>NC_090872.1:32691596-32699096 GCF_036669935.1 Montipora foliosa
CTGACCCCGCGCAAAATGGTTACTAGAAAGTGGCTGATGGCGCGAGCTTTAAAGCTCGCGCGACCGACGCGCGACTCTCCCACTCGGAAAATAAAAACAATCATGGCTTCCCAACTTTTGTCAAAATAATGAGGACGTATCATTTTTTCGAAATGTTTACCTATCCGTAAGAAGGCTGCAAAGTCTTTGGAGTCCAACAAAAGGGCAAGTTTTAAAAAAAATCATTTCCCACTGTTCTGAATAACTTATCTGATTCTAACAACCATCGATAAAGGGACACAGCCGTCTTTGCAGTCGTGAACGCTACAGAAAACAAGCAAAAATCGCCAAAGGAGAATTCCCATATATGAAGTGAAGAAGATACTCCTTCAAACCTTGTCCCTTTTTGCAAAGAGCTCGAGGTTGAGCTCTCAACAGAATTCCATCGATTTCTTCGTCCAGGTAACCATAAGATCTCAAGCAGAGGTACACGCGCGCGTGCACGTGGTTGGGAATTTCACGCATGCTCAAATGGCGATCTTGGCCAATTTCTATTCTGTGACGTGGGTTGTACGATGGAAAAAAATGCGAAAATTTTACGTGAAATATCTCCAGTTTTCTTCGGTAAAATTTCTTTAAATTTTGCAGAGCGGTAAATACTGTTTACGCCTTCCATCTGCCAATTGATCAAGAGATTTTATAAGGCAATTTTTTTAAGTGGAGCTAAAAAACACAAAATCTCTAAAAGCGACGAAACTACCCCCTATTTTTGGACCTTCAAAAGATTCCTCTGGAGAAATGTCATGTAATGTCAGAGTTTAGGACATTTTTCCCGACGGAAATGGAAGAAAAACAAAATAAAAGCGAATAAACGCTGTCAACAACTTATCTTTAAAGAGTTACAATTCTAGGTGAAACCCGTTAATTTAACAGTGATGGTTGAAAAGAGTAGTTCTGTCTTCTAGAAGTTTATTTCGATAGACTTAAGACTCAGAGGGATGCGATTAAGAGCGATGCAAAAATTCCCAAGGATAATGTATACTAGCGGGCGCCAAATGAACAGCGAATAACCATATGGAGCCACCTTAAGGCTGGTTCACACGAGCGACGCAAACGAAAACGCAAGCGCAGGGAAGTTCACACATCGAACGCAAACGCACGCACACTGAAATACCCATGCACGAGCAATTGAGTATCTTAAGATGGCGGACGAAATCAACCGTAGAGGCATGGAACGTGTATTTTTCACCTTGCGTTTGCGTTATGGTAGTTCACAAAATGTACTTGCTTGCGCTTGCGCTCCCGTTTGCGTTTGCACAAATAGAGGTAAAAACAAACAATCCCGGTCTTATCTTTGTTTTTTCTTGATATTGGGCGGAGTCTTGCAACATAGAAAAGCGTCTCATGATCATTTCGCCCAATTGCAAAATACTAACAAAACGGAGACTGCTAACAACAACAACAACAACAACAACAACAAAAACGTGTGAATGAAGGAAGCTGTAAGAAGAAGTATTACTTACCTCAACGAAAATTCCAACAAAGAAGGCCTGCATCATTTCCCTCGCTTCAATTGAATGTTTAGTTTCCTCAAAAATGCAGGTGGCATCAGACGCTACTCAAGAAGAAAACGAGCAAAATAAGGCAATAGCTCACTACATAGACCACGATGTACACATTGTTTACATTGAATTGTATACTTCAAATAGGTTTCTCTCACAGGATGATCGCATAACATGGAATGAAGTTAACTTGAGTTGTTTAGGTAGGTTTCATAGTGCAGAAGTGACGGAATAGTGAGCTGATTGTTTTAAAAAAATTGTTTTTCCTTGTAATTGCGTTCGCTTGTGTTGTGCAGAAACGGGACACAACGTAAGCACAACGCAAGGTGTGATGTTCGTCCAATGAAGAAGACCCGTTCCAGATTCCATTCGCAGCGACGCGTGGTAAGAGAAGACATGGAACTTGTGATTTGTCTCTGGGCCGTGTGCTTGTGCTTGCATTATGGTTCATTTTCACTTGACACGGATCTCTTGTGTTTGCGTTGCATATGCTTGCGGCACCAGTGAATTCTAGGCTTAACTCTTGGGAAACGACCTAATTGTTGTTATCAATTTGTTGTGATCATTTTGTTAAAATGAATTTTGGAACAAGCAAGTTGGCCTAAACTCGGTACTTTTCAACGATATATTTCCATGTCATGAAAACAGAACTTTATGTGCTAAAATCTTTGCAATAAGTGAAAACCTAAACGATCTCATTAAAGCTTGTGGGCGAAAATAAGCTGTTCAGAGTTTGATACAATTCGTTTCAGGGCGGGTGGCTGGCGAACATATGCTGCAAAGTACAGAGTGACTCTCAAACTTGTTTACAACATGTACATTCACACAGTATGTGCAGAATCTACGTGTATGGTCGACAAAAAAACAATGGTACATTGTTAATTAGCTACTCACCTGCATAAGAATGAAGCAGTTCTTTTCCACAGGGAGCCTAAATAAAAAGTGTCAGAAAAGAGACAGTCATAAAAGAACTCCAGTAACATTTGCAACTAATTACCTTTCCAGTACCAAACGAGTAACGCAATGGAACGACTTTTGGGCCAATAAGGAAAACTGTTTTCCGCAGTTCCAACGTCACAAGTCAAACTGCAAACTGGTCAACGATTATTGCAACGCCTTTTATTCCCAAGACGTTGAGATAATTGCTCAAAGGTTTTTAAAGGAACCTTTTCATTCAAAAAGTAAGCGACTAAGGATTGTATGTACAACAATTTGAGCCTCGAGATCGTCTACGTTTAGGGTTGCTTTTTATCCTCAAAGAAAACGTATTCCTTATCGGATCTTCCAGTGATCCATTTCACTGCAAGTGGGCTCAAAAATCATAAACCGGGCTCTGATGAGGTACCGTCAAACGTTCAATGCAAAATCAACCAACTGATACACGATAAACTTAAACCTTCCTTTCAAATTATACTGATCATCCAAAAATGGCAATTATCACGCATGACATCATGGCTGCAAACCTGATCTTTGAAATCTTGAAGATCGTAAACTTTTCCGTGAATAACAACCCACAGTCCTCCATCCTTATTGTGATTCTCAAGATCTTCAGGTCTAATAAATGTCACGTCACCATCAGCTCTCCGCCGAGCAGGAGTAGGGCTACCTATCCCGCCAGGCCATGCGAGATCTTCTTCGTCATCCTTTTGCACTCCAGGTGCCAGCCTATTGAACTTGTCCAACAAATCAAGCAACCCGCCGATTAGAGGTACAGTCCGAAACGAGTCCATAACCATGGGCATGCAAGTCTGCAGTAGAACCATAGAACTAAGGAATTCAGGCAGTAAAATCCCTGTTAGCTCACGCTGGATGATCTGGGAGGAAAGTACAAAGTGACGAGGGCCATTGGATGCAAATGAAGACGCAACTGGCAGGATTTCACCAACATGAGCACAAAGCAGAGCGGTGTACTTATGCAACAGCAAAGCAGCACCACATTGTTTCGTACTGAGGATCTTTTCTTCGCCTTCAAATGAAAAAGGAAAGAAAAGATGTTAAGACCTGCGTCAACAGGACATACAAAGACAGATTAATTGCTGGCCAAAGGTTTATTATTATCTTTATAAGATCACTTTAAATTTCCTTTCCTTGGACAGTTGTCCCTGTACTTTCTCTAGATTGATCTGGATCCCTTCACTATTGCCCACCGTTGTCACTGGGAAATCTGTTCCGTCTTGTGTGACCTTGCATGGTTGCTTATATTGCATGAAGACCATGCAAATCTCCATTACCGATAATGGTATCAAGCCTCATCGTGATTCGCTTTGTAATGCCCTAAAAACAAGTTGCCTTACTGCGCCAGTTTGTAACAATGTCAACGGTTGGTTGACAGCATTACTAATTAATTCCCTTAGTCTATCCAGAGGCTTGTTGCTCCTTGAGGAGCAAGGATGGCCCAGTCGGTTAGTGCGTGGCCTTGGTGCAAGAGGTCCTGAGTTCGATTCCCGGATCTCGCATCCTTATTTTGACTCCTTTCCTTTCCGTGTAGTTAGTCGCTTTAAATACCCGTAAAACGGAGCACTGATGGAGAGGGGGGAGTAAAATGAGCGCACCGTCGACCTCAGGTTTGTCAGTGATTAAAAGTTACTGTTACGAGTTATCGACGTTAAATCAGGTCAACTTTACTTTACTTTACTTTACTTTACATCAAGATACATGTAGTACAAAGCAAATGCAAAAAAGCCATTAAAAAAGAGGCTACAGGTACAGGGTCCGAAATTGCGCCTTCCGACGACAAGAATTTCACAACTGGTCGCCAGTGGACGACCTACTATTAAGTTCAGAGCCGTTTGCCAACAAGTGTCTTACTTTTTATCCTGCAGATGTTTTTGAAATAAAAACGAAAGGAGTTTTTCCGTTAACTACCTCCATAATGTCGCAAGCCGCCACGTCTTTTTTGAGGTTTCTCATAAAATACGTATTTCGGGCAAAAAGACTACGACTCAGTGAAGAGATTTGAGGGACTGGTGCGAGGAATGTAGCACGGTAACAAAATGGCGGCTCGTGTGCGACAGAACGTGACTGGTGTTTCCGTGGCTGAAGTTTCAACAAGAGGCAGAAGGATTTCTTTATTACATTCGAGGTCGGGCACATCTTGTCTCCAAAATGTCCGCTTTCGAAAGCGAAAAATAATGCTTGACACATATACAAGACCGCGCGGTCGTTGCTTTCTGGTCTCCATAAAAAGTTCAAAACGTGCATTTTCAGGCGAAAATTTTTGGCGACCACAATTTGCCATATGGCGACTGAAAATTGTTAGCTAGTCGCTAGTTGGCGCCCATATAAAAAAGATAATTTTGGACCCTGGGGTAGCCTACACTTTGTTCGAAGTAATTTTAGCCGATTGCCTTTAGCATTCACAGTATTTCAGTGATTTTTTTTTTGTTACCATATCTTGGTCAATATCCAGTTCATTTCCGTAGTTCGAAGTCCAAAGTCCACTTTCCGTAACGCAACCGTATGGTTAAGTGCGATCGTAGAATAGTTGTTCACATCAAAAAACAGTTGTTAACGGCGTTGACTCCAATCAAACCCAGTAAACAGATGCTTTACAAGTTTCTACGATAGTATTTAAAAATATTTAATACATTTTGTTAACAATATCGGGAGAATTATAAAATTATGTAATTTGTCCGGTAAGAGGTGTTACGGTGATACCAAGTCATACGATGACCGGATATTTCATTGCGCGCAACGAAAACACAAAAGCTCGTTTCCGTTCACGCAAGCAATTCTTTAACACGTATTTCCCCGTTACTCTGTCACGTAGTCGTCCGTGGTTTAGTGGTCATCACGATTGCGTCTGCATGAGAAGATACCGAGTGCACATGCCTAGCCAGATCGCGACCCCTCCCCTCCCCCCCCCCCCCAAAAAAAAAAATATATATTTGTCCGCAAAACTGTCCCCGAAAGTACTGTCTGCAGTTAGATATAGCTCTTTGGCATTACAAAGCTTTTGCTTTCATGTCCAAATTGAGAACTCTACTAGGATGAGTCATTGCCGCTAGCAATTGCGCATGCTCACTAGCTCGCTAGTTTGAGCAGTCTGGCATGATTTAGATGTACCACATGTGTGGGACATTTGGGGTGGATTTACAAGCTTAACTTCTTTCTAGACATTGGCAACGCACTGACGAGGCCCAGAAGGCCGAAACAGTACTGTCTGCAGTTAGTTGTATATGTATTCATTTAGTATAAATATCAGCGGTGAATATAAGAATTTAGTGTCATGTTCACCGCGCTACCCGGTGGATATAACATTTTGGAGGCGCGGCTGCTAAGCTAATCAAGCAATTTTCGTGCCCTTTTATCGTGTTTTAGCACGTTGTTTTGGACTTGATATTCACCGCTGAAAATTACACTAAAACAAATATTTGCCTCAGGCTCAGTAAATATTGGGAAATATTTACCTCGACTACATCTCGGTAAACATTCACCAATATTCACTTCGCCTTCGGCGAATAATTGTTAAAGTGCCCCTATGACCAAAAAATCAATTCATATTTTTCTTTGGATTTCAAAACTATGTTAACAAAACACTAAGTGACTCACGTTTTAAGCCTTGATTTCAAAAAGACAACTCTTTATTTTAACTGTAATTTTCCTATTTAATGGTCCATTACTAACATTATGTTCTTGAGAGAGCTGGATCGAGGAGAAAATGACGTCAAAGGCTCACTAGTTTAAGAATGCAATACGTGTGTAGGCCGCAGAATTAATATGCAGCACGGGGGTTTTGGGCTTTAAGACTTTTAAACTCACGCTTTGCATATATAATAAGCTGCGTTCACACGCTGAAATTTTAAGCTAGTGAGCCTCTGACGTCACTTTTCCCTGGATCCAACCGTCTAAGGTCCAATCGGTCAGTTTTGAACGTGAGTAATGGCGGACCGTGAAATCCAAAACTTACACTCAAAGTAAACGGCCTTTGGATAACAATCAAAGCTCAAAATTTTGCCAGTCAGGTGTTAAGCAAACACACTTTCAAAATCTGAAGGAAAAAAGGAAGTGGTTTTTTTGATCACAGGGGCACTTTAAATATTTATATATTTAAAAAATCCACAGCCCAAATCGAATCAAGTTGAATCCTTTAATTAATGATTGGAAGTATGATCTTCCTATTTAACCAGTATCTTTGCAGTTTCTTGTACGGCATCATAACACTAACCTTTCATCAAATACCAAGGTCTGTCATCTTCATGATGCAAGATAAAACTTCCAATGAGAAGCCTTTGCAGTTTCAACAGTAACTCCACAGTCACGGGGCAGGGTGGGGGAGTATACGGCCATTGCAAAGTCGGTGGCTTCAAAATTAACTGATGAAATTCCGCTAACACCTGTGTAGATGATGCTTTCAGAAGCTGCTGGGTTAGATGAAGTAAAGGAACTTCGACAATGATGTCCTTGCTTTCTGATTTCTTCTCTTTGTCATTTTCCCCTGCACCTCCTTTTATTTCATTGTCAACAGCATTTTCCAGAGCGGATTCCAAACTTCCCTCTGCCATTAAGCTGCTAATCAGAAGGTCTGACATGAACATCTTTCCGGCTGATGAAGATGTTGGCTTGTCGCATGCTGTCGACAGTACAAAATTAACATATTGAAACGGGTTAATGTCCAGAAAAAATGCGGCAACGAGGTCCGATATTCACTTTGGAAAATCCTGATACGGCTCAAGGAATACGTCACTTCGTATTTTGGATTCAAATTCAAATCAAATCATCACATTCAAATTCAAATTCAAATCTCACATTTCACATGAATCCCACAATTCACATTCAAATTCAAATCTCACATTTCTTATTAAACAATTTGGATACAAACGTAGTACCATTAACTAGCTACCCTACACAATTTGTATCACACCACCCAAATGAGCCTTCCCAAGTCAAATACAACAACATCCTCACTAACAACCATTGTTGCCTGAAGTGTGTAATGCTTTGTTTCTTTTAGTGTCAC
>NC_090872.1:32706596-32771596 GCF_036669935.1 Montipora foliosa
GTGGTCGATATTAAAGTAGACGTTATTGGGGAACAGAATTCTAAGCAACAAGGATTGCTTATAATAATAATAATAATAATAATAATAATAATAATAATAATAATAATAATAATAATAATAATAATAATAATAATAATAATAATAATAATAATAAGCTTACAAAGAGCGGAGGGGTTGGCGCAGTGGTAAGAACTCTGCCTTCCAATCCTAAGGTCTCGGGTTCCATTCCCGGTTCTGCCGAGAGTGGAATTTTGGCGACCTTCTTTCCCGCTAAAGTTCACTCAGCTTTCCATCCTTCCGAGGTTGGTAAAATGAGTACCAGCATGCATGGACTGCTTACAAGCGGCTGCCATTTGCGCCTGTATATGCTTCCAGTCCGCTGGGGGTAAATTGATCATTGTAAAGCGCCTTTGAGACGTTTGTGATAAAGGCGCTATATAAACGCACCACTTTACTTTTTAACGATCAAAGCTGCTGTAAAGCTCTATCAGAATGCACCCCCTACGATAAGAACTGTCCAGATGTTTGAGGAGAGAGCAGTGGAGAAAGGCCATTCTTCACTAATAACTGAAGCACACAAATATGCAGAGCAACTGGAGATGAGTTTATCGCTTAGGAATCCAATCCTTCAATTACTTTAGCTAGAAGATCAGAGGTAGAAGTTGAGGGAATAACGATCAAAGAACTCTTGAAGCGTCTAATGACAGATAAGCTACAGGAGACGATAAAGGCAGAGAATTGGCATGGGCAGTTACTCACATCGCGTTGGAAAGATTAAGAACTTAGTCAAGATGCGTGCTTTGCATGGATGAAGGATTGGTCATCGGCACCCACCCATACAGTTGCAGGTATGATCGAACTCTATGAACAACTCTTGCCAACCAAAGTGTATACAACACAAAAGACCAAAACAACCCAGGGAAAGGTAAGCTGTAGGCTGTGCGGTAAAGAAGCAGAGACACTTCCACGCATTTTGCTCAATCAAACTATTCGGACCGACACAATGCTGCTCTGAAGATGTTATTCTTCGAGAAGTCCAAAGATCTCAAGTTGGTGGAAGGTGTTCCTCCTTGGTATTCACCTGTGAAACCAAAACCTATCTATGAGTCGGATGAAGGGAAAGATTTTTGGGATGTGGCGGTATATGCAGAACACACATATGTTAGAGCTAATAGAATTGATGCTCGCTTCGTGGACCACAAGGCAAAGCAAGTCTGGGCAGGAGAAATGAGCTGCCCCTGGATTGATAATCGTGCAAAGAAAGTTGAAGAGAAGGCAATAAAGTATGGTCTACTACGTTTAGAATTAAAACAACAGCATCTTGGTTACGAGGTACAGCAATGTAACATTATTATTGAGGCATTGGGGGGATGATTGAAGGACGTAGAAGAAACTATGAAGAAGCTTGTTGGTGCCCGATCAAAGTGTGTTTTAGAGAAGATGCAGAAAGCCACCATTTCATACTCGTTGCATATAGCTCGTTATTTCAAAGCAGCTGTTTTATAAGTTGGAACATTTTATTTTTTGATAATGAACAATTAACCTTTCATTATTACTTTTAATTTATTGTACATATTGTATACTTTTTTTTCCACATTTTTAAAAACTGTTATTTCATAGGATCATTTGCTTAGATATATGGTTGCGTAACTAGTTTAATTTCCTTTTAGGTTGTATAGGTTACGCTGGGCGCCCTATACATGCCATAGATTTTTTGCATCTAGCCAGCAAACAGGGGTGACTGTAAGAATGGAATTTCTGCAGGAAGCAACACTGCTTGGAACCGCAAGAAATTTTCTTCAGTACCCCGAACCTAAGTGCAGTGACAGTAGAGGAAACGAAGTGCCTAGGAAGAGCATCAAGAACTTACTGAAAACGGCAGTCAGAGAAAGGAGGAAAGAAAAGATCCGGAACGAGAGCTGGCAAGGGAAGTTGCTTAGATCCAGGTGGGATGATGAAGAGCTTAACCAGCAAGGCTGTTTTGCCTGGCTAACGTGCTGGGAAGACGCAACAACTCACACCACTCCAGGAATGATGGAGCAGTTAACACCAACTAAACTGTATACATCACTTAAGGCTCGTACAACCCAAGGTTATGACGTCACATGCAAAATGTGCGGCAAGGCCCCGAATAGCCTCGTACATGTGCTATATGGCTGCTGTGCGCTAAGGCAAAACAGGTACCTTCTATGACACAATGCCGCCTTTCAGATACTGTTCCTCGAGATGCTTAAGAGACCTGTAGTACCCAATGATGATGATGATGATGATGATTATTATTATTTTTTGACAGAAGTAACGTAAGGATGTCTCCAAAGCTATTAATACGACTGGGGCGACGTACGTAACCCAGTGTGTCTATAGGTTCTAGGACGTGCTAACATTAAAATAATAAGAGTACTAAGAAATAAAGTTAAAGGAACTAAAGACTAACAACGAAGTATCTTCCCCAACAAAGCACTGACTGTCTAGACAAGGCCTCTATGTGTGCGCTACTTGAACTTATGCCGAGATTTTAAAGGCTCTGGTCAGACTCAATGAGCTCGCGATGATGCCTTTCTGCAACAGCCCAGATGAGGATTTCTCCTTCTCTATCCTCAAACAGTTCCCTCATCGACAAGTCTACTTTACGGGACCCTGCCCCAGGACGTCGATTATGATGTTGTGCTGCTGTATGCAGTATCCGGGATATTGCTACTAAGTTCCCATATCAGAGGGCCACATTTCCTTGTTTTCCCTTCATATTTCTGCACCCGATTGTCCACCCACGGTGCTAAAGGTCCCTATTAGTGAATTAATACAGAAAACAAACTTGACAGAAAGAAGGATTACATCATTACCATCATCAGCTACTGCCAGGCTGTGGGCATCTCCACTTCCACAGGCCACATCAATGACATGGTACCCTCGCAAACCACTCACTAACATTGGAAATAGGTGGTCTTCACTATTCCCTAAAAGGAGAAGAAACTATTACATACTTTTTCCCAGCATTGCACAAATCAAGTCATGAGAGAGATAAAAATGAAAAATTACAATGTACAGTATTTACGTCATCTGATCGTGCTGAATTCCAAAAAAAACTTGGAAAATCCCTAAAATATCTATACTTTTTTTATATGATTGTTGCAAACTCATCTTTAAAGGGTAACTCTTATATGGGTATTAGTTACGTGTACATGTACCAAACCTAATATTCTTGTGAAGGAGTAATTAAGGAGTAAATTAATTTGGTCCACTATTAATAACAACTGTTAATTTTTGTATTACAGCTATAACTTCGAGTAAAAAAAATATTATTAACTTATACGGTTCTGCAGACTGTACAGTCCTATTAGTCGTGTAATTTGCAAATACATCTTAGTTAAAGTTGCACGATTCTTTTCCTTTATACATGTAACTGTTGCTAGTGTCGTTCTGTTACAGTTGTCTTTGTCTTCCATGATGACTTCACCATGAAAATAACCTTGATTATTTCTAGAGGTGTGCCTACCATGTCCTAGTCGGCCATAGGTTCCTCTGCCCCATGTGTAGAGTTCTCCTTCAGATGTCACGGCAGCACTGTGGCTACTTCCACAAGCTATCTGAACTACCTGCTTCCCAGCAAGACCAGTTATCAAGGTTGGATCATCGCAAAAACTAACACAAAGAAAATATAACAGACTCTCAATTTCATTAATTTAAACAAACAAACAAGTGCATCTTTCTGTATCGATCATCACCCTTACTTTCGATCTTAAGAACTGAATGGCAATGAACACAACTCGACCAGAACAGGCCAAACGCCTATTAAAAGGTACCTTGAGCAGCCACAACATGGTCCAAAGAAAATTACAAAATACACACAAAATACATGTAAACAACTGTAAACATTCTTGGTATGAAAGAAGTGTCTCAATCCCTCAGAACTATAAGATAATGTTCAAGATTTTTACATGTATTTTCCTTCAACTTACTTGTTATCACCATGCCCTAACTTTCCTCCATCCCCAGATCCCCAGGAATAGACATCACCCTCACGACTGAGAGCCATAAAGTGCTTACATTCTGGGCTTGTAGCAATCTTAATGATATCACACCTCCTGGCCAACGATTCAACTAGAACTGGACCCTGCAACAGATACCATAAAAATATATTCTGCAATCAAGGTACACATACATGGTCTAATCATCACCATTGTCATTGCTGCTATCACTACACATGTATATCTCATTTAGTAGTGACAATAATGAACACTGTACAAAAATTAATTACATGTATAATAATCCTGTTCAAGCATTCAAGTCAAGTTTATTCAAGTTTATAATAAAGTTAACAGCTAGTTACAGTTATAGTTAAGATTATTAATATAACTACAGCCAGTTATAATTAATTATTTTAATAATAAAACTCTCACACTGCAAATAGCATCATGTAGCTATTAATAAATAAAACAATTTAAATGAAATAAAAATAAATCGGAAAAATAATTTAACTTGAAAAGTACAAAGTAAGCGTGTGACTGCACATGACAACACGACTGTGTGATGCAAAGAACGTATGTGCAACAACAATATTATGTAAAAAGGATCTCTGACCTGGCCTTCTGGTGTGTAGGGGCAAGTATAAACTTTGCCTGTTTTTGTCAGGGCCAGAAAGCACTTTTCTGCGCAGCAAATCTGTGCAATGCCAGTTTCGACAAGGCTGTCCAAGGTGGTTGGACCTAAAGTATGGGCAGCTATGCCCTGGGAAAGCCAACCCCATCCATAAACGTCTTGAACTAGTGCTATGCTGTGAGCCTGTTGACAAGAGCAAAATAAAATAATGCAATATATTTGTTTACTTTCCAGAAATTTCCCAATGTGTTAAATCCACACACTTCCAAATTCCCAATTGAGAGCCTAAAAAAGACTGGCCTACACTGTGTAAAAAGACACTTAACAGCCTTTTCAAAGGATTTTAAAAGGAAGCCCAACCTCTCTAATTTAGGAAATTATCACACAGTTACCTTTTGATTTGATGAAAGTGGCAAGTAAGGTGCAGCTAGTCTATCCAAGTGTGAGATTAAAACAACTGCAGAGTGTTGCAATTCCACAAACTCGGATTCATCTTCAGGGAGTGCTAGGTAACGCAGGAATGACTCTGTCGGGCTCACTTTTGGAGCACTGGTTGATAGCACCTACAAAGTTGGAACAAAAATTAACTTATTTCTAAATATTTCGTTCATATTAGTTACAGCTACTGTAGTAGTCAGGTACAATACACATGCATAATTAGGCGAAGCAGAAAATACCATAATACTTTTTGTTTGTCCACCCAAACTTTGAATTAAAGAATTTTTCCAAAATAATTGTTTTTTTTCTTGGGACCAAGTCCCCAGGGAAACAGGAATTACAAAGTTTACACAAAATTTGGGCGGACAAAGAGTATTATCACTTCCGCTTTGGCCAATCATGCAGTTGATTATTTAATATTATTTTCAAGGGTAAAGTGTAGAGTCATGTGGCAGTTAAAAGATAGAGTAATCAACAGGCCAGTTTTATACCCTTGGGCTGAGATTCTCAGAGTATAGTTATATTGCTAACTCTTACTTGATTTCTATTTAAACCTGCAGTTAGCGCTTACTAATGACTCAGACTATGACGCTTTAAAAGTTCCCAGAACCCCTTTAAATCCTGTCAGTCTGCTCAACTAAAAGATATAACAGGAACTAGGAAATGCATTACAGACCATGGATTGAGTATAGAGAAAAATGAGACGAGATGAAAGGATGACCATGCAAGGAAACATGCTTTTGCTCAACATAATTATTTACAGCAACTTTTAACATCAAGATGTACTGGGAAAAGCACAAGAAACATGTAACAGGTTTAGGTCGTTTTTGAAGTCCTATCTCCCCTCGTGAATGTTGCACATCAGTTTTCAATCCAGGAAAGGAAAACTAAATTCAAGCGAAAGACAACAGGCATTCCACTAGAGACTGCCATTTTGCTTATATCATTTCTGAAAATGAAGGGTCATCCACAGGGGTAGTTCATGGACTGGGTCCATGAAGGGGTCCATGGACCGGGTCCACAGGGGTGGTCCACAGACCTCTGGTCCATGTTTTGTATACATCTTGACAGATTATAACAATAATAATAATAATAATAATAATAATAATAATAATAATAATAATAATAATAACTTTATTTATATAGCGCTCGTATCCATGTATCGCTGTCCATGGCGCTTTACAATTTACAATTAACAGTAATTTCAATAAAAAACGATTTAAAAACACTAAATTCTATGGAATATTATCATTATCATTATCATACAATAAATATTATTAATTTTAAAAACGATCTGTAAAAATAATCTTATTATTTCAAACAACAATTATTGAAATGATAATGATAAAATCAAATGATGAAAGAAATATCAAACCAGGCGATAAATAACGAAAATGATTAAAAAGAATCAAATAACTAATTAAATTTCTTATTATCAAGAAATAATGTAAAAAGAAACGTTTTGAGTCTGCTTTTAAAACTAGCAACTGAGGAGCACGAACGAATATTCAAAGGTAACCTATTCCAAAGTCTCGGATCAGCGAAAGAAAAGGACCGAAAACCATAAGTGGTGAGCTGAGTCTGCTTTTAAAACTAGCAACTGAGGAGCACGAACGAATATTCAAAGGTAACCTATTCCAAAGTCTCGGATCAGCGAAAGAAAAGGACCGAAAACCATAAGTGGTGAGCTTAGCTCTAGGTTCAACAAGAAGTTTATTTGTAACAGAGCGGAGAGAGTAGCAAGAGGAACGATAAGAAAGAAGATCAGACAGATAGCAAGGAGCCAGACCATTTAAGGCCTTATAAGTAAGCAGAAGCAACTTGAAGATAACCCTATAGTATACAGGAAGCCAATGAAGATCAATCAGCACAGGTGTGATGTGATCAAACTTCCCTGTAAAAGTAACAACACGAGCAGCAGAATTCTGAACGTGCTGTAGCCTGTCAACAAGATATTTAGGGAGCCCATAAAGAAGAGCATTACAGTAATCGAGTCTGGAAGAAATGAAAGCGTGAACAATAGTGTGAGCAGCATTAGTAGTAAGATATTTTCTAATAGAAGACAGATTTCTTAAGTGAAAGTAAGACGACTTGCAAATCTTGCTGACTTGAAGTTCCCCAGTCATGCATTCATCGAAAACTATTCCCAAATTAACAGCAGAAGTACAAGGGACAATAGTTTCACCACAAACTACGATCTCATCTAATGGAGGGCGACTAAGAAACCTAGAGTGGATGCACATCAGCTCTGTCTTATCATGATTTAGCTTCAAACCATTAGCAAGCATCCACGATGAAATGTCAGTGAGACATTGCTCCAAAGACTGTCTCGATTGTGCAAGCTGTTGGTTACCCTTAAACGACAAATACAACTGAGAATCATCAGCGTAAAAATGATAACTAACATTATGACGCTTAACAACGTCAGCTAATGGAGACGTATAGAGTAAGTAAAGAAGAGGCCCTAGTACTGAGCCCTGTGGCACTCCAACATCAAGGTTGACAAGGCACGAGGAAGACTCATTGATACCAACGAATTGCTTTCTATTCGTGAGGTACGAACTAAACCAGCTTAGAACAACATCCCTGACACCAAAACGATTAGCAAGTCTATGAAGTAAGACATCATGAACAACTGTATCAAACTCAGCTGACATATCAAGCAAAATCAGAATGACACAGTTGCCAGCATCAACAGATTGAAGGATGTCGTTGTGGATACGTACTAAAGCCGTTTCAGTGCTGCCCATAGCTTTATACGCCGACTGAAACAAATCGTGAAGATCATGTTCAGCAAGATAACAATTAAGCTGATATGCAACAGCCTTTTCAATCAGTTTAGATAAAAACTGAAGATTTGAAACAGGACGGAAATTTGAAAAAACTTCATGATCAGCATTAGCTTTTTTAAGAATAGGAGTGAGTTTGGCCACTTTAAGAGAATCAGGAAACACACCTTTAGACAGAGAAAGGTTGATAATTCTCACCAAAGTAGGTAAAAAAGAATCCAGACACTTTAACAAAAGAGAGGCAGGAATTGGATCAAGACTGCACGATTTCACTGACGACCCTATTAGGCATGAAACGTCATCTTCGCTCACTGCCTTAAAACAACAAAAAGCAGATGAGTAGGTGATAATATCTAATTGCGATAGAACTGTGTCAGGAACAGCTGAAAAGCCCTGTCTAATGCCCTTTATTTTATCAGTGAAAAACTGAATAAAAGAGTTAGCCAGGCAAGTATCATCGGAACTAGGAGGATACTGTGGGCTCTGTTTAGGATAGAGCAAATTAGAAACAGTTTTGAAAAGAGAGTGTTGGTCATTCTCATTATCAGCAACTAAACTGTTAAAATACTGCTGTTTAGATAAAAACAGCATCTTGTTTACCACAGCACATTGCTTAGAAAATTTCTGCTTGTCAGAAGGAAGTCCAGTGGACCTCCATCGACGTTCGTACCTTCGCCTAACTATCTTCTGGAGGTCAATTTCAGGTGTGTACCAAGGCGCTTTTTTAACACGAACAGTAACAGCTCTACGCTTCAGTGCAGCATGCGTGTTGAGTGTAGAGGCAAGCACCTCATGATAGTGTGAAACCAGCTTAGATATATCAGAATTATCAACACAAGCGAGAGAGACACTGATATCACGCTTGAAAGAATCAAGGCAGATAGATTTTAGATTTCTAAAATTGACAAATTTCGTCTTACTAAGAGGCTTAACAAGATTGAGATGGCAGAGAACAGGAGAATGATCAGAGATGACTATATCAGATGTACATACATCAGATACAAACAAGTCGTCAGAGCGAGTGATCATAAGATCAAGGGTGTAACGACCATTATACGTAGGACAGAGAACGTGCTGTTTAAGGTTAAAAGACAGAAGAAGATCAAGAAACCTCTTACTGTTAACATCATCTGCAGTATTAACATGGAGGTTGAAATCACCAAGAATGAGAATGGTTTCGGGAAGAATAACAATGTGCTCCAAAAATTGAGAAAATTCTGCAAAAAATAGCCAAACTGACAAACCATTAACTTGTGAAGGAGGAGGACGATATATGACAAAAATCCTAACGTTTATCAAGTTCAGTAACAGAATGTCCATACATTCAAATCATAAAAATGAGTCACATAATTTCTTTTTCATTTGGAGATTATTCTTGAAAAGAAGGCCCACACCTTCGCCACGGTTGTTGTTATTCCTTGGAGCATGAATAAATTTAAATCCATCAGGGCAAAGTTCAGTTATAAAAGCTTCATCATCTGAACTCAACCAAGTTTCAGTCAGAGCCATGATGTCAATGTTGAGATTAGTAGTGAAATCACTTATAGCTAAAGTTTTGTTCCTAACTGATCTTGCGTTTAATAGACAGAGATCCAAAGATTTGCACTTGGAATCTACTGTAGAAGAGGACCAAGCAGGCATAGAAAAGCATTTTTCTTGAACAATAGGAGTACCGGGTAGTCCCACGAGAGTTATGGCTATGTGTAGTAATCCGTACTGGAGAGTTATGGCGATGTGTAGTAATCCGTACTGGAATCTGTTATAAATCCTCAATAGGATGCCAGTCCATCTCAGGGTTGTTGGGTATCTTGTTTATACACCTTCAGTCATGAGAGACAGTGTGGAACAAAGTAATGATAACAAAGATGTATAATATACATGAACATGTAGATGTAAGTAATGATAATGATAGTTTAAAAACTTCACAACCAATATTAATAATTATCACAAAAGATGGAACGGAAGTTTTTTTAATAGTCTAGAAAACTAAAGCAAACTGTTGGCCACCTTTTGTAGTCAATGTAGATTGACTATACCTTAAAAGATCAGAGAGTGGCTGTAAAATGATTGGCATTAAGTAGAGTGTGAATTCCAAATAAATTAAGTTCAAAACCAAGGGCATAATTTTATAATGGCATAAATGAGAAAGTGTTGAAGGGGAAAACTAAAGGAATCCTAGTGGCAGCTCTATCAGACTGGGTGGACCAGGCAAACATGGTAAAGATGACACTACCATCAGACCTTCCACTGGGCATGGTGAGCCTGTGGCTCAGTTGGTTGAGCAGCAGGTTGTCCTGAGGGAAGTTGCTGGTCTGAACCCCACCAAGATCCACGCTAAGGATCTTAAAAGTGCTGCCTTTGTAACTTCGTCTGCAAATGGTTACACCATAGGCCCCATCTAACAGATATCCTTTGATATACATGTAAGTTCCCTGAGGTACGCTGAAGAATCCATACACTATTTCAGAAGAGTAGGGATGGAATCGCCGGTGTTGTGACTGTCCTGTTCTCTCCAACAGAAGTGATGGGCTTGGTGTGATGTCTCTAAAAGAGGCTTATGTTGTATGAGGCCACTTAAGCAGAAACAGCCATAAGTCAAAAAGGGGCTTTGCTGAGTGCTGGAATATGATCATACAACATCTCATATAAAACTGTTTGAGTTTGTTCGTTGTGCCAGTCATTCCTTGCCCGTCTTTTCAACATTGGAGAGGACCAAAAAGCCGCCTCGCTAATCCAAGCAACAAAGAGTCTACCTATTTGATGGTTGATTGAGTGGACTTTGAGCAGCCATCTCCACTCAAGGAATTCCAGTAGAGCTCCAAAGCAATGGTCCCTAACAAAGACCGAAACGTTCGAAGTATGGAGGCAGAACCTCCAGTATTCCCTCTCCCTAGACGCTAACTCACTCCTGAAACGTAGATCCCTTCTACCCGCCGACAAAATGCTTGTCAGAAGAGTTTACACCTCAAACCCATGCTAGGCCAAATTGCTAACTTTTGCGCTACCATTTCACACAATTTCCGGCCTTAAGAGTCCTCATAGGCCCGATGAGGATAAGTAAGTAAGTATTTCACACAATACCATTGTGAAGAATTCAATGTCCGTTAACTCCATTTGGCAAGCAATAAGAGCATATTACCGCTTCCAGTCTACTGGCACCGACTTTTAAGACTTCTCCAACATGAAACTTGAATACATCTTCCAATGGTTAATGCCCTTCACTGAAGACCATCTGCTTGTTACCAACAGGACCACAATTCACCACGGTGCTAAGACCAAAGACACAAGACACTAGCTGAAACCAGAAATATCGCAGGCGCTTGATTTTCTCCTCAAAGAAATCCACACAGCTGCTGACACCAAAGTCCTTCGCACTTCTGCCACAAGGTCCAGGCAGCTGCTTCCTCACCCCTACTACAAAGCAGCCACTGCAGCCATGGGCTTGCAATTGACCTAAATCATGCCATGCGCAAACAAGCAGGTTGCAATGACCAACATTTCTCAGCACCTGCTCGTATTTACCCCTAGAGTACCTGTCCCTATCAGCCCTCACGTTTGCCCTTATGACGAAGAGTCTAACTACACCAATCATGCACCATAATTATACCTTCATAGACGAAGATGACCTGCTACCACATCCCTCAGCATCTACTATACTGTTTCCGACATGTCAGTACCAAGCAATCACCCCACTTCAAGGCTTTTTACAAGCATCATCCATTACGACCCCCCCTCAACATTGGCACAGAGACCAGCAAGATCAAATCATCCGTGAGTCATTCCTTCTGTACAAGACTTGCCTTATCTTATCCGAGCTTACAAAGAACTCGCTCTTGATGCCTTCATAGTCAATGACTTGGACATAGACGTTCTGGCTGGCACACCCTTTATAACCGCAAATGACAATCACTGTCCACCCTGCTAATGTCAAGTGTGTACAGTACTGTGCAAAAAAAATACAAACGAATTTCAAGAAAAATTTGGTTATTGTTCTCTTGAAATTTCGCCGAAATTTCAATTCAGGGGAAGAAGTGTGATTTTTCAGCCGAGATTTCAAAGAAATTTCGCTAAGCCACATGAAAGTTCGAATGCAGGACGAAAAGTTGCTAATCTAACAATAAAATTTCGGTTGGAGTTTGTGCATACTGAAACGAAAATTTAAGAACCTAATCGAAATATCGTAATCTTGAAACAGAAATTTCGTAAAAATGTCTGTTAGCGTTTCACATTTTAATGAATGAATGGAATCAACAACTGTAGTAATTACTCTTCTCTCAACCTTAAGTGTAAACACAACCTCAATGAAACTGTAGATAAGCATTACAAGCCATTTCCTTTCCTTTACTCAATTGATACTTTTTCAATAAAAAGATATAACAGTGTAATGCCCTTATCATTTTGATCGATTACAAGAAGTCACACTTCAAAGTTATCTTTGATGCTTACAAGTTAACTTTTCTTCCCAAATCAAGTCCTTTATGTCCACTTAGATAAAGTATTAAGCTGTCCTATCACTCCTGCCAAGTCCTGGTCAGTGGTGTTAATCTCTAGCCTAGGTTGAAATCTGGTTCTGGAACTGTCATAATATGATGTATAAGGCACCAGTAAAGTCAAGAAATGCATTCGAATTGTCGTTGTTGACCGACGCCATTTCCGATTTGATTACATTCCCTAAGACCCAATTCTTGGTTTTTAATTTACCCATGGCAAGTATCACCCAAAGAAAAAACAAAATCGCTTGCCATTCAACAAATTACGTCAAGAGATTGAGATATTGTAGGAGGGTAATAAATAATGAGCGTGTCAAAGTTTTTAGCTGCGGCTACACAAGCGATATTTTGCTTGCATCATTGATGCAATTTTTTTCAAATTTTGTCACGTCGCCACTGCCACCCTTGAACTGGCGACGTGACAGCTGAAAAAATTGCTGAAAAAAATCATGAGAAATTGAATACTGGTGCATGTAATAACCATCACTTATTCAACAACTACAGTTGAAGTTCTCAGTAAGTGACCAGGTCAAGTTACGACCACCAAGTAAAACCCCGTTAAAAATGTCACTTCAACTCTAATTGAAAGCTCTCATAAGCAACCATTCCCGTAAACAAAGAAAGAAGTTTCCAGTTTTTACTAGGTGCATTCCCAAACGTTATCTTTTCTACCATCAATAATAATTTTAAAATCCCAGAGACTTTTGCTGAAAGCTCTCGTAAGCGATCACCCTCTATTGTTTATAATTCTGGGTGTACTTACGAGAATCAGCTCTCGCAAATTCCAGGGGTGGTCACTTATGAGGGCTTCAACGAGCCTTTTTTGAAAGTTAAACTTAAATGTAAAA
This sequence comes from Montipora foliosa, assembly GCF_036669935.1. Classification (NCBI taxonomy): domain Eukaryota; kingdom Metazoa; phylum Cnidaria; class Anthozoa; order Scleractinia; family Acroporidae; genus Montipora; species Montipora foliosa. The sequence goes on from NC_090872.1 coordinate 32,719,758, forward strand.
GGCAAATGCTCACTGTGAACTCTCATTAAGCACTCTAAATCTCTTTGTCGAAACAAAATTTCGCTTGAAAATTCGCGCGGCCGTTGCGAAAGTTATGTGAATTTTCGCTTTGACTGACCAAAGTTTGTTATATTTCGCCGAAAAGTTAAGCGAAAAGTGGCGAAAATACAGGACTCACTATGAGCTTAATGGTGCTACCATAACCGGTTCCCATACGGTTACACTCTACATGCTTCCTTGTCCTCGACTGTTGTCTGGGATGGCAAATAAGTAGAGCTTGACATTTCCCCTTACCTAAGAGGAGGCCCATTTCATTGCCGTTCAACCCCATATGGACACTCCCATACCCAAAACATACCAAAGCTATGAACATTTGGCATGAGCCACAGATCCCGGAAGTCGTCGGATCTTAAATCGATTCAGCTAAGTACTCAAGAACTCAAACTCATCGCTTGCCATGAACACCTCATCCAAATTCTAGCTAATGTGTACAGGGAATGTTCCTTAACCGCCTCGTGATTCAGCAGTCCCCAATCGTTGCAACACATATATCCCTTCTTAGCTACATGTACCATGTCCATGGATACTGGTCACTTACTGCCAGAAAGTGCCTGGCTAAAGTTCTGCAACCTACTGTCGACCTATGGTCACGCCTTCCACCCTGACATAACTGGTTACAGCAGCACTCCTGGTCCCATTCAGGCAACAGAGAATAACGGTCCTGTACAGCCCCCACAGTGTAAAGATCATGTCCCTCAGTACTCACACAATCAACCAGCAGAGCTCCAAGCCACGTTTGATGAACTTGAAGAAGCTAAATGTAATGTCTCCAGTCATCCAGAGGACCTCGATATCACTGTTAAATACATGTACCATAATCCTTTGTTCCTTGTTAAAAAGCCCTCAGGTGGTCATTGTCTTGTGACTGCATTTGCTGACATTGCAAGATAAAGAAAATTGCAGCCTTTACAGTAGCCTGCAAGCAGGCTCTCTCTTCAGGGTAAAGGGAAGAGATGTCAATGTCGCGCTGAGCGAGATGTCAAAAATTAGTCAATCAGTGCACATGTGAAGTAAACATTGACGTAAACTAAAGGCCACAAGTTGTGTTAGTACATGTAGTTTTCTAATTGCTGAGGCAGACACTCCCAAAAAATGTGAAGGAAGCAAGCCTTTGCCAGAAAATCCTAACAAGCATTGCTGAATATTCTGTATGCTAATTCATTGCAATCTGTTTCCACAGAAAATGTGTTTCGTCGTCAGGGAAAAAGGTTTTCATGGCAAGATTTTAGCACACAAACTTGAAATGACAGGAATAGAGAAATACATGTACCTGTCCATTTTCCTGTTCATAAAGATTGTGCGACTAAACTTGCGGACAACATTTACTGTGATGGCAATTTGCCTGAATCTCTCCTAAAGAACTAGAGACGAGTACTTGAAGCCCTCCTTTAAAATTTTGTTCTAAGTCTACCACCAATATTGGCTGGATATGGTTCCAAGGCAGGCTCTCAGATAACCCTGATTGCATCTCCACCTTGACATTTTTCTAATCTTTTTTTTCTAATTTGCCACATGTGCTGACTTAGAGAAAGATCCATAGAGAATAAGATTTTGTTAATAACCCGCATTTTCTTTAACATTTTGGAGCATTTTTTTTTTAGAAAATGTACTGGTAGTTAAAGTTACTGTGGTATTGATTACTATGAGATAACAAAAAACTTCGCAAAAAATAATTCACCTGTCAAGGTCTAAATTTCTATTGTAACTTTCACTCCTTGCTATCCAGCCCAAGACCTCAAAGACTACGGCAAGCCCCTTTGTACTTACAGGTGTAATTTTAGCCCATTTGTTGTTTCTCTATATTTTTGTTTTATTTCCTCATTTTTGAAATGTTCTTCCAGTCCCTTGGCCAGAGACAATAAGTTCCCATTTCATTAAACAGAAGAAGAGGTTGCGCCAGCAAGCAGTGCCTGGGGCTTTGTCAGACTGAGTACTATTATGCACTCGCATGTTTTACCGCTGTGTGTGTTTTGTCTGTCCGGAATTGTGTTATGTGATTAATTTGAGATAAAACTGTTTGAGTTCCCTTTTTGTGATGGTCATTCCTTGCATGCTTTTTCAACATTGGCACACCTTGTATAAATTAACCCAATCTCCGCATGTACATGTACTTATCATTGACACTAAAATTACTACAACTGTACATCCTCTGTGAAGATGATTAGGTACGTACCAGAAATTATATATGCAACATGAACCCCTGTCCTTTCCATTAAAGTTTGCTTAATATTAATTTTCACCTCATCTGTCAACTTATTGGTTTCCAGAGATCTTTGTGAAGCTCCAGTTATTTCCTGAAATCGTCTCAGCAAGTGAATCAGAGGTGCTGAGGTAAAACAAGAATCAGTGTCATTATCTTGGCCACTGTCCCAGAGTTCCAACAATAACAAAATAACTTCCAGCATGTGCTGAAGGGACCCCCGCTGAACACCTAGCTCCATTAAGATTCCCAAAGCTACATGTTGATCAGACACAGGAACTGAATCAAGTGGCTTGCAATACACTTTGTCTTCATTTCCCCTCCTGACAAGAGATAAAAAAAGAAACATTGGCTAATTGACCAATTAGCTTCTATTATAGTAACACATGACTTTGTATTGTTGCTTTGTTTCCAAACTGCAATGTACAGTCATGTACATGTACATTTAAGAATAAGATTAACAAACTACAGTTTGCCTTATGGAATTACAGTAATTGTGAACAACAATGCCCCTCCATCAACAGTTGGTCAACAGTTGGGCAACAGTCAGCCAAAGGAACAGGAACATTGGTGGACTCACGTTGCACATAGCAGACCACCACATTTACAATATATTTTCCAAACAGAAAAATAGAATAATTACAACTGCTGAAAGCTTTCCTTATGACTATGTCAACTTCCCAACACCAAGAGGAATAGCAAACAATTTATTCAGATTCGTAACTGTGGGTTGAAACTGTAAAATAACAAAGTAAAGAAATTACAATAATTATGTAAATGATGTCCAAGCGAAACTCACGTAAAACTTAAAGAAACTAAGAAATACTTACATTGTTAAAGACACTGGAAAAAAGGGCTACAAAGGGCTAACTGCTAGATAGCGAAGAGAAATGTCTGGTCCAAACTGCCTCTAGGCTAACACTACATAGTGCGACTAAGATCCCAACCTAAAAAAACTATTCAAGAAAGCTAGATTTTATACGAAAAAAGATAAATATATGCAGAGCGAGGTTGACCAAGGTGTTGTAAATGACGGTACATAAGGACAAATGTGAATGAAAACGCTGAATTACTGAACAAGAGAGCCTGACTGGCAGGCTGCAATTAATTTGAATGGAACAATTGCAGGAAACTAATCAACACCTGGGATAGGTACAGGATAATTAGCACCCTATGAACTTACACATGCCGGCCCCTAAGAGCGAATCTAAATGCAGCTCTTACTCTCCTAAACGATTACTGCCAGTACTTAAGGTGAACAACTTAATTTAGCGACGGTGACTAAGCAAAATGCAAAACAAGAAGTTAAGCGCAGGTTGTTAACAGTATAATTATTCAATATTCGAAGGTTGGACTGAACTTGTTCTAAGGGGGTGCTCGCCAAATGTCTTCTATGTGCTCTTTGATCTTTCTTCCTCCACCAAATTAAAGATAAAACAATTTTGTCCACTGGTCGCTCAAGAATGGCATACTTGATGCTGACGATAACTCTTAAAGCAAATCCCTTTTTGTCTGGAAAAAACTTCTTGGATTCTTCCAAGTGGCCAATGATTCCGACTCACTGGTGTATTCGGCAAAAACTAACACAACGTCCCCAACTGCGAGATTTCTGCGAGGGTATTGCAATTTTTGGCGAATTTGAAGTAAAAAACATCCCTAAGGTACTGCACTTGATGCCATCTATGACGAGAAAACAGGTCTTCCCTCTGAAAAGTACCTGGTGGCATGAGACTATCTGATTTTAAGAGCAATAAATGATTTGGCGTTAGGGGTTCCAAATCTCTCAAGTCGTCTAAGACCACTGTCCATGGGGCGGTTATTCAAAATACTTTCCACCTCGCACGTAAGGGTAACAAGTCCTTCGTCGTCCATCGTCTGTTCCTGGAGAAGGGCACGAAGGATTTTTCTAAGAGATCAAATACAATGTTCCCAAATGCCTCCGTGGTATGAACCGCAGGGGGGGTTGAAGCTCCATTTGATGCTCTTCTGTAACATTGCCTCCTGGATCTTTTCATTATTCCAGGCTTCTATTGACTCTCACAACTTGCCTTCTCCACTCGTGATGTTTGAGCCGCTGTCTGATCTTATCTCCTGGACTTGACCTCTTCTGGCAATGAATCTTCTAAGTGCAAGGATGAATGAGTCCGTATCGAGGCTATGCACTACTTCAATGTGGACCGGTGAATATTTAGACATGTAAAGATGACGCCATATCTTTTAACGAGGCTTCATCATGATCGGCGTACTTGGAAAGGACCAAAGAAATCTACTCCAACTGCTGTAAAAGGCGGCTTGTCAGGAATCAAAACGGTCTTTGGGCAAGTCGGCCATCTTTTGCTCGCAAGGTGGTGCTTCGCACTTCCGACAACCACCACATCCCCGAAGGACTCTTCTCACCGCTGAGTTTGCCTTAATTATCCAGTACTTCTGGCGAATCATACTCAAAACCTGCTGTCTTCCTGAATAGCCTGAGAGCTTGTGATAATGGTTGAGTTCGAGACATGGCTACCATTTGGCATAATTATCTGGTGCTTGGCATCCGATGAGATGCACGCGCGGGCTTAACCTTCCGCCAACACGCAACACACCATCCCTCACGACCGGGTCGAGTTTAAAAGGGGGCTGCTACACTTTACATGTTCGTCGTTTCCTGACTCAAGCCGACTGAACTCTTCTGGGAATGCTGCTCTTTGGACTTTCTTCAATATCCCTTTCTTGGCATTCTCCATTTCATCAAGGGTAATAAATGGAAGTTGCTTCTGGTTGATATGCAGCGGACCGCCTTCCCTTTTGCCTTTGATTGCCATACAGAGATTATTAACAGAAACAGAAAATCCAAGCAACTGTTTTCTTCAAGCGATACCAACTTGAGAACCTTTCAAAATGATGCGATAGACTTGCTGCTGGAGAGACAATTGAGAGAAATTGCATGGGACTTTACCTCTGGATCAAGTTTTACTTCCGGATCGTCGTGTTGGATGTCAATTGAAATGTCCAGAAATTGAGTTGGCCACTGGTACTCCGATTTCCATAGATAGTCCGGCCCCATGAGCCACTTGCCGCAACTCAGCAGACCTTCGGCTGAAAGGCCCCTCGAAATGTGGTCGGCAGGATTCATAATTGCTTCCACATGATACCACTGGTAAGGACTAGAGCTGTCTCGTATCATGGCAATGCGGTTCGCAACAAAGGTGTGAAAACGCTTCTTCTCATTTTTAATGTAGCGTAAAACAGACATGCTGTCGGTCGAGAAAATAGAAGAATCGGTCAATGGTATTTCAATCTCTCTTTTGAGCATTTTATCAAGATGGATGGAAATCGTTGCAGCTGATAGCTCTAAACGAGGAATAGAGGCGGATTTCAATGGGGCAAGGCACGACTTTGCAAATAGGAATGCACAATGTACTCTGCCCTCTGCATTTCTTATACGTAGATAGGAAACTGAGCCATATGCAGCTTCTGAGACATCAGAGAAGTGATGAAGTTGACTGAAGACCACAGGACCAAAACTTTCCGGTAACACAACGGTTAACGGAAAATGAAGAGAGTTTCGGAAGATTGTCAAGCCACTTAACCCAGCTTGAAAGGAGTTCGGGTGGAATCTCCTCGCCTCATCCTAGCTTACTACTTCAGTAGGAAAGCAATCCCTGTTGTTATCTGCCATCTTTCGCAGTGCAAAATTTGTGGAGTCTGGTGACGATATGACCCCAAAAAGGTGAACAAGCATCTGATATTCTTGAACTTCACACGTCGTATCGCCGTCGTCCCACCAAAGAAAACACAAAAAAGTACTGCCGCGGTCTGGAACTCAAACTTGGTGGAACATGGACTCTATGTCAGCCATCACTGCAATTCTGTCTTCCCAGAACCATGTCAGCACCCCAACAAACGAATTCATCCTGTGACATCTCAGTTGTATCATCAACAAAACAGTCAGAAAAGTCGCGATTGTAGAAGTCCTCTGCCATGCACTGACATTGAGGGTCAACTCTGACAAAGAAGCTTGCAGAATGAGTCTGGGAGCCTTTCCGACGACCTTCCAAAGGGCCATTTATCACCCAACCGATGCGCGGCCGCGAGGCGTAGGGACCACCGTTTTGGCTATGCTTGACTTTGATCGGATCGAGCGCCTCTGGAACACCACTGGCGAGGAGAAGTCCGATCTCTGTGTCAACGTGGGGAATAAAAACGCCATTTAAATGAGACCAGCAATCCACGTCCTCCTGGGTTCGAATATCTTCACCATTAACTGGAATTTCCGGCCTGGTATAGAGCATGGGAAGGTTAATGAAGTCATTTTCATCCAGATCTGAAACTGTTATGTCACGGAGGAGATAACTGTCAACCAGGCTACTTTTCTTTTCCAAGGTAGACATAGAGATCTTGACTTTAGACCCTTGCTCGTCTAATTTCTTCATTAGCGATTCAGTGCAGAAAGTACTCTGCTACCAGTGTCCAGGAAAGCAAAAGTGACGACTGTTCCATTGCCTTTTCTGGAGTGGACCTTTACAGGTACAACAGCCATCGCTGTCCAGCCACAAGTTTCTCCATTAAGGGTATTAGCATGCTGGTCTGTGCTGGCCATGGCATTAGAGACTTGAGTATCAGCACTGCTCTCAGTCCCAACACCAATGTCCACTGAAGACTTTTCACGAACCCTTGCAGTATGAAAGACTGTAGGATGCTTCCGAGAGCAATCTTGCAGATCTTACCTTGAGGGCAGAGCCTTGCCACATGATTGTCAGACAAACAGCCATAGCAAAGCCTCATAGATAATAAGAACTTGATTCGCTTCTGGTATGGCTTCCATCTAGGGAACTGACAGTCTTCCAGGGCATGGCTCTTTTGACAGGATGGGCACGCTCTGGATTGGCCACCGATGACAACAGGATGAACATTGGAATTCTGTTCTGAGTTCATGCGTTGATTGTTCTGTAATTGGGTGACAAAAGTCGATGTCTTAACCTTGGACGACGTGGGACCAGCACATGATTGTGGCGGTCTTCTAGACCTCAAATCTGAGATTTTTGTCGGTTAAACAAACAGCATTTCTGTGCTCTAATCAATATTGTCGGAAACGCTTTTCTCTTTTATGAAATAGATTTTAAACAATGTATGAAGATTTATAATAAAATGAGAAACTAGGATAGCCCTTGGAATATTGTCGGAAGCACTTTTCTCTTTTATGAAATAGATTTTAAACAATGTATGAAGATTTAAAATAAATATGAAAAACTAGGAACGAACACCTCGCTATCTGATGACAGATCACTAGATGTGGAAACCTGGCTGCTAACATGCCTACCTTATAATGGACACTTTGAATGACTACAGTCACATTTTGTTCTATGCTAAAAGCTGGTACATTCTTTTTATTTAAGTTACCTTAAACTGAAACATGTTTCTGTCTTATATGATTGTCTCACACAATGATTGGCACAGAAACTAAAGATAGGATCTTTCGAATAAGGATAAACTCAGTCTCTTAACCCTTTGATTATAACAAGAATTATTTTGTCGATACAAATTTGTTATTCTGCTTCCAGTATAAAAACAAATCCACAATGCCGTCGTATGTCATGCAAATAAAAAAGAAAGGAACTGTCTATGGGGGCGGGGGGAGTGGCAGGGGATTTTCTAGTTTATAATTTATAATGGAACTATTAAAGTAGGCATAGTTTCAATTATGTAATGTTTAAAAAATAAGCAGGAGTGTTTTATCAGGGTTTGAAAGCCAAGTGTTTTAGACCCGATAAAACGCATGCTGAAAGTTTTTTTGAATGGCTTCAAAAACATTACACAAAGAGCGTGTCCCTCTGGACTCAAAACAATGGTTCAAATTGTGAAAGGTGAATATCAACAAGCAAGAAGAACAAGCTATGCCCTATTAGTATTCTTTATAATTATAAAGAATACTAACGAGGAGTGTTTTATCAGGATATAAAGCTCATACATGTGACGTTTTATCCATGTTTTGATAGGCTGTTAGGCTCATGAATTATTAATGAGTTTTTGAAGACATGTTTTGTTTCTGTTTATACTGATTTCAATGTTTCTTATAAATAATGCGTCAAAGTACCAGGATAGCGCGATGTATACCCTCACCCCCTAACAGATGATACTTCATATCCTCATTGTAATAAGCTGAGAAATAAGTTTGTGAGTGAGACAAATGCAGAGAAAATCACTTATGTCTTACATGTAAAACTATTCTGCAATCAGTCCCCCATGGGGCATCATAATAAAATTGACCATCTACGGGCACCCTTTTATTGTTTGCGTGACTTACGGCTAAATTGTGGACTTGTTTTGAAACTGGAAGATGTGTTCTGACAAAAAAATGCATGTATCACATTTTTAGTGGTTACAACCAAGACATGCACTGAGTTTCTCGTTATCGGAAAGACCCTATCTTTAGTCTCTGTGCCAATTTCTGTTATGCAACATTCAAGCTTATCATGGCGTTGTGTCTGTTTGCGCCCAAATGTCTGAGTAGCGGTAAGTTTTCCTGGGTTTCTTTCCCGTAATTACCACTATTAAGCATGGAATAAGCACATTTTGACGAGTGTGTTAACAACTTTCTGATTGATTTCTGCATGATTTCTTGAAGCCACTTGCAGTACGAATTATCTGAGAGAAGTGTTGTGGAGGGGGCGGGTATAAGGGGCATTCAAGGAGTGGGCTACCTGGAGGGTAAGGGGAGGATAGATCTGTGTAGGATGGCTGGGGTCAGATAGAGGCAAAGGGGAAGATCAGGGAGGGGTAAAAGAAGAAGAATGGAGAAAACAAATGTCTTGTTCTTTTAAATTAGACTCCCTAAAAAAACCAAGCACCTGTTTCTTAACTACACTCCAAAAAAGGGAAAATCCCTCTTTTAGACATTTGACAAAAAAACCTAGTTGAAAAAAAACTGAAACAAAAAATAAACTGCAACACATGCATACCTAGACTTCAGTAAAAGTGAAGAACCGCTCCCTAAAAAAACCGTTGGCCAACAGTTTTAAACACACCTGTTGGTCGACAGGTGGCTGACAGTCAACCAACAGTCAGTGATCTGTCGGTTATCTGTTGGTGAGTTGTTGGTTACATTATCATCATTTTACCTTATTTTTAGCTCGAACTGCACTGGATATATAATTATATATACCCTTCATTGGATAGGAAGGTGTATTCGCTGAAGTTCCTGCCAAATTTAGTGCCAGCACCTTCGCGATTGCAATTTGTCTGCCACATTGGAATGGTTATCTAGACCCCAGTCCCTCTCTAAATATATAGAGGCTTACTATTTTTTTTTTTTTTTTGACTCAATGCTGGGTAAATAAATATCTCCACGCTCAGGGCTCTGACATATACTGTTTCAAGGTGTTGTAATATTTTTATTACTTTGTATTATTGTTGGTCATTGACTTTTGCAAACTTGGTGGCTCCAAAAGGAGCCATTTGTTAAAAGTTGAATGAAAGAGGTTTCATTCATAGAAGCCGTTGTTGAACTTCAGGGGTAACAAAGTTCCCTCTCGTCGCATGTTGGACATTGTCGGGATGTACCGTCTCAATCTTTTATGGCAAACTGCCTCAAGTTCCTTCACTAAGGATCCCCGATAATTACTGATCACGAGGTCAAGGTCCCTGGCATCTAAATTTCTTCAATTCAGCTATTGTCACAAAATCCCTGAGGGTACTCCTGGGGCAACCCGCCAGACTAAATGCGTTGGCCATACTACAGCGGTTGTCTTTCATTGCCTGCAAGACCTGGTCATAACGTTCGTGGATACTGGCAAGGCTGCGGGTGCTGACCTCATGGGAATAGTCTCATTGCTGCAGCTCTTCTTGCTCATGTTGTGGAGGCTCAGTGTGCTCACTGCGTAGTTGCTCAACCTCTGACTTCAGCTCTGCAATCATCTTCTTCGCCTGTACCAGTCTCTTCTCTAGGGTTTTTATTACCTCGCATTTCATGCGAACTGGATTGGCCAGTTCATCGGCATCTCTCTCCTTTTCTTCGGAATCACACGCCCTCTCCTCGTTTACTTCCTGTTGGTTTTGGAATGCTTGCCCGACTCATTCATGATCTTTTTGTAACGACTGATAGAGCTTCTGAAGTTCTGTGTAGCTGGGTGTTTGGTCACAGGAATTTGATGAAAACTCTATGACTGGAGACACCAAGGCAGTGCGTTTCGATGTCTTCTTTTTCTTTTTCTGAGGGGGCTGATCTGAACAGGAACACTGTCTATTGTCGCCATGGCAGATGCCAAAGTTATTTTCACAATGAAAAGTAGAAGACGGATATCATTGGGAATGTCCAGTTCAACGCTGTAGAAAACGGTGTTCAATCCTTTTTTGAAGAATCAAAGACCCCCTGGCTCTATGGCTGTTCATCATTTTCCGGTGGTTGACTGAAGAGTCCAACAAGAAAGTATCTCAGTCTGCTAACTGGATTATCGCTTGGTACAGTCATTACAACACTTCAGAGACTCAGAGACATCTGCTCCCGGTCGGGGAAAGACTGTACTGTAGAGATCGACGAATCCATGTTTGGCCATAAAAGCAAGTACAGTGTACCATCGAGGAAGGATTGGCAGAGGCACATGGGTTTTGGCCTTGGTCAAAAGAGGTAGCGGCAGGGCTTTCACCTTTCCAGTACCCAACAGAACAAGAGAAACCCTGGTAACCGGACTGGTACAACACTTTGTAGCACCTGGAACCCTGATTATTTCTGATAAGTTTTTGCCTTACATGTACATGTACTTCAACCTTAATTAACAGTGTTGGCTACATCCATGTCCTGGTTAACCATTCCACGAACTTCATCTATCCATTCACGGGAGCCCACTCAAACACGATAGAGGGAGGCTGTAGTCAGGTGAAGAGGAAGCTGAAAGCGATGAATGGGACTCTCAGAAGCAAAATTCCAGGATACATGTACCTGGATGAATTCAACTGGCAGGAATGCTTTTTAGGCGACCACTTCGAAAATGTAATTTAGCAGACATCACAGAGTTCTATCTCCAAACTAAGTTTACTCAGTTTGACAACAAACGGCTCCTTTTAGGAGCCACCAAATAAAATAGTCTTTTATGAACAGAATGGCTGTATATGTAAGTTAATTGTCCTAATTCAGCATGCGCATGAAGCGATTACTGCACTATTGCGTAGACAATTTAAATTAGACGACAAAAGTTGATGACATGATTGATTAATTAAATTGTACTCCAAATTCAAGGACATGCAAATAAATAAGAAAGTTAGATTCATAGCAAACATTATGCATACATACAAGACATACCAGAAAGAGGTTTGCAAAGAATTGTAGGGCAATTCGACATGCTTCGTCTTTCGTGGGATGCATGCGGCAATTTTCGTTTCAACTCATTTTTAACAGTGATGAACATAATTATGCAGAGTTCATCTTTTGAAAGCATACAGATCATTTTCTGTCCCTGAAAAAACCTGCCGGCCAAATGTTGGCCGAATGTCGGCCGACAGTCAGTCACCTATTGTCAGTAGACTGTCAGTTATCTGTTGGCCAATAGTTGACCGACAGTCGGTTGAGGGGAGCTCTTCTTCACAATTACCTAGACTTCAACATGCACAATGAACTTGTGCTGTACATGCAAAGTAAAGACTACAATGCACGTACAGTACCGCTCGAAACTATTTGTGCATTTGCCGTGGTTCTGACTAGGTGAAACCACGGATTCAATCTCCAGTTTGACTGTCAGGTAAAACCTCATCTACGGTAACCGAAAGCCGAGGTTTCACCTAGATTTTTTCAGGTTGATTTACGCCGCGCTTAAGAGAGGACGCGGTAAGGGTTTTGCTTTTATTTAGAGAAAATGCTATCAAAGAAATCTGCATATTCTTGCAGATCGATCGCATGGATATAATTAGTATGCATATTTGCCATATTAATAATCTGCGATGGTTGGTGCATTCGATTATAATAAATTCCCTGTAATAAAAGCATTTCTCGTTTTTCTTTTTCCAGCAAACGTCAAGATTTCTAAAAATTGAGATGGTATAAAGATCAGCAGAAATTTACACGCATTTGGGAAATCTCTTGTCTGATGCTGCTCATCAAGCGGCCAGCCTTTAAAGATACGCAAAAGGCATTTCTATCTCATCAACCGAAAGATGGAAGAAAACGATTAACCTTACAAGTTATTGTCAGCCGTTTGGGCTACGTATGTGGCTCTCCATTTGTCACAAACTTCTTAAGCAGTTCGCATCGAACAACGTATTCATGAGCTGTGAGTGACGGAAGCAGGCAGCTTAGTTTATTTACGTTTTAACTCGCCAAATTGGCAGAGGCTTGAACTCGTCTATATTGTGGTTGTTGAAGCATTAATTTAAGTTAATCTTTCTAATTAAGAGGAATGAATTTCAAGCTCAACTGCTGAATGACATGCCACATAATATTTTGAATCAGAAATGATTGTAATTAACACGCTACAAGGAGTTGCTTAACAAACTTCAGGAATACAGTTACGGTTCTTCCCTGGTATAATATTTGAGTCATCGATAAGGTTTAGTTCAAAGTTGGAGCTTTTCAACAACTATCCCGTAAACATTTCTATTTGGACAGGACGCAAAATTTGAAGCGGGTTTGATTCTAAATACCAGTATATCTGCTGTCGGACTCCACTGGCGGCGACTTAAGTTACGCATAACCCACACAATTTTATTAAAGAAATGTCCTTTTTACACCTTTGGGAGAACTGTTCATCATGATAGCGAAAAACACACAAATTATTAAATATAAAGATGTAAGAATTGGGCGCAATGGTTATCAAGATTCTCTGTTGTCAGCTGTCACGGTGAAATGAGACGAACAAAACAGGCTTTCATGACAGCGCATTGTGTTGCATCCGTGCTGTCAGCGTGTGAAAAACAGTTTGCATATTCATTCTTTACCTTGGGGAGCTAGGTGTGATAACATTAAACAATGCTTTGCAAAGTATCATTGCTTTCTTGCAGCATAATTATTACCGCAATTAAGTCAGCCGCGGCATTCGGTTGCTTTTGTCTTTGCCTTGGTTGCGGTTTTCGTCCAACCTGAGTGATTTTGCAGTAAACACTATCGGCAAAGACGAGGTATCACCGCGTGCAAATGCACTAATAGTTTCGAGCACTACTGTATGTTTTTACGTGCAAGTACAGTCAGTGGGGCAATTTGGTACTTACAGTATATCTTACAAAAATTATGTATTTCTTCAGTTGCTAAGGAATTTAAATAGAAGTAATATTTGCTTTCCTGTAGAGCTACATGCAAGTTCTATTACACTGTAGTGTACCGTAGTTTTGGCCCTTGTTTTCTCCCCTTGGAAGAAATGTTCAGTTTTTAAGTAATGGTGACAATAGGGTCCTGAAGATTTCTGTTTGACACCACAAGACAAAATTAATTTCATCTTGCCTCAGTCTGTGGTCTGCATGTACTATATAATTAATTAATGTTAATTAATGTACTTCTGTCTTGCATTAAGCAAAGTCAAAAGTAATATGTCAAAACCATTGAAACAAGCTGAATACGGATATAATACAGGGATAAAAATTTTTGTACTCACATGAGTGGTCAGTATAGAATGACCCGCCTCTCAAAATCCCACCGTTAAACATGTACATGTACTGACGCGATCACTACCAAAGCAACCATTAACAAACTATGCCACCAATGAATAACACACAAACACCATAGCAACTCCTACCATTTTAGGTGAACCTTGAAAACAATAGTTTGCTGCTATTCTTTGAACAGACTGCAGCAAACAATTTTTTTTCCAGTTGTTCTGACTAGTAAAATAAATTGTTACAGCCTCTGATTACATGTATATGTAAGCCTGGACTGAAGTACATATGTACAGTACATGGCGTGCAACTTACCCTGCTACAACAGATCGAAGAAACTTTGTTGCCCGTTCAACCACCTCCAACCACACAGGAGAAACTGATTCCTCATCAAAAAGAGTTGCTTCAGGAAGACACTGAAGGGCTTCCAATGCTTCTTCAAGTAGTTCACGACATAAGTCTGCATCTTCCCCTGATCTCCAGGCACGGCGAAGAAAAGCAAATGCAAATGACAGTGCTGCTCTTGCACCAATTCTAGCCAAGTCCACAGATGCTTTTTTAGAATTGGCACGATTCTTTTGTTTTCTTGCAACACTCTGCTTTTCTTTGATTGTAGTGCTCTTGATTTTAGAACTGTCAACTTCTCTTCTTTCACGTGATAATGCAATGAAATAACGACCCAAGACAGCTAAACGCTGTTGAAGTCTCATTGCAGACAATGTTGATCCAGCTGCTTGGCTTGCAAGCTCTCTTTGCTCAAAAATAAGTCCCTGCAGCACTTCTCGTAACTGGCCAGGGCTTGGCTGGTCACCCCAAGTCCACAGATCCATCAAGGGACCTGCTGCTGGACAGGTTCTCTCATCCTCTTCCTTTTGCTCCCCATCTTCCTGGTCCAGTTTCTGGCATGATTCACAATTACAGCCACTATTGGGTCCACAATGACCATCACAGGATGCACATTTACATGTAAGAATACAACGGCCACAGTAGAATTTTCCTGTCTCACCCTTTTGGGAAGGTACCCCATCACAATTTATCTTAACATCTGTTGGTTTGCAGGGGATTTCTCCATCTTTCACAAGCTCATTCCACAGTCTTTTTAGGCCCTCGTGTGTGAATGCAACCTGCAGATAACAATAAAAAGCACACAATATAAGTAATACGTTTCGTGGTACAAGGCAAAGTAGTTGACTGAGAGGTCATGGAAACATGGTGTACATGATTGTATATGCATAAATTATTACTTAAAGGAGAACTGAAGGCTAGAAGATCAAATTTTTTTGTGTCTTATTATTATCGAAATATAACATCCTTTACCTAAACAAACAGGAAAAATCCTTTTTCATCTTGAAAGGCCTTGAATTTGCCCAAAATCTTTGATTGTTTTTTCAATTTGAACGCCCGCCATTTTGTTTGCTTTTCCTTCCGGTTACTTCCAAAAAAGGAATGTCAGCCGCCATGTTGTGACGTCATTGCACACAAGCAAGCAGCTGGTTTTCACTGAAATCTTCTGTTATCGTTAAGTCTCAACATAGTACTCCGCTTTCTTCGTCGTTAATACACGTAAGTTTATGGCAGAACTTGAACCATATTCTTTCGATCCAATGCGAGAAAGTTCAGGATCGCAGGAAGAGGAAGCAACCGAAAGGGAAGGCTCAAGATGGGGAAATACGACTTGGTGCAGCTGTGATTTTTGCTTTACCCGGGAGGCCGGGACAGCAAGAAAAGGAATGCATCTGCTGCCGCGATATAGAGGAGCTATGAACAAATCTCAGGTGAATTGATTGTATTCAAAAGGCAATAAAAACAACTTGATTACTAAGGGATTCTGTTGGCTGCTTTGTTTTGTCTGTCATTTCGATTCAATTTGAGAAACTATTCGTTGTGTAACGCAGCATTCTAGCTTTTCGACCGTGTTTACAAAGAAAAGTGCTATAAACTGCCATCGCGGGTCTGAGTGCTGCGATTAATGAACAACATGTATGTAAACACATAAGCTCTGTTCGTAGTTTTGCGAATTTTCAAACTTCAATTAAACATCTTTGTGATCGTTGTCGAGTTTATAAAACCCAGCTTGAAGTGCGAATGCCAATCACGAAATAACGTGTCCCAGTTGCTTGCAAAAACAACCTTTCGGTTCACTTCTCCAGTGCATGGTTTGCCACTGAAATCTCCCGACTAAAGAAAACATAACTTACTCACTGGGCATAAATGGAATCGATGGAGTCGCAAAGTTATTCATCATTTCATCAATTACATGCAATTGTCGCATCGACCGCTGTGGCCAAGACACCTTCAAAACAGGAGGGTTCGAAATGATCCGAACAGATGTGATAGGGCTGGATATTTGGCTAGTTTTTTCTTCTAAATTCGGATGATCCATTCTTCGAGAAGGACTTCATTTTAAAGAGGGAAACGATGAGAGTTCTACTAGAACAGCCCACAATAGCGCACTGAACCATTTTTCAAGTTTCCCGCGTTCAAGCAAGTGAGCGCAATGACGTCACGCATAGCGCCCAAGCCTGCTATAGTACAGCCAAAATGGCGGACTTCCATCGAGTGACCAATACGGATCTCCCTGGCCTCATAAAAACGTCAAAATGTAAGGAACCCCTCAAATACTCGAATATTTCCTTTAACTAAGTCAGGCACGACAAATTTGGCGAAGGAAAAAATATTTCATTTTTATCTTCAGTTCTCCTTTAAGTGAAAACTGTTTTTTTTCTTTCTTTCATGTCAATAATTTACAGTTTCATTAAACACGTTAGTTAACAGAGAAATTATCCAATACAAGAATTGTTTGTACAATGTAAGCCAGCCCTTTGTGCACTAGCCCCTTGTCAAAGTGACTTAAGGGGCTAAACAGGGCTAATATTAAAAATGTCAGCTAACAAATCTTTCTTACACTGTTAGTTCAACTCCTTTGATAAAGTCGTATTTTTGTGTTTCATTGCCCACCTATGCAGCACAACAGTTTTAACAGCACGGTAATACTGCAAATGTATGTGCATGCATATGCATACATGTATACAGGGCTTTCAGCAAGTTTTAAAGTACATGTACAAAAGTGTAGAAGGTTCATTGCATTTAGTAAGTCCAGAGGAGTTCAAGAGTGTTAGGTCTATTGGGAAGACTTGGGACTACATGTAGTAGCTTAACATACTACAAGAATCACTCAGCTCATGTTTGATACTTTTCATACACAGTACTTCCACCCAGAAATGAACTGAAATAATTAATTGAGAAACATTTAAATGGCATGAAAAGTGGATGGTGTGGGCTGTTTATCATTGACTTGTCAGCACCCAGTATTAAATGACAGCACTAAAATTTTAACTTCAAATTCAAAAAGGATAACAATAATTATTTCAACTGCATGAAATAACCTATTAATTTTTACTAAATGTCTGAAACTGTGACATTAGACATTCATGAAAATTATCACAGCATTTTTACTGTCGTTACATTCTTTCAAGTAATATAAATTACAAGTTTCAGAAATTCAAATAAAATAAGGTGTAATCAATAATCACAAAAATCAGACCTGCTTGAAAAATAACAGCATGTACACATTCGAGCTTACAAAAACTCGAATGTCAAGCCTTGTTACATGTAGCTTTTTTGCTAAAGGAGAAAGATTCTTGTTATAGTAAGGCTTTTAAATTAAAAGAATCCACAGCAGGAAAGAACACACTTGGATGAACCAAGGCAACAATACATGTTGCAGTCGAGTGTATAAACTTTCAAGTCAGTTCAGCTTGATGTGCACGTTGAAAGATAGATATCCTTCACCTTACCCTGTGTAAAACATATATTATGTTGGAAAAAATGGTCAAGCCAACGAGTGTCAAATAAGCAACACTGAAGAAGCAAAGCATGATCACATGTTAACGTTAATTAGCTTCATCACACATCGCAAAGATGATGTCCAAAGGGAGCAAGAGATAAACGTTCGCACAATCTATTCATGAAATAATTTACGAGGCATCACATTGTACACATGAAACCCTACATTTGATAAAACATCACCTGTATGTCAGTCTTGAGCCATTTTGTGTCGAGTCTCGGTTGAGGCCGAAGCGATGACACAGGATTTGTGAGATTTGGCATTTAGAACACCAGGAAATCGCCCTTTTTTCAGCTTAAAAATAAACTGTACAGAATTGACACTGTGTGCATTCTTCCAAACTACGAAGAGCTATCGATAGAGCAATTTTTAGGAGATATCAATAGCGAATTTGTTGTTGCAGTTCTCCTCCTCCGATGGCGTGAGTTGTTGTCACTTTTCCGTTTGAGGTAGATACACTATAATGACGGCTACGTGATGAAGTAGTAGCATAGTGGGATAACCGCTGACAAAAAGCGGACACAACACGTTCTCGCCCATGAATTCGTGATAATCCTAAATTGTTAACTACTTTGATCATGAAGAACAAAGTATACTTTTCGACACCGTTTTTGGTCTTAATATATATATATATATATAATATATATATATATATAATATATATATATATAATATGTATATATATGTGTATATATATATATATATTTTTTTTTTTTTTTTTTTTTTTTGGGTCGCGCTCTGGTTGCGCTTGCGTAAGATTTCCCTGTCTCGTAGAAGGAAATACAAGTGGGATTCGAACTGGGTATCTCTTATTTCAGTGGCAATCGCGAGGACTATTAATCCACGACCAACGGGGAAAAATGTATTAAGGAATTGTGTACGTGACCGGAAACGAGTTTTTGTGTTTTCGTTGCACGCAATGCACTACAATGCACTATCCGGTTCTCGTATGACTCTGTAACAGATATCTTGATTTTATAATTCTCCCACTATTTTTAAGAAAAAGTATTAAATATTTTTAAATATCATCGTAGAGACTTGCAAAGCATCTGTTTCTGGTTTTTATTGAAATCAATGCAGTTAACAACAGTTTTAAATGTAAACAAATATCCACGATCACACTTGGGCCCTGTCACAAGCAGGTAGGGTAACCCTACTGCAGGAGGGTCAAAGATAGCCCGGGTTTACAAGCAAAATTTCACAGGTAGGATTACCCCTACCACCCGGGACAACTTAGTGTGCTTAGTAACCGCCAGAATCGCAAACACAATGGAAACCGCTAGTTTCCATTGTGTTTGCGATTCTCTAGCAGAGAGTTTACAAGGCAGCTAGGGTTACCCTAGAGTTAGGGTAACCCTAGCACTCGGATAGGGTTACCCTAGCACCAGGGTAACCCTGGAACAGTGTGATGTGGTAAGAAAATTGATACAATCTACCAAACATGTTTACTACTCTAACATGATCAACGAACATCAGTCTGATCAGAAAGTGTTGTTTTCTATGGAGCGTCATTAGTGACAAAATTCACTTTTAGTATTATGAAGTAGTTATGGGGTTATGAGGTAGTTTGCTATTGAAGTAATTTTGGCATTATGAAGTAATTTTGGCATTATGAAGATGTTTGGGTATTATGAAGTAGTTTTGGCATTATGAAGTAGTTTTGGCGTTATGAATTAGTTATGGGGTTATGAAGTAGTTTTGGCATTATGATGTAGTTTTGGAATTATGACGTAGTTTTGGAATTATGATGTAGGTTTGTCATTATGATGGTACCATGATTCTCTGCGAGTGTGCAATCGGGTACGAAGGGAATCATGGGATAACAAAAAACCCGCCAAATCTGGACATGAAATCAACATGGCAACTTGCAGTGAAGGGATCGCCGAGTCGCTGAATAAATGTGTTAAAAATCTGGCGACTGCTGCAGAGGCACTTCCAAAGGTAAGAAACGAAACTGGAAATCAAATATCTGAGAATAGACTGACAATGGTAAACCGCCCTACTGAGTTGGAGGAACATCGGAAATTGTTTGGATTAAAACTCCGTCTCACTCTAAATCTAAGTTTACCTCGAGTGTGTCATCGCCGTCAAGTGTAAAGAGGTTCAAAATGGAAGTGGCAAGGTCGACTTCATTCCCATCCGTAACACTTGGACCCACAAGTTTTTCCTTTGTGCTAGTAGTATGTGTTCACAAGTGCCAACGACGCGAGAAAAGATAGAGCATGGGCTAGAGGGATTAGGAGAGAGAGACATTGTCTTTCAGAAAGATGGCAATGCAGAGCACATCCAGAAAAAGCTTATTGAATCATATCCAGTATTGAAAGAATGTGGAGGATATGAAATAATGCGCTCAGTTGTTGGGTCTTGTAAATTGCTTGAAGTGTTACTTGTTCCTCCTGGAGGTTACAACGTCCCCTACTTGGAGTCATGCCTTCTTCAAGCAAAGGGTTACATCAGACCAATACAGAAACAACTTTCACTCGAGCCACAGTCAGAAAAAGATGATAGCTTCGCTGTAAGTATGCCTTCCATATTAATCGTACATGTTTATCCAAATGTGAATTCGTAAAACCATAGGCAGCCCAAGTTCGCGTAACAACAGGCATCCGTTGAGAATTTAAACGCGTTATAAGACTTTGTATGGGAAATTAAATACTTTCGATTATGAAGCCTAAAAAACACTCAATTTAACGTCCATTCAATGAAATGAATACAACTGACTCACCTCTGGTGTATTCTTGTGCCTTTTGGAGCTTATTTTACCGCTTCGGGAATTCCGTGTTTTCACTTTTCTAAGACGAAGTCAGTTTTATTCATTTCATTGAATGAACGTTAAATTGAGCGTTTTTTAGGCCGGCTTCATAATCGACGGTATTTTATTTCCCATACAAAGCCTCATATTAAACGCGTTTAAATTCTCAACGGCTGCCTGTTGTGACACGAACTTGGGCTGCCTATGGTTTTACGAATTCACATTTTGATAAACATGTACGATTAATATGGAAGTCATACTTACAGCGAAGCTATCATCTTTTTCTGACAGTGGCTCGAGTGAAAGTTGTTTCTGTGTTGGTCTGATGTAACCCTTTGCTTGAAGAAGGCATAACTTCAAGTAGGTAGTAGGGTAAGACCCAACAACCGAGCGCATTATTTCATATCCTCCACATTCTTTCAATACTGGATATGATTCAATACGGTTTTTCCGGATGTGCTCTGCATTGCCATCTTTCTGAAAGACAATGTCTCTCTCTCCTAATCCCGCTAGCTCATACTCTATCTTTTCTCGCGTCGTTGGAACTTATGAACACATACTACTAGCACAAAGGAAAAACTTGTGGGTCCAAGTGTTACGGATGGGAATGAAGTCGACCTTGCCACTTCCATTTTTGAACCTCTTTACACTTGACGGCGATGACACACTCGAGGTAAACTTAGATTTAGAGTGAGACGGAGTTTTAATCCAAACAATTTCCGATGTTCCTCCAACTCAGTAGGGCGGTTTACCATTGTCAGTCTATTCTCAGATATTTGATTTCCAGTTTCGTTTCTTAACTTTTGAAGTGCCTCTGCAGCGGTCGCCAGATTTTTAACACATTTATTCAGCGACTCGGCGATCTCTTCACTGCAAGTTGCCATGTTGATTTCATGTCCAGATTTGGCGGGTTTTTTGTTATCACATGATCCCCTTCGTACCCGATTGCACACTCGCAGAGAATCATGGTACCATCATAATGCCAAAATTACATCATAATTCCAAAACTACATCATAATGCCAAAACTACTTCATAATTCCAAAACTACTTCATAACCCCATAACTACTTCATAATGCCAAAATTACTTCATAACCCCATAACTACTTCATAATGCCAAAACTACTTCATAACCCCATAACTACTTCATAACGCCAAAACTACTTCATAATGCCAAAACTACTTCATAATACCAAAACTACTTCATAATGCCAAAATTACTTCATAATGCCAAAATTACTTCACTAGCAAACTACCTCATAACCCCATAACTACTTCATAATACTAAAAGTGAATTTTGTCACTAATGACGCTCCATAGTTTTCCTCCTTTGTCAAGGTACTGCATGTTATTCCAGAGAAACAATACCCTGATTCCGTGTCATGTGATCTACTTGCAACCTCACTTGCAAGCTCATTTGCAGACTTCTTTGAAACTAAAGTTTTGAATATTCAACGTGATTTAAGTGTAAATCCTATGCACGTTGTATTCAGTGATGTCTCATGTAATAGTTCTCTTTTATCTTTCAAAGAAATTTCACAAAATGAACTTTCCAAGCTTATTACTCAACTGACATCAAAATCATGTGGTTTGGATCCTATTCCTAGTATTGTCACGGTTATGAAGTAGTGCTTTAGTACACTGCTTCCTCCCATCTGCACAATCGTTAATCTTTCGTTGCGTACTGGAGTAGTGCCATCACAGTTAAATGAAAGAAGCCATGATCCACCCTTTACTCAAGCAGCAGACTTTGCCTTGTAAGGAATTTTCGAGTTTCAGGCCCATCTCTAAACTCATGCAGATTTCTGTCAAAAGGTATCGAGAAGGGTGTTGCTTCTCAACTTGTGGATTACTTAGAACAAAATAATCTATATGAGAAGTTTTTAAGGAGCAAATATGGCACAGTCGGTTAGTGCGCGGCCTTGGTGCAAGAGGTCCTGAGTTCGATTCCCGGATCTCGCATCCTTGTTTCGACTCCTTTCCTTTCCGTGTAGCTAAGTAGCTTTAAATACCTGTAAAACGGAGCACTGATAGAGTCAGGGGAGTAAAATGAGCGCACCGTCGACCTCAGGTTTGTCAGTGATTAAAAGTTACTGTTACGAGTTATCGACTTTAAATAAGGTCTACTTTTATTTTACTTTACAAGTTCCAATCTGCATGTAAGAAACATCATACTCTAGTGTAGAAACGGCTCTTATAAGGGTCCAAAATGACATTCTGCGTGCTATAGACAATCACTGCTCTGTCATTTTAGTTTTGCTTGATTTGTCAGCAACCTTCGATACTGCCAACCATTCTATTCTTTTGGAAAGACTGGCGATAAGATATTGCATTGATGGAATTGCATTATAGAATGGTTCAGGTCTTACTTGTCAAATCGTAAGTCTTTTGTTAGTGTTGAAAATGGTCTATCAAATCCTCGTAGCCTTAATTGTGGAGTGCCACAAGGCTCCGTCCTTGGGCCGATTCTCTTTATGTTATACACCTCACCTATTGGGGATATTCTCCGAAGCTATGAATGCGCAGAATGCCTGGACATCATGAATAATTCATAACCACTGAAGCGGCAAATTCGAATGCGATCGCGCTCTGAAGAGCCATAAATTAGAGAAGAATGGGTCGAAACTAGGCAACTAGGGCTCACAAAATTCACTTTCCCGTGTCTCAGAAATGATAATTTCAAGGTTGACGCACGGCTTCTTGAAAATCAAGGATTAGTGTACAATTTGCACTAAAAAAGACTGAAATTGAGAAAGGAGAAGTTTTAAGTTTTTCCACTTGAATATACGGAAAATTTTGCAAATTTTCGTATAGACAGTAATTTTGAAGAGCAATTTTGGGAAAACTAACATACCTACTAGACTTTCACGCACGGCAAATGGCAGATGAGTATGTCCTTGAAAAGAATTCGTTTTAATTTCGAAAATTGGTCACGAGGAACCTTTACGTTTTTCAGTTTGAAAATTATTAGTCGTAGTTTCATTTGAAAATGGCGCGTTTAGAGCTGGCGAGCTATTGTTTTCAGCCCAGACATGAATAACAATGCCTGTCAAATGAAACAATGCCTATTGTTGAAATCCACTCCGCATGAAAAAATATTCACTTCTACCGCGAATTTTAAGATTGTTATAAGGATCAGCTGTTCTACTCAGGACCTTCGGACAAAACAAAGATGATGGCGTGCGCGACCAATAAATACGATAGTGATCGGGAGCTCTTTTCAGAGCTCTTCGAAAACCCGATCCATCCATTGTTAATTCACATCGTGCCGCCATACGTTAATGTTACAAACTCTACTTGCGATTTTCAAGTGAACGGAGATTTAAGGTTTATGGAAATGGTGGGACGTTTGCGGGAAACCGGCCATTTTGTTCGAACTTTTGCCAAAAGCATCCTTCCCTTCGCCTACAAATTAGAGGAATCTGGTCTCGAGCGCGTGGGCCACACACTGGGCGAAAGTATCCGCCGATTCCGCAAAAAGATCGTTTCAACGAAAGATGGCAGAAAAAGGAAAAAAATGAAGGGGAAGATGTGGATAACGTTGTCGGTCAAACCAAAATTCTCTAGTTAAAGCTTCTCTTTCTTTCGCAACAAAGAAAAGGCACGCGCGCTAGCTTTTTCGATCATAAGCTACTCAAGATTCAGGCGAAACAAGTCTATTCACTTTATTTAAAAATCGACATTTAAGTTTTCGTAGGTACGAATGCTTGTGAAAGCACCACATTTGTTGCCGTGGGTTTAGCGGAGGGTAAGAGTTGCCCATTGACCCTCTCAGCGTCGAGAAGGGCTTTGTAAAAGAGGAAGCTTTACAGTTCTTAAGAGTTACAGTTCTTAACTCGCCTTTTAGAACGAGGCTACCCCGAATGCTTCGTCGAGGATATCTTGTCAGAGCAAGAATTCCTTCACTTTTATTTAACAACCAAGGAGTTACACACGGTAAGGGCCGAGTGACAGCGTTACAACAAAACGCATCGGGAACCTTCTCGCAACCAAGATCCGTCAGCATCTTATTCATTTCGATTCATATATATTCATTCATTGAAAAGCGAAATGAAGCCTTTTAAATGTTATACTTACCCCCATTTCATTGACAGAAATGCGAAGTAGAAACGCGCTAAAAGGTACAATCACTTTACATTCACGCACAAGCAACGTAACAAACTTTAATGAAGCTCACTGCTGATTGCCACAGGCCTTAATCACACGGCGGCCATCTTGAATCGCGAGGGATTGAAAAGTTTTGTTTTTGTGTACCGAAACTCGTTTCCAAACATTGAGCAAGAAAGTTCTTTTTCACGATTGTTTCGCTCTTTTAAACATTAAAAGTTGATTCATTTCTTTTGACAAATTTCAGTCTGTCGATTGCACGTAAGAAACTGTGCCGGAAAATAGCGGACTTTTTGGTTATGTTTGTTTTGAACAAGAGGCCGAGAGCTTTTTCCAGTAAATGCGAAATCCTAAAACAGGCATTTTGCGAGATCAGAAATGGTAAATGCAAATTTAAAATGTTTGTGAAAGTCGGCTTGTAATGCATTCTCAAAGTGTGACATTGAGGAACAATAGCGAAAACAATAACTTGAAACGTCCTTTGTTTCTTAGCTCCGCCCTGAAAAGTTAATGAGCAAAGCAAAATTCCCCAAGGGACAAAGAACGCGTAATATTTGACCAATGAGAACCATTTGAGTCATTCTTGGCCGCTAATTTTACTGATCTATAATTTTTATTGCTCTGGAAATAAATGTCCGGAGAATAATAGGCATTCTGCGCGATTATTGAAAGCCCTGCTCCCCATATTGACGCCTACCTATGTGAAAGCCGTAAATGGGCCCTAATCACACGGTAGCCATGTTGTTCACAAACGAGGCTCGGGGTACGAAATCTATGGTCAATATGACCGCCGCGCGAATAAGGCCCATGGCGATCAGGCTACCATTCGCTCCGACGAAGGCTAACGCTCGAAACGTCAGCTTTTAAATTTGTCCACGGTGGTCAATTTACCATATAAATACAGTTGATCAAAACCCATTTCTGTATTTTACTTTCCCACCGACTTCAGCACCACAACAACAACAACAGCAACAATAACAACTTTATTTATGTGTCAAACTCTTCTAGCTGGCCACAAGTGGCCTACTAATCGGAGACACCTAGTCAATAAAATCTATATAATAAACTTAAGAATACATTTAATAATATTTACAGCAAAATATTTGCTATAAAATTACATTAATAGCATTAAAATATTAAATTCATATGTAAAATAAATAATAATAATATCAATAAAATGGTTTACAATCTAATATAATTAATCTAATCTAAAAGTGAGCGAAAGATTAGTAAATACACAGGTAACAATTTGAACATTTGTTCTCAACTATGAGACTTGAAAGGTCCTCCTTTCTGATACGTGTTTGAAAGGCAGATAATGAGGCTAGGGCCCTATCCTTCTTAGACAGTTTGGACCATAAGAGTGGTCCAATGTATATAATAGAATGCTTTCCATATTTTACAGTATTAAACCTAGGGATAAAAAAGTCTGAATTTCGTAGGTTATAACTAGACAATGATACGCTAAAAATACCGATAATATTCGCAGCTATTAACTTATATTTCACTTTGTACATGAGGATTGCAATATCCTGCAGGCGCCTATTGTAAAGACCAGTCATCCGTGCACGTGCACGTAACTCGTCACATGACGATCTGCAGTCGCAAAATACAGCTCGCAGACCCCGTTCATTGACCCTCTCAAGCTTTCTCCCGTCTGAGCCTCTACAAAAGTGCCAAACGAGGCTGCAGTATGTCAGATATGGCAATATGGCGGCCTTGTATATTCTTAATTTCACTTTCATTGGAATCATGTTGCGCATTCTCATTAGGATGCTCACCCGCATACCAGCTTTCTTGCAAATTGTAGATATATGATTACTAAACAACAAGTTCCTGTCAATCAAAACCCGCAAGAGTTTAAGTTCGTCCATTGGCCGTACTATGAAAGCGTCAATTTCGACATCACGTTGAGTAGAATCATTTGATATAATCATTGCTTGATATTTGCTTGGATTTCCCTGCAGGAAATTCTCACTGTACCATCTCGACGCTTGTCTTCCATCATTGTTGATCACCATTACACCATTACATTCGTAGTAAAGTTGATGATCATCTGCGAATACTGTAAATGGCTGACACGCTGAATATTAGACAGATCATTCTGGTAGATATTCCATAACATGGGCCCTAGTGAGGAACCCTGGGGACATCCTCTCCTTATTTCCTTCCAACTGCTGATCGCCGTTTCTGCGCGTGACCTGTTCTTTCTCCCATCGAAATAGGATTTCATTAAATTTGAAGAGCTTTCAGAAAAGCCATAAGCTTTCAGTTTGTCTATGAGTAATATCGGGTGCACGGAGTCAAAGGCTTTACTCATGTCAGTTGACAAGATGGCTACAGTCTCCCCTATATCCCTCTCATATTTCCAGTCCTCGACCAGTCGTATCAAAGTTTCACAACTGTACGGCTTTCGATATCCTGACATTAAATTGTCAAATATAGTTTCGAACTTATCCCTCAATTGATAGCAGAGCAATTGTCAAACGGATCTTGTCCACTGCGGGTAGCAAAGTTACTGGTCTGTAATTGGCTACATTTTGGGGGTCCTCTTTCCTGTACACTGGTACCCATTCCCCTCTTTTCCATTCCATAGGCCATTCGCTCTCCTGAATTACTTGATTAAATATCACCGTTAAAGGATCCGCAATCTCATCTGCTACCAGCTGAAGCATTCTAGGGGACAACCCATCAAACCCTGTTGCTTTATGTCGGTTAATACCCCGATGGGCGTCCAAAACTTCCTCCCTGCTAATGCTCCTGAAGTTAAACATACTTGGCATTTGTCTGTGTCTGATTGCACTTACCCCAGGGTGTCTGTAACAATTTTTCTCAGTCTAGCATGACGCTTCCATTCTTCCAATATTTTTGCGATTGTTGCAAAGTAACGTGTAAATTCCTCCGCAACTACTACAGTCTCGGTACTGTGACCTTTTCTATATGTAGACTAAAACAGAGGATATAGGCCAAGATCCATCATTCGATTGTATGTTTGGTCAAATACAGCGCGTTCTGTCAGTTTTGATAGAAATTGAAGATTACTCACGGCTCGTAAGTTTTTGAATACCGGATCAGGGCCAGCCTTCTTTAAAAGAGGGCACACAAGGGCTTCCTTCCACTCAGCAGGGAAGTAGCCTGAGGACAGCGATGAATTCACTATGCGCGTGGTGACAGGAAGGAGCACATCAAGACAACCGACGACCAGTGATGTTGGCATAGGGTCCATTAGGCAAGACTTCTTAGCTGACTTCTTGATGACAGCACTTACATCACTTTCAGTAAGAGGGTAGAAGGAGCTTATAGATAAGCATGTGCAAGGATCTCCTACTCGAGCTCCTGATTCAGTGGGTACTGTATCATCCACTTCAGTAGCATCAATAGGGCCATTTATACGAGAGAAAATAAGCCGCGGCTTACATAAGCCGCGAACACCCCGTATAAATGGTACAAAATCTACGTTCACGGCTTTCTCAAGCCGCGTCTTATCCTGGCCTGGGAGTTTATAATTATACTCGTATAAATAGTTCCTTTCGCGGCTTACGTAAGCCGCGGCCAGAGTTAGCCGCGGCTTATTTTCTCTCGTATAAACGGCCCTAATGTCTGCACGGATTCTGGTAATCTTACGTACAATAAAGTCATTGATGTCATTAGCGAGGCCCGTTTTTTCATGATAGTCAGGAAAAGATAACTCATCCGTTCTCGCAAGGAGTCTCTTGGTGGCTCGAAATAGCCTTCCTTGATCAACACTATTCTCATCTATAAACTTAGTATAAAACACTTGTCTAGCCTGATTCATGAGATAAGTCACGTGGTTTTTCTTATACTTAAAGATAATCAGATCTGACAACAATTTGGTTTTTCTCCATCTTCGCTCACCCTCAAATACACTCTCCCTTGAATCCAATATGGCTACCGTATTCATCCCAAGGCAGAGAGTAGATTTCTGTACAGAAATACTCGACTGGATCGAAGATCGACTGTCCGTGATATTTTTCAAAGTTATAGATTGATTCAAAGTCACTGGGAGTTTCGTGTTTGTGGAAAACAAGTGAAAAGTTGAAAAGTAATATGAGACCGGGAATTACATGACCGACCGCCATTACCGTGAAACTAAACCCCCTTCGCTAGCGGCTTGTCGTTTTTTTTTTTTTTAATGAGCAAGCAAGCACGAGCATAATGAACAGGAATAACCGGCGTCAAAAGACTTCTCAGCCTCTTACAAAACCGTCAGAAAACCGATACAATTGTGACAAGTGGGGCATACAGAGCAAACTACACTAACAGTTTATTTAATCAAAGTATTTGTGAATGTCATGGACTTGTCTAAAGCCTTCACATCTTTTAGTATCGGCTAAAATCATAGACTTTATTTCTGCCGCTCTCTCGAGCCCGGACTTCGTGGGCTAATTTTCCGTAAAGCAGCTGGTAATGGAGCCAAGTTAACTGAGGAGAATTTGCACACAAGTCCTCTCTAGAATTGCAATTTTGCAATAGCAAAAAGCTATAGCTCTGGAAACTTCAATCGAAAATCTCTAATTGAACGTTTCTATTTGATAACTAAGACCTGACTGACAGTTTGGAGATTCGAATGGAATGTTTAATCTTGGTCTAAAACATGCGATTGCACTGCGTAAGCGAACCGGTACAATTTGTTCCTTGTTTTATATGGCAGCAGGAACTTGCTCAAAGGTTAAATGTGGCAATGAACAGATACTTACTTAAAACAGCAGTCGAATATTGAACCTCACCGCCTCCCAGGGGAGGACTCCCATATAAAAAGGGGAGGGTTGCTCAACGGAAATTTTACATTAAACCCCGAAAGGAGACCAATCTGGGTGTGAACTGGAGAGAGAGTAGTGTAACGTAAAGTGCTAGATTTCTATCCCATATGAACCATGTGAGCTTTAGCCCTACTGATGGAACTGGGCCCACACAAGGACAGAGAAAAACTCTGACCAGGGTGGGAGTTTCTCCCAAGGTGGGAGAACCTCTATTCGAGACCAATTGCCGCTTAAATCTAAGAGAAACTGGAACCCAAATAGGACAAAATAGGAAAACCCAAAAAGCACATCGGATAACAAAACCGAAAAACCGCTCATACTTTCTACGAAAACCGAAAAACAGATACTAAAATGCGAAAAATCCGCAAACCGCAATGAACACCAAAACCGAAATCTTTTGGCACAAAAACCGAAAAACCGATCTTAACTGCGGGGCAAGCAGTCTGACAGTCCCTCCAAAACAGTATTCTAGTCCTGAAAAGCCAAGCGAGGCGTGACTAATAAATGTACTTCGACCCTCCACAAGTTCTAGACTGAGAATAGCCTCTTTCTTTCCGTACGCCACGAGAACGCTAGGACCGTGATCACCCTTTGAAGCCTGAACCCACGCCGCGTGAGGTGGTAGCGCGAGAATATTTACCCAATATTTGCACGTACGTTGTTTTCCAACTGCCGCGTAGGATTAGAGAACTACAAGACGACGTCTCGCAGTATACACTAATTCCAGTCAACAAATTGGATATGTTAAGTCGTGGTAGTGACACTATTTGCTGCCAAAGGAACGCGAAAATTCTCTCTGGCTTTTAGCTTTATAATTCAATTATTCACTCAACTTTGAGGTGGTTACAGTTAATTTATTCACAACATTGCTTCCATAATCATTCAAACTTTAATTCAGAAGTCTTACTTCCGATGACATGTTCAACATAGCGAGATAACCTTTGTTTTTGGGGGTTCAAGATTACTTTCCAACAATAACTTGAAACTTCCTGACAGTTGCCTTGAATCCTGGATAGGTGTTCCGGTCGTTTGTTGTAAATTTGAGGTACATAACACCTCCAGGGACTTGCCGGATATTCTGAGAAACCCTCTCATCATCAAGGTCGAAAATAAGATCGGCAACTGAAAGAGAAAATTAATTCTCAAGAAGTATTTATAAATAATATTTGGTTTATTCTCTCCAGTATATTCGCATTTTACTGCAGAACGAGAGAATAAAGTAATAGAATTGTATTAATTTTGTCCAGTAACAAATGTTTTAAGGAAAATTTCAAGCGCTACAGACTGTTAAGCTGAGTAGGTTGAAACATGCATTATCTATCAGATTACGTGGCTCAACCAGCCCAACGACCCCCCTCCCACCCACGAGTCTCCTGCGGCTCAATGGTCACGGGAGCATCGGAACTAGCTTCGGTCATTGGTCCATTTAACTCGAATTGGTTCGAGTTTATACCGAAGTGGAGGAATCTTGTTGGTGGCTCCTTCAGCGGATATTTTTCTTCTTTTCTGCTAAACCCTCGGAGGTCTTTTCGTTGGTTTTTCTCTTTTTTGTGAGGGAAAGGAGGGAATTCCTTGTTGGAAAAAGCTGATTTTTAACGACCCATTAATTCTCGCTTCTCATAGTAGATAACAGCTTACAGACTATTCTGCAAAGCCTATTGTGTACTTACAGGTAAAAGAGCTGAGTGAAGAATAAGCCTTCAGCAAGTCATAAGCAGGTTCTGTGTAGAACTTCTCAAACTCCAGCTGGAATTGCTGACCAGGGATTATCACCCACACGCAAACTAAGTTGTTATCGTAGTTACTCGGGTAATTGGGCGACATTGCTGATTGGCCCAGTTGTGTGATTATACCACCGCAGCCTGGCAAGAACAAGAAAAATAATACCTTGAAGAATTAAACTTGAAAGCCATGCCTAGCAACGAAAGGAACTTTTAAGTGCACCCGAATCAAATGTCTATGTGAATTGGTATTCTCTACGTTAAAACTGGCTGTCGATCGAATAGAACAATTCCGATATATTAAAATTCAGCCCTAAACAAAAGACATCATCTCGAGGTTCTGGGGAATAAACATTCAGAGCCTCGAGATGATGCCTTTAGTTTAGGACTCAATTTTAATATATCGAAAGTGGGCTATTTTTTAGTACATGACCAAAGAAATGTCTTTCTTGAGCTCCGAAAGGATTCATGTCATTCAAATATACGATTAACTTATTTTGAAAAGCTGGTCTGATTACAGCTTTTAACTTTTTCAAAGAAAGGAAAAAACAGAGTTTCGTCCCATGTAACCGCTTTCTCGAATTAATAGTCATATAGTCATTCATGGTAAC
Source organism: Montipora foliosa (assembly GCF_036669935.1). Lineage (NCBI taxonomy): Eukaryota > Metazoa > Cnidaria > Anthozoa > Scleractinia > Acroporidae > Montipora > Montipora foliosa. Next base: position 32,751,395 of record NC_090872.1, read on the forward strand.
CTTCAAAGCTCCCGAGATTTCGAGAAACTCAAATCAGGAATCTCTGTAGAAGTTGCAGCGTTCCAACACCAAACTCGTCCCCAGACTTCTCACACGCGCAGAGCCATCCTATTCAGAACAAATACCGCGCCCATTTGGACGAAATGGCGTCCTACAGTGGTTTAATCAACGCCCAAGCATGAAAGCATGAAAAATAGAAAATGGTTATTTGTTTTCCTTTTCACTCTGGTGTTTATGAGGAATCGATGATTTTTTGAGGAACATCAAAAATTTCGAAAAACACCGATCAAGCAGTTTACATTTTTTGCGTGATTGACTAGAAGAAAATTTATGACTTGTTGGAAACATCATACAATGTTCCTCAATAAATCAGTAGAGTGAATATTTACACTTTTCCCACAAATAAATTTATGACGTTAATACGCACTCGAGCTAATCGTCAAGTGTGTGTCATGTAATGATTGCTACTTACTGACTTGCTCGTAGGAAGCAGAAAATCCCTCAGAGTTTTCACTTCCGTCCGATATAAACCGAACATCTATAACGTTGCTCTCAGAAGCAAAGGGGATTGCCTTGCTGTAAACGCCTGACAGCTTGGTAATGAGCAATTTAGAGGTGCCATCGTAGATCTCAACGACGTCTTTGTCTTTCTGTGTCTTGAATGTGTTAAATGTAACAAGGACCTTCTTGTTCACGGGAACGCTTATCTTCCAGCGGCAGTAAGCGTTGTCAGGGTAGCTGCTCGGGTTGTTTGGCGAGGTGAAGGTTCCAGATGGTCCAACGAGTGAGGCACCGCAAGTCGAAGCTTTGAAGATAAGTAAGAGTCCTTTGTTAAAACCCATACATTACATTTAGAATAACTTGCTAGATCTATATCAGCTTGAACAGCGACTTTAGAGTCCATAGTCGCCGAGGAACAACTTTGATTTTACTACGATTACGGCAATGACAACTTTGTTCTAGGCAGGCACAATGAGTCTGGAGGTCAATGGTGCACATGCTCTGAAGTTCGTAAGAGATTCAACAGTCCTCCACGCTAAAGGTTTCCAGTAACAGCTATGAAATCGCGTCAGAATAGAATAGCTGCGTCTTCACTGTTTAATGAAGAGCTTCTTTAAAGTTTGTAAAAAATTTATAACGTAAACAGCATTAAACGAAACAGACAAGATTATGTTTTACCATCACTCACGTCCCCAATCCATTTAATTATTAAACTATACTAAAAAGGTTTACCTATATTATTAAAATTTTAACCTCGGTTAATGCATTTCTCGTGCTCTGATTGGTCCACTCAATCTCGGTTATCAGCTCATACACCTTCATTTGACCTTATATGGCAATTGATTGCGCTAGCGTTGCTAAGCTAACTTTTTTTTTCACCGGAAAGAGAAATTTACCTCAGAATAAGTCCAAAAAATGCCTTTGTTGCAGAACGTTTGAATCAATTCCGACGTTTAGAAGGACACAAAAAGGCAAGAAATGTTTTTGGCCATGAGGCCTGTCTGACCAACAGGTATTCCGCAACATCGCATCTTCATCAAGTTTTCTCGATTTCGCTCGGATTTTCTCGCTTTTTTCGCTCATATTTCGTACTTCCAAACTTTTGGCGTTTAAGGAATTTAATAAAACAATTATTCCATTCGCGTTTGTTTGATACGAGACTGGGTATTGCTATTTACCACCTCATATCCAACGCGCACTCTTGGAATAATAGTTAATTATACGTTAAAATGACAATTGATTCTAATACCTTGCTTTCAGGCATGACCATAAATGTAAGTCACCATGTAAGTTACGTGCCAATTTTAATAAGCGTCACGAAGGTTCCCCTTGCACTTCGCCGCAATCTCCTCTCCAGAGTCCGCTATTCTTTTGGTCAGCACCAAGAAAACGGACTGTGGCCACTTCCATTTTATTCGCAGTCGTAGTGAACGCTCATTTTTGTAACCGTTGACAACCACTGTTGTTTCAAATTTGTGAGCGTGCGTAGACGAGCCGGAAGTCCTTGATTTGCGGACTTCCTGCCATGGAAATGGCCAGAGTCCGTGTTCTTAGTCCTGACCAAAAGAAAAGCGGACTCTGGAAACGAGATTGACTTCGCCCCAACTTGAAATCCACTCGTGTCAAGTGAAGATTAACCGCTGTATTTACCATTACATAAAAATAACGCTAGCCTCAAACACTTATCTTGGGGTTGGAAACAGGTGAATGCGAAGACTTCGTGTTGGATATCAAAATTGTGTGTGCATCTATTGTTGATGCTATTCCTCAACATTAGTTTCCCTCTTTACAGAGTCCATGCTGATCCTTGCAATATACCAGCATGCCGCGGGAGCTAATTTTTTGGCTTTTGTGAACCTCCTTCGTGGTGATTTTTCTTCACAAGCTTTCCACTGTAAAACTGATCTTGTGCTTGTTTATTTTCGAGTGTAATTCACGGTTTATTTGTAGGTTTTTACGGTGTCTTCTTGTCGCTTGTCATACCAGATGAGAACAAACAAATGCACGTGCTGTGAAAATTGGGTGTGGGGCAGAGGGTGGGGTCCCCTTCCTCTTGAACTGTAATTACAGTATCAAAGATTTCAAGGTAAACCTATTCTTCTACACGGAAATGCTGGATCAAAATATAACAAATTACAGCGGAACCTTTCAACACAAGGAAGGCTGAAAACGTACGGATGGAATGACCTCTTTACAAATATGACAGACTTATATCTTATGCTCTCTAAACTGATAATTAGTAAATTATGAGGGTGGATGAGACAACAAAGTAACTTACAAACGCAAGAGGGTACCGATCCAGACCATGTGCCGTCTAGCTGACACGTTCGAGTTCTGGTACCCGATAACTGGTAACCTGGGACGCAATCGTAGATGATGGTCTTGTCATAGCCGAACTCTGAACCTAATCTTTCGCCATTAGCAGGAGTGCCGGGATCACCACAATTGATAACTGAGGGACAAAGAAAAAAGAGACCATTACGGGTGATCCGACCTACTTCAAGACAAGCAGTGCAAATAAGGATTCAATAAGATAATACGCCACACTATAAACTATATACTTTCAGAAGTTGGAGAAGGGGAGAGGGGGTGGGGGGGATGGTGGTGAGCATCGAAGGTCTAAACATATAGTTATTACAATGATATTTGAGAGAACTCGGAAATTTTTTAACACTTTCTATAACAGACGAAGTACCGTTTATTTTTTCCAAATAGGCTCAAAAGGACTCTGTTTTTCTGAAAAACTTAACCCCAAAGCACACAGGTATTGGTCATGGTTATTCGTTGCGGTCTAGACCCGTGCGACAGGACAGGGCATAATCAGAATAATTGCTATAACCAATCGTCTGTACGTATTCATAACTTCAATATATTTCAATAGTTTGCCATTTTGCATATACTTCGCTGGGTCCTCATGTAATTTAGCCTTACGGCTACAATATGAGCGAATGAACAGATTATTGTTAAAAGACATTGTATGCAAATTCTCGAGTTCGCGTGAAAAACCAAACCGACATACGTTGACAGGTTGGCTGTGTTCCATTCCAGTTGCCATTCGTTTGACATGTCCTGGAGCTGGATCCAATTAGATTGTATCCCAAGTTGCATGTGAAGGTGACAACATTATAATACTTGTAATTCACACCGTTCTTCTGTCCATTCTCTGGTGTACCAGGGTTACCACACGAATTCTCTGTCCAGAAAAGCATTAAATCAGATTAAACACGAAGAAGCATGATAAAAATCTTGGTTCCTTAGGCATAGTTGGACGATTTCCCGGGGGGGGGGGGGAGGGGAGGATTTGTCATTTTACCGTGGACTTGTATACAGAGCTCTGTGATAATTTGTAATTTTTATCTATAGGAGGTTGAAGACGACTTAAAAATAAACATTTTTTTCAAGTTTTCAATTTCGTGACGTCTTCCGTTTCCAGAAGACACGCAGCACTTTGATTATCCTAATTGTCTCCTTTTGTAAACACCATGAGACAAAGCAAATTTGATTGCAAAAATGTATATCCCAATGAATATCACCAGGAATTGAATTGTGTTCCGACATACACTTGTATTTTATCGCGTGAGCGAAAAGTAAGCGATTGTCTAAAAGAATTTCATTTGTTGTTTCGCCACATACTAATTAGTGGAGCCCTTTGGAGTCTCCATACATGAAAGTTTCATGAAACGCTACGACAAACATCTCAGAAAGGAAGTACCGCACAGACCTAAGAATTTGTTTCCTGCAGTTTTCCAAGTTCTTGGCCTTCTTCATTGAACTGTTTCAAATTTATTTTTGGTTGCGTGACGTACAGTGAAAAACGATGGTCGAGAAACTATCGATATGAAAGCTGTGGTGATTCAGCTACCGCTATTCGCATAACATAGTATTTAACAAACAACTATTCTACTTCTTCCATATTTCCCCTTGTATATCTTCGCAGTAGTCACATGCGCCTCTCGAGGGCCTATTGTTATAGTGCGTTGGAACTGAGAAATGTAATTAATTACGTGGGATGTCACAGGCATACACGTCATAAAATCACTCAAATTCTCTTTTTTTTTTCGTAGTCACAAATGTGCATACCCCACGGTATTGAATTAAGCTCCGATCGGGAAATCTTCTTTTAAACCCTTCAGTATTTCCAAACTCCCTTACGGCGATTAGAAGACCCACATATTTCCCAACTCTCTAGCATTCTGAAATAGCCCTTAACCACTCGGCCACGGAGACGTAGTTCTCATTTTACTATGAGAGCAATCATTTGGTTTGGAATCCTATCGGCCCGCGATGATTGACGCAGTATTAAACCTCACATCTGAAAGTATTTGATAAAGTGGACAGAAGATTTTTCTTTGAGAACGGTAAGCTTTAAAGGTAAGGAGAATTTTCTACGTTTTTTTCTAGATCTTGCTTCGTTCTTGCGTGTTCCACTGTAAATATTATTGCATAGTCCGAATACTTGGCAATCGAACTGTTTCTTGGGAACCAGTTTGTTCAGTCGGCCCAAAACACTTTGTGATTCAAACAAGAGTGTTCTATTGGCCATTGTATCAAACATTTTGTGAATCGAACCAGTTTGTCAAGCGGCCATTGTGCCAAGCATTTATCAATCGAACCAGTGTGTTCACTCGGTCATTGAGTAAACAATCGTTATTAGGAAGCAGCGTTTGGGAATTCCAACGCCATTCTTCTCCTATGTAGAAATCAAAAACGCGAAAAGAATATTACGAAAAAGCCTTTAACAAACAAATTGAAATAAAAAAAAGAGCACTTCGATCTTTAATGTCTCGCCTGAAGAGCAATCACCTTCGCCGTGCGCCACGAAGACAATCAACAAGGTCGTTGGTTATTTACGGTATATGTTAAGTATGCTTGATGCAAAGGAGCAAACATTTGCTTTTCTAGTTCATTCTTGGAGTGGATGAGGCATACATTTGATGGAAGAGGGTTAGATGGAAGTTGCAGGCCGGAACGGTAGTGCCTTTACAATCATTTAAACTTAGAACAAGACGCCTGGGGGCGTATACATGGATGTACTATTCTGGATGTACTGATGGCGTGAAATGAAATGACGTAACAGTTTCATGTTAAAGGCTAATGTTTGTAATTGACATTGTCATCAGACAAGCGATATGACAAGCAAAAGTTTTGAGCGGACGATGACAACAATAAGTATTGTTTATGTAAGATAGTAAAATGCACGAACTCAATCAAGATAAGGATGCCCATTCTAAAGAGTTCGTTCAACTTTAGCTATCTTAGCAGTCAATTCGTCTGTTAGCCGCTCCGGTCTTAACGGGTTAACAGCTGTTTTTACAATAAATAACTTCTAATTAAAGTACACATTTATCTTTCTGGTAATCTCTCGCCATTTTCCAAAGTTTACCCGTAGTTGTAGTTCACTGTATCCCACGGATACGCCGTTATAGGCGTCTTGTTTAACAAGTTGAAAGTGCATTAAAAAAGAAACTTCAGAAGTGTTTGCCGGAAACCCGAAATGCGGAGTTTTCATGACATTTCATTTTCCAGCTTACCTAAAACAATCGATCTCTTTTAATTGTTTATAGCGACGATATAAGACCGAGCTCATATGCAGAGCGCGGTAACAAAAATCGAAAATTTGATAATTGAATCAACACGCAATCTTGAATTAAGTTTTACAAAGGTTTTAAGTGGTAAATCAACACCTCGGAAATCGAGTCCTAGGCCCGGTCAACAATAGTCACGTAAAAATGCTCTTAGGCCCGTTTCAAACGCCGCGCTGAAGTCGTGCCCAACTAAATTCATTGTTTAAGTTCAACTTTGGCACGGCTCTAGCACGGCGCGGCGTTTGAAACCATTTGCTACACGACTTTAGCACGTCATGGTTTAAAACGGCGTGCTATTGCCGTGCCGAACTAAATAAATAAATTTTAACTACATTGCAAAAGTGGACAAACCGGTTTCTTGTGACTGGGACGCACGATCGTAAAGAAAGAGTTCCGGAGTACGAGTGTAAAAAAAAGGGAATATTTCAGAGGCTGACTGGGTCTGGATGAAGGAACAGACATAAGCTCAAAATGTTCATCACCTGCTGAGTTTGGTGAAAAATTGGAAGTCGAACTAGATAGCGAATCGTTGGGTGAAGACGAAAATAGGCGGAAAATTTGAGGAAAGCAACATGGAAAGAAAGTTATCTTAACGATATGATTGATATCATAGTTAGCAAGGGGCATTTTAAGAAGAATCTTATCTTTACCAATACCAAGAATTGTAGAGGCAGTGATTTGTATAAGAAGGTATTTTTTACAAAATAAACCTGCGTCATGATTCTACATTCCCTTTCAACGTTGAGTAGATACGTAATTAAGCTCGACGTTTTAAACCAAGTCGTGCGAATGTCGTGCTACAGTCAAGCAAAATTGAATTTAGTTCGGCACGACTTTAGCACGGCGTTTGAAACGGGCCTTTGTCAGAAATCGGGTCAACTCGGCCCCTGAGATAATCATATCAAAATTATTACACTTCAGCAGGTAGGCGAGATCCTGGATACCAAGAAAGCCCGGTTGCAGAAACTTTGGCGCGTTTCTCGAAAGCCCAAAAGTGTTCGGGTGTCACAATCTTCTCTGTAACTTTAGACCGGAGAAGTTTCAAGTCATCAATTTTCACAGTCATTTTGCCTGTAGTTATCTTGAAAACATTTTAAAGGACCATGTGAAGAAGACATTGCGTGACTTTTGCGTGATTTATTATTGGCGCGCACTCGGGGACATTTTAAATTTATGAAAGGACGTCGCCAGTACGTGTGCGACTTTTTTGGTGATAGTTTTTCGGGTTTTTAGTTAGTTGCACTTTTGTCTTTTCGGAGGTATTTTATCGCAATTTCGAACGAATAGATTTGCTGTTTATTGTTCATTGTTGTCGTTTATCGATTTTATTGTTATGGCCGTTTCCCTTGGGATAAGACCAGCTTTAAAAAACAAGCCGATGGCAGTTGTACCAGTTGGCCCGAAACGTAACCGGAGCGTTCGAGAAATGGGCACGAGGACCTTGGCAACCGATCCAGCCAGTCATCTCCAACGAAGGTCTCAGAATGTACAAAAGATTTCGTAGTACGGCAAACTCTCGGATACGAACTAGTCCGTGCTAATCAAGCAAGCTTAGCCTAATGAGAACAGGTCCTTACCTAGACAAAATGGCTGGGTTCCACTCCATGTTCCATCCGCTTGACAAGTTCTTTCTTGTGAACCAGATAATTTGAAGTTGGCGGCGACACATGAGTATGTTATCTTGGCATTGTAGGTGTAGTCTGAGCCCGTAATGATACCATTGGTTACAGGTGGAGGTGTCCCACAATTTACCTCTGAAATGAATAAAGACTTACTTAAATATTTAGTCCGGCCATCAAGGAATGTCGTACATAATATTCGTATTCATTATAGTTTTAAAGGGGAACTGAACGCAAAAAAATAAGCATTTTTTATTTACACTTTAGACCATGCACAATAATGTTTTCAACTTTTTCTCTGGCATATCCGTTGTTTTTCTACCCAAAAAAGTGGGCCATCAGCATTGCGACTCAGAATGGAGGAGTCAGCGGTCATTTTTGCAGCTTATGTCGTATCATTTATGGGGAAGGCATGCGAGAGCGCCCCCATACAAAACCCGGGTTTTGACTGATGTTTGTCGTTAAGACTGAGTCCACGAAGAAACAGCAAAACAACGAAGAAAATATACGCAGCAGCACTTGTTTCTCTTGATTAAGAAATCCCTGCTCCCCACATCATACGTCACAGAAGGCTGCTGATTTAGTTTTTGAGCCCGCACTGAAAAGGCAGAACCAGAGGGAAAAGCCCAACTTCGAACGTAATTTTCTAACAAAATAACAGAAAACGAGAAGAAATAACCCCACAAACTTCACTTTGCTTATGTTAGGCTTTCCAAAAACAATGTTGGAAAAATTGCTGATTTTGGCCTTCAGTTCTTCGTTAAGTAAAAAACACTCATGCTTGCATATGAGCCTGCAATACTCTATGCAGAATTTAAAAACTCTTTGCCTATCTTTTGTTGCCGTATTTGGGCTTCTTTCTGCAGGGTAACGAAGATGGAAATGCATTTTCTTACAGAGTTTGAGTTTAGTGTGTCTAAAAATCAAATAAACCTCCTGTGCAACCATTTTATTAATAATTCAGAACTTAGCAGAAGTGACATGGCACCACCCTCTTACCTTTTGCTCTCTTTTCCTAGGTAGCATTAGTATCTAAGAGGCCCTCTATTCCGAGAGGAGTTTCTGACTTGAACTGTTTCGAAATAGTGACGCCCAAAACATTTGGAGAATAAATGCTTTTTTAGCAGCTATTTCGATTATGCTTTGAAGGGCTGTGTGACACCCGTCTGCAGTTCATTTTGTGTAATTTTACCACTTACTCTCCCCTACTCGCCATGCAACCCAGAAGTTGCTCAAAGGGGCTACGTCACGTTATTTTAGAGTGTTTCGAGGAAATGTTTGCTTAATAGCGAGTTTAAAACTCGAAAACGGTAATAAAAATATCGTTACATCACAAACAAGACGATTATGAGCAAAAACAACCTTATCCAGGCGATTTGCCACTTATTTAAAAAACGCCGGGCCGACTTTTTTTAAGATTACCTAAATGCAATCCGTTTCAATCATATCGGCAGCATTTGTCCATCCATGCTTCACTTTCCTTTTGCTGTATTTCCTTTATGTTGTTCAACAGTTGTGACTGGTTTTTGCAGTGTTTTATAACACTTTTTGGGCATTTTGGGTGTTATGAAATTACATCTTTTGCGTGACATAGCCACGGCCATTAAATAACACAAATCAGAGCTTTTGACAAAAAGAATTCTGTCGAGCATACAGAATTTAACTTAGAAAACGGCAACAGACTCGGAGATGAACTTTGAAAAACTGACACTGATTAAGCCGAACAGTTTTCAAAAAACCCAATAACAATCCATTTTAATCTTCTTCAATTTTGCCCATCCGTGCTTCCTTTTGTATTTATTGTTTTGTTCAAGCCTTTATTAATAATTTTGAGTAATTATTATTATTTTTTGGTTGCCAGCTTCCAGTCGCCGAATTCGGCTAAATTTCGTTACACAGTCCCTTTAAACAATCTGAATGGCGAAACTGTACTAATGGCGTAAATAAATAAGTAAGTACATAAATAAATAAATAAATAAATAAATAAATAAATAAATAAATGAATAAATAAATACGTACTGTTGCAAGACGGCGTTGCTGCGCTCCAGGCATTGTTCTGGCAAATAACGAACGATTGTCCGACCAAATTGTAACCGACATTACATTCATATCTAACCGTGTCACCATTTTTCCTCTGCAGGCCAATCAGCTTGCCGTTACTTGGTTCTGAGGGCTCTGGACAGTCAGCGGCTGCAGAAAAAAGGATAATGGGTGAACATGGACTGATAAGTTAATTAACTCGTCATTCGAGAGAGATGAAACCACTAAAAAGTCCATGTGAGTTACATCGCCAAGGACGAGAAACGATCGACGTGATGAGTTGTATTAAATTTCAAATGTGTGGAAATAAATGACACTAGATCCTGCGGTTTGAGGAAAGGTCAAATCAGACACATCAGTGAACACCTAGACATGTTGGTGAATGCTGAACGGCTTATATATGGGTGACTTTTTTTTTCTCGTAAAGCTAGCACCACCTGAACGTCAAACAATGTAACATTCACTATTTCAGCTCAGTATATACCTAACACACCAGAAGTCTCGATCTGCGATGGAATTCGGCCCATCAGTTTTCGGTAATAGGAAGCTTATGAAAAAGGGCGGCTGGAAGACTCAGGACGGCAGAATGACGAAAAAATGTCGCGAAAGATTGGGAATGCACAGTCTCGCGCGACATTTTTTCATCATTTTGCCGCCTTGAGTTTTCCAACCGTCCTGTTGCGTAAGCTCCCTATATTATCCATTTTTAGGACGGCTACCGCTAAACGTTTTGGGGGAAAAGACCAGCAGCGTTATTGTGTTCTTCGTATGATCTGGGTATTTTTGCTTTAAGCACTGAGCAATCTCTCGTGCGGCTACGTGGTTGCAGATCAATTAGCCTACGTGTAGCCGTACCCTCCCCTCAGCTACACGTAGGCAACAAAGCAATCAGAGGCGTTGTGGTCATCAGAAAAAATCTGATTGGCCATAATTTGGCGGGACCCTTGTTCTAATATCATACAGTGAACTGATGGGCCAAGGCCAAATTAGCGCGCGGAGATCGATACTCCCGAGTTATGGGCGCCATTGTTTATCGCTGTGGTAAATAAATCATAAGACGTATGATCGTTTGTCTCACGATGTAGTCACTTAGGTTGTAGAACGCAACGTTTCGCGGTTTCACTGCAGGTAAACCTCGCCTGAACAAGACCAGCAGTAGGCAGTCGAAACGTCGCTGTCTACAACCCAAGTGACTACGCCGTGCTCAGGCAAACGATCGTACCTCTTATTACTAATAAATTCCTAGTAAATTTAGCAGTGCTGTACCTATGCAGCGAGGATGTTCCCCGCTCCATTGTCCATTAGCCTGACAAGTTCGCGTTGCTGAACCAACTAAGCGGAAACCAGAATTGCACGCATAAGAGACTACAGTGTTGTAGACATTAGCTGAGGTGCTTCTTGTGCCGTCCTTTAGCTCACCAGGAATAATACATGTCGCCACTAAGAAGAAAAAATCTGGCATTTGTAATGACAGCATTAACATTACAAGCCATCCTTTAGAAGTATTCTAATAAACAAGTAGGAAGAAATAACATAGCTCAGTGCTCGAAACTGCCTCTTGTACCAAGAAAATCGGTTTCGTCGATTCAAAATTAATCTTTAAAAGCCTTTTTTGACAAAATGAATTTTACGAAGAATGAAGTTTTGTGTCCTTTCATGATGTGTTTGTTATAGCTAGATTCATCCAAGGCTACCATTTATTTGTTATAAACTAGAGAAACCAGAAAACTCAAAGTGCTGACTCAATATTTAAACTTGGATCGTGTGAAAGCGCCACGTCACTGATACGAGTCACTGTTGTAAACTGGGAAATCTCTGTTTCAATCCTTTGCCTCAGGAACACCAGGCAATCCTTTTTGAATAATTCAGCCGAGAATAAAGTACTGCATATTTGAAAGAGCATTGCATAATGAGATAATGCGATATTTCAGATGATCTCTGAGCAGTCCACCCAAGAATTTAGTAGTTTTTGATAACTAACAACTGGCTCGTTATCAAAACTGAAAGCGTTATAAAATTGGAGAATTCAGTAAGTTTAACACCTTCTCTTAACTTTTGAAGTCAAATTTTAAATAGCACGATGAGCAATCTCGTATGTCAATGAAGCAAAATCCAGGCAATGAAGTCAGGAAAGATTCCCTTATTTGTGTGATCCTTGCGCAAGAAGGCCAGGTCAATCGGCGCTTAGTTCAGTGAGGACAGAAAAGAGAATGTTAATGAAGTCATGTCATCATGTCATCCGGCAATAAATAGCACTACAGTCTCCTATCATAAAAAATTAAAGTACTTAATTAATATGAAAATTTACAGCCTACAGATACAACGAGGGGGAACTCCAGACCACGTTCCATCCGCTAAACAAGTTCTAGTCGAAGCGCCTTTGAGGATGTATCCCACGTTGCATTCAAATCGCACTGTGCTATCAACAGTCGTGGCGGGATTTGCAGGATTTATCTTCCCGTTTTGAACATTGGATATGGATGGACACGAAAGCGCTGTTGACATTAAAAAAAAGAAGAAGACATAATTGGATTTATAAGGAGGTGAAATAAAGTGGGTTTTTGTTAAAACTACTCGCGATAAGACATAAATACAATTATGCTTTGGTAAGTCATGATGTGGAACAAAGCAAAGCGGAACAGCGCTTGCACAGCTAAGTAGATCGCGCATAAAGATTTGAACATGGAAATCGGCAGCATCAAAGGACAAATGCAGTGGAAATAACATTTGAAAAAAGCCAATGGCATCACGGTAACCTTCCCCGATGTAATTCGTTAAGACGTAGTTGAGCAGCTAAGAAAACTATGAAGAAAGATTGGACATGAAAGGAGCAGGGATGGCGAAAGGGTGTATGCACTCGCATTCCCATCAATTTCACCCGGGTTCGATTCCCAGACTTGGCGTCTCATGTGGATTGACTCTGCTCCGAGAGGCTTTTCTCCGGGCACTCCGGTCTTATCCTCTCCTCAAAAAGCAACCCATGATTACAGCAGTTGTGATTTGACCTGATTTCTGTACTCAATTAGTGACTCAGCGTCAAATACACTTGACACTTAAAATAAAGTTCATTATGACATTAATTTGATAAGGATTAGAGTCTTCTAACCTGTGCAATGTGTTCCATCGGCGTTCAATGTGTATCCTGGGTTACACAGACATTGGCGTCCTAGTAATGTGTTGACGCAAATGTGCTGGCAAGGTCCCCTTCCACCGTTACTGGAGCATTCGTTGGTATCTGTCACAAGCAGCATAAAGCGTCGTGTAAACTTTTGCTAATGGAACACCGATGATAAGATAGAAAGGCTCCCAGTATTCTATAAAATACTGGGGGGCTAAAGAGTTAAAACCTTCTAAAGGTAAGAGTCACTCATATTGCAATGAGTCCTTTCAAATTTTAGGCATTGTGTGAAGAAGTATCTCGGTTTACCACAAGGACTGCGAAAATATTGTTTCAAGGAATCGAGAGAGGATAAGGCAATTCCTGTTTATCGCTTACCACGGTAAATTTAGAGTTTTCTTGGGGTCGAGTAAACGTGGCGAAATTGGATAAAAGAATGGGAGTAAAAACAAAAATCTGAGGGAACAGCAAATCATCAACCTGAAAACAAGAACCACCCACGGGAAGGCCATCAATACCGTCTATTTCTAATGTTAAATCACACCTGCACATGATCTAGCATCGGGAGCAAGCGTGTATCCAGATGCACAAGTGCAGAGGTAGCTTCCAACGCTGTTGTGACAACTCTGCTGGCAGTTTCCGTTGTCTCTATTGCATTCATCGATGTCTGAAAAAAAGCACATGTTCTCTTATTAATGCTAATGTCCGTCGATGAAAAGGACCTTTGCAATAATCTACGTTGTTCAACGTTTGCTTTGATTTGACTCTGTTCCAAACAACTGAAAAAAAAAAAGATCTGAAGCTTCCTTGTCAGGTATTCCTTGTCAGGTATTCTGCCTACTGTCATTGATTCTTACTTGATTCAATCGTAACTTAAGTTTCAATATAGTGTTTAGCAAGAGAACAAATTTAAAGATTCACGTTTGTCGCTCTTCTTACAAAATAACAGGGTTTTTAATAACCTGAGCAAGTCTTTCCGTCTGCGTTGAGTGAATATCCTGCGTTGCACTTGCATAAGTAGCTGCCGTAAGTGTTTACGCAATTTTGTCCACATCCTGATGTTCCCTCGGTACACTCGTCAATATCTGAGGAAAAACATACAGCCCACTTCGCTCATCATCGTTTGATTACGATCGTCATGATCTCCACCACAGCCGACGCCGACGCTTCCATCGTCGTCATCATCATCATTAAAAGAAAGCCCCAATACTATTCAGATTACAATATAAGGAACCCAGCAAAATTACAAAAAGAGAAAGCAAAACAACATCACTCTAACTCACCCTAACAGCGGGGGCAGCTGTAGTGTCAACGATCACTAACTTACTTAGAGGCTGTTTCTGTTTTTTACATTATTCCCGGTGCAGTAAATTCTGGCTAAATGCAAGGCATTCTGGTTAAACGTAATGCAATCTAGCGAAAAGTGGTGAATTCGAGAAGTCGTCGAAGCTTACTATGAGATACTTTTCTTAAATCCAGGTTATGGTGCTGCTTCCTCTATTTTTAGTATGGGATTTATTATATTTGCCTGCATGGTGATTCATTTATTAACTCATTTTAGAGCATGGTAGTATGTGATGTTCTTGGATTTTACCGACTTTATAAAATGTAGATGTAAATGTGGATGTTACTATGGTGATATTCGATACTTTGACTTGAACTACGAATGGATCTATTATTTGACAAGAAGAGGCCCAAGCCCGACAGTCAGACAGGAGTTCAGCAGCGATCGTTGCAAAAATTAACATAGCTTCGTGATTACCAATATGTCTTTAAGAGAGTTTTTGAAGATTTAAAGCTCAAAGAAATTAAGGTAAGCAGATAGCTCGTGCGACGACCATGCAGAGACACGAGTCTAAAAGCAGCAACTGCTTTAATTTAATGCCACACTAAAACAAGACATGGACTGTCGTCTTACCAATGCATTGTGGTACAGCAGCGTCCCATTTCCCGTTAACACAGTTTAAGGTAGGTGATCCATTCGTTTTGAATCCAGTACGGCACGCGATGGTCATCGTTCCTCCGGGTAAACGGCTCCCACTGTGCCCACCATTTGGTATCTTACCAGTACAGGGGCACTTAACGACTTTAAAATTTAAGGAAGAAAATACAAGGATAATGCATTAGCTTATTTAATGGAGGTTTTCTCAAAAATGCAATAACATAACCGTTCAAAGACTGATTTGAATGCCTAAACCTCTTCAAAACTGACTAAAAGAACAAATGACCTGAACGGCCAAAAATCTTTGCATTTGGAACCCAGTCAAGCGTAATACATTTAAGCCATTAGGTGGCATACTAAAACCAGGAGGAACCATGCATTTTGACGCAATGGAAGTCGGTCCATGAAAACTCGGCGGTATTACGATGTTCCTACCTGTTTCACAATGTCTTCCTTCGTATCCTCCATTACAAATGCACTTATAACCAACTGGCAGACTTTGACATGTACCGTGTGCACCACAAGGATTGCTGTTGCAAGCAGTGTTCGCTGTAAAGAAATAATATTTACTCCGATTATTAAACATCAAATTCTGAACCAATATCACTTTTGTATAACTAATTGTAATTGTAATTGTAAGTTATTTACCCACGGAACCCGTTAAGGGCGCTCAGAAACTCCTTGAACATGTGTCCTTGGATTCGGGATCTAATTGGAATTTGGCAGTGTTGGTTTTTCTGTAGAGGGGAAAACCGGAGTACCCAGAGAAAAACAACTCTGAGCAAGGGGAGATCCAACAACAAACTCAACCCACATATGAAACCGGTGTCACAGCGTTTTGTGTTGCCCCGTGTTATCTGTTCCCCCGAACACTGAGCACTAATGCTGTGTGTTCCCCCTTCCTTATAACGATAAATATGATAGCAGAATAAGAATACAGAAAGTATCCTAAACATGCATAAAAAGCTAACCTTAGGCCTAATTAGGCCTAAATGAAAGCTTTTATGCATATTTAGGATACTTTCTGTATTCATATTCTGCTATCATATTTATCGTTATGGCGAAGGGGGAACACACAGCAGCAGTGATCAGTATTTGGGGTAACAGATTACACGGGGGAGCACAAAACTCTGTGACACCGGAACCGGCAATCGAACCCGGGTTACGTTGTTGGGAGGCGAGTGCTCTAACCACTGCGCCATCCCTGTGTGAAAAAAATCCGACTGCCAAAGCTTGGATGTGCATGATTATACTCTAAAACTAAAGATCGTTATTAGATCCCTCTCCGAGTCACCAAGTGTCCCTTGCCTGCATCGTAAAGGGATAAAACGTGTGCGGTTTCCTGTACTGCGAATTTAAGCACGAAACGAAAAATCACTCTAAGGCTTACCTGGACACGAGCAAACATAACGCACTTTGAAATCAGGACAGCTTCGATCAGCTCGTTGATCACTATTCAAACACGTGATACCACTGTTTGAGCACGTGGTCATATTCAACTCCACATCAACCAAGTTAAATCCGTCCACAGTCTGACAGTCGAAATGAGTAGCACCTGCGCATGCACCTGAGCTTGTTTCAGTGTCTCCAGTACCGGTGGATGGTAAGTCATTGTTGATCCAGTTGGTCCAACATCTGTTTTCTTGCAGTATGACAAGGCGAATTAAGGATTGTTAGTCCAGTACTGACAAGAATATCAACGACAACAATAACAAAAACATCGGCGAATTGGAAACTTCATTACCCTTGTAGGTGAGAAGGAAAAAAACCTAATCAATTTTTTTAGGAAGGAAGGAAGAAACGATTTCCGACCGACATCAGTAAAATTCATCTTCAAATACTTTCAGCCAACAAGCCTTATTTTGCTGGCTTCGACACCCGCAGCACAGACAACACTTTATGTTACTGTACACAGTTTTGCCTACCTGTCCTGGCGGCTGATGGCTGAATTTTTTCTATACCGGTATCCGCAGGGCCGTAGAAGTCCGACCATGCCACAACATTTCCAATGATATTTTCAGAGTGTCTGGCCATGTCTGCTATATCTTGTGCTCCGAGTTCATAGTTCCAAATATTCAGTTGGCTCATTTTGCCGATGAATGCCTCATTTGCACTGAAGTTTTGACCAACTTGGTCTTGTTCTTGTCCAAGTACAAACAAACCTCCGGACGCAATGACCTATCATTGAAAATTTGATTACAACAACAACAACAACAACAACAAAAGTCTTTATTTCACATGCATAATTACAAAACGAGGGAGAAAGGAAATGAAGGTACAGAACATGAAATAAATGAACAAACGTTTTCGGGATAGTTCGTAGCTGTTAAATTGCATCATAGTAGAAAGAAAAGAAAAAAAAAAAAAGAAAAAAACAAGCATGCACACATATACACTACACTACTAGAGGAAAAACAAGTATAGGCAGCAATCTAGCAGTCAGTCAGGCATTCAATCAATTTGTATCATTTTAGAAACCGTGAGAAGGAGAAATTTCGGAGGTTTTTAAAACGTTTGTTGTTGAAAAGGTTTTTAAAATCGTTAGGATTTGAACTTTATAGCATCAGTAAGCATGTCCAGGCTCTTAACCACTCGGACGAGCAGTCTATTTCGCAAAAAAAATATCTCTTGCATAGCCAGAGAGTCTCAGACAGCGGTCGTTGACGAAAAAAAGCGATATGGCTTATTTTCCCCAAAAATTTTGCATTCATAAAATGGATTAAGTAAAAAACTTTCGATTTCGATGGCAAATAAAAAAAAAAGTCAGTTTTTCAACGTTACAGTAAACCCACCCTCGGAGACCTGGCCAAGTCGTCCAGTTTACCGATCCCGATATGAAGGTGAAGGCTTCATGTCGTCACGAGTGACTGCCTTCAGGTCTCCATGGGTGTGTTTAAAACACGCTTGGAAATACTTTGGTAAAAATCGCTTTCATTTTCTTGCGGACTCCGTTTTTGGCATCTCTTTCAACAACTTACCTGCCCTCTTTGAAAAGGTTCAGCGTCTGAATTCTGCTTGAGCTTACTCCCATCCTTGTAAACTTTCCAGGTGCCATTTGAGCTCTGCCATGTCAATGCGATGTGATGCCACTTGCCGTCTGTAGCCGGCACACCGGTTGACGCTTTTTCTCCCATAACCCAGATGTTAAAACCGTTGTAGTCGTGTATTACCAAGGCGTTGTCCACCACATCGCCATCTAACAACAATTAAAACGTTCTATATTGTTGATGTCAGGAACGTTTTATATTACCGATGAGACCATTACCCACATAAGATTTCCCTGATTTAGTTTTTCAAAATTACAACACGTTATTTTTTTAAGAATTCCAGATTTGACATGCTCCAAATGTTTGACCCTCCTCAAGAAACCGTAATAAAATTTATTCTAAGCACACGACGCAGATTCGAATTACTACTAGACCCTTATTCAGTCTCAAGAAGTGGCTTACTTCTGAAGCCTGTCTAAGGCATGACCACGAGCAAAATCCCAAGGAATTACAAAAACAAACGCGCAGCTGTCTTGTTTGTGCAAAGTCATACAAAAATTAAAAGTCACTAAATCAGTTTACCATGACAATAGGAATTATAAATGGGGGGCCTCAACGCTATTAACTATTGTTAGGGGACAATATTTTAGATAATTTTTTTTCGCGTTATAGCCGTCGATTACCTCCAATTGAAACAGCGTACGATACAGGTGTTCCTGGATCAATCTCACTGTCATCAACTTTCATCCAGAATGCTACCGTGAAAGCTCGCAATTCCTGACGATTTTCCACAATTGAAGCCCCACGACCTAGCGCTCTACTAAACTCCATGTCAAAGTCAGTGGAAACCTCTAAACGGAAGTAATTATGCAACAAAAAAAACTTTCATTAAAATGGATAATGAACAATAGAACAACGAATTAACGAATACGTGGATGGGTGAGTAGGTTAAAATATGAATGAGTGAATGGATGAATGAACAGCTCAGTGGAAGAATCCAACCGTAAATGGACGAGTCGGTGGAAGATAAATAACAATCGAATGTATAAATAAACGAGCGGACAGAAGAAGAAAGGAATGGATCGCTGGATGGATGGCTGCATAAAATATAGAGCTTGAACGAAGGGGAATATATTTACCGATTAAAGCTTATTCAGTAATAAATTGGCAATAAAACGATTCATCCAAAAAATCCCTCAAAGCAAACAAAGAAAGAAAAACGGAGGAGAATGAACATTGCATGTGTGAATACTGCCCGCACGTGTGCTGTTTGTGATTTGCCTATGTATTGCCTTTTTTGAAAGCTATTTTATAAGCTCTCTTATGATATGTTTCAGATAGTACGCGCTATGATCGACTGATTTAGCTGGCCGTATTCTACATTGCAACATTTTATGGCAAGCTTTTTACTTCGTTTACGTGAAACGAACTTGTGAAACTGTTCGAAAGATCTTCGGATTTCTACGCTTGCCATGTACTTGTTGCACTTTAACGTTACGCGTAAAGTAAATCAACCGGAGAAAACTCGGTCTGTAACTTACAGTACGGACATCGAACTCGGATAGTAAGAGTTATTTAAAGGCAAGGAACTTTCAGATGATACCTGTTTCACAGTTTGTTCCTGTAAAGGAAGGTTTGCAGTAGCATTTGTACCCATTGATTTGGTCAACACAACTTCCGTAATTCTGACATGGGCGACTCGAACACTCATTTATGTTAACTTCGCATCTGATACCAGCAAAACCTGGAGCGCATTTGCATATGTGGCCGTAACTCGTGTCCTCACATGTAGCACCATTTAAGCATGAGTCTGGCAGACAGCCATTGTCGTTCTTTTCACACTGAGTACCGCTGTAGCCTGCCGGACAGCTGCATCTGAATGAAAGGTTCACGACTGAGCAAGTTCCGCCATTTTTGCAAGGAGAAGATTTACAGTCCTGGAATTGAAACCGTACTTGAGGGTGTTAGCATTTACATCTAGATCCACAGCTAGCTACAACTTAATTCAAGATATAAAAGTTGTTCACGATTGAGATTCCACACTGACGAATACCCAGACACATAGAATACGTCCAATGGGGACATTTTCGGACACTTTTTTTTTTCGATGTGGCTATATGGCGGTAACCGAATAAGGTGTTAAAAACACTAAATGACCGGCAGTCAAAACTTTTTTTTATAGATTAGGCCTAAAAAGGACTCCGGTTAGCCTGACTAGCATTCCGGTTAACCCATAAAATAGCTCTCCGGTTAGCCTGAAAAGCGCTTCGGTTAGCTCTCTGGTTAGCATTCAAATAGCAGCAATGGTAACAAGATAAATACTTTAAATATTCCGTTAGCTGGCAATTGGCCTCGGTGGCTCAGTTGTCATGAGAAACAATTTTTTTTTCTCATTATTTTGGAGGTATCC
>NC_090872.1:32776596-32784096 GCF_036669935.1 Montipora foliosa
CTAAGGTTAATTAAGTTGTAACATTGGTATGAAAAAGAATGATTGGAAAGCAGATAAAGTTCAAAGCGACGAATTCGGAGACAACAGCGGAGTACGTTCTGCCTGAGAAATTCCCTGCCATGTGTCTGTAGGCGTTCTGATTAAGACTTACAATTCTCCCCAATCTAAAAATATGCTCATTAATTTGCTGCAACTGTATAACGATATCAACGACAATGGATTTAATTTACCTAAACATTGAGAAATGTTTTTGCTGCCATTGTTGAAAGTAAAAGTCCCCTGCGGGCAGGAGGTGCACAGACCAACTTGAGCAGTGTATGGGTTATAAGTGTCATGAGGACATGGTGCACAGCTTCCATCGTTGATATCAAAAAATGTACCCGCGGGACAGTTTTCTAAAAAAAAAAAAATACCAAGTATATGATAACAACATCAACAGAAATAAAACAGATAAACTGCACAGAGTGCAAAGGGTCAGTTTTATATATGGATTGCAACATCCTCAATCCTTTGAGCCCGAAGAAGTTAATACTGAGTACGGTCAGTCTACCATGAGCGACATTTCGAACATTTTTCTATGTCAAAGTTGCTTTTTGAGTGGTTGTGCCATAGAACTATCCAAAAATTGCGTTGTCAATCAAAATTTCTGGAGGAATGCTACTGATAGGGCACGATTTTTGACCAAAAATGGGTGAAATGGGACTGTCAAGAAGGTATGGTTTTCTGATGCACTTCAGTGCGAAAATGTTATTTGTCTCCCTCAGTGACTGGCATTCTTACAGCAACAACTCATTCTGCATTACGGATATTAGAAGTGAAACTTAAGCTCCATGGTAAGAACTTAAAAAAAAAAAAAGCATTTTAAGCGATCCGTAAAACCTTTCACCTCCATGCAAGACTGAAAAGAATAGGTTTGCCAAGGGATCTTGCAAAACGTTTCTACACTAATTCAGTTCAAGCTTATCATTGCTGTAAATCATTCCGCATACGAAAATAGAAGAAACGAGGGTTTTTTTCAACGAATTAAATTTCTGAAAACAAAGTAATTTTCGTGTAGTCCATTAACTTCTATGCAACGTAATCGTCTAGGCACTACTTTACGTTATCATTTATGTAGGCCGCAAACCACGATTTTCCCAAAAGAACTCGTGCCTGTCTACATCACTCCGTTTATTTTGGACTTCGAAAGATCTACCCCGGCATCGTCGACGAAAACGCTGCCTTACGGTAATATCATTGGTTAAAAGAGGGAA
The DNA here is from genome assembly GCF_036669935.1 of Montipora foliosa. Lineage (NCBI taxonomy): Eukaryota > Metazoa > Cnidaria > Anthozoa > Scleractinia > Acroporidae > Montipora > Montipora foliosa. The sequence goes on from NC_090872.1 coordinate 32,777,850, forward strand.
AATAATCGTGCTGCACGTGCGGCACGCATTTCACTGAGCTGATACCTTTGCGGCACTCTGAATAATAACGACGTGAAACAACCAACTATGCCATTTCCGAGTTCATGTCTGCCTTCTCTTCAAAGAAGAGTGCGAAGTTTTGTTTATGAAAATTAGTATTCATTCATATGTTAAGTAGAACAAATTACCATCACAAAAACTTCGCACTTAGATTCGCTTTGAAGAGAAGGCAGACATGAACTCGGAAATGGCCTATTTGAGGTTTTGATGACAACTTGAGCATGTAACCGAGAATCTTTCATCCTCTATTTTCACTCTGAAACCTCTCGAACCAAGTTCACCAACAATGTACGCTGTACGACAGCGCAAGATTATGGTTTAAAGAATACAAGTTGTTTTGGCAACGAGCGAAACGAAGACTGAAAAACCCAGAGTCCTAGGCAAAAATCGAACCTACGACCTTCGTAACACCGATCGGATGCTCTTTCCATAATTGAAAAGTTATTTTTTGACGTGACGTTTACGTCACCTTCGCAGTCATAGATCTTAAATTCCCTATTCTTACATTGTGAACTGGAGAAGGATACATAACATCTTTTACAAGGAGCTCATCACAAGTTCCTGCTTTTACCTGTCATACCCAAAATAGGATAGAGCTCGAATGATTTGTTACTCCAATTCCAATCACCTTACATAAGATTCCGCTTGTCTTATCATCATATCATAATCTGTATCGTTATCGTCATCATTATCATTTGAACCTGTATTCTTCAAAATTAACTGACATAGCTCCGGGTGCATGCACCAATAACAACAGGTTTGCCACGATAACCTAAGTCATATGCCAGACCTTTGCTATTTCCTCTCTTAACAAATGGTATTTCTCCATTTTCTCAAGTTCCTTACCCCCTTTACCCTGTCATCATCATCATCATCATCATCATCATCATTATCATTAATCCATTTAAACTAAGAAAGCGTGGTAAGGGGCAGCTCTGAGATCACTCGCCTTCCACTAAGGTGTCGTGGATAGGGCCTCGTATGTGGGATGATCTTGTTTTTTTTCTCCCGGCATTTTTAATTATTAGTGTTTGAAAGCCAGATTTGAGATCACTTACGGCATTTTGTACTGTGTCCAAAACCTTGGTTGAGTCCATAAACGCTCCCGTTTAAACATACTCCATAGGTTGAAGTCTCTGTTACATTGTTCAAAGTCATGCTCTCAGTGCTGGAAATTTGGATGGACTGCATTTCCGAAGCTGTTTTTGCGGTAGCAACGTTGTTCTCTAAGTGGGAAACTGACTGATCGAAGTCGTTGTTTTGGGTTATAAAAGAAACATCCAGATCAATAATAATGACATCCTGAAAAATAATCAGATATAAAAAACAGACATAATTAATTATTTAAATAAAAGTTTCACTCATACATTTATATTCTGGTCCATAAGTGCCGAAAATCACTGTACACCTAGGACCGTTCGGTTGCGTTTTGTAAACATTGGCAACCACTGTGGTATCATGCTTCTACAGTGCATAGAAGATACTCTCAGTGCTCAATGATAATTGCTCTAACAGGGAACAGGAATGATTACTATGATGAGGGAAATCCTTTTCTGGGACAAAAATGTGTGTACGTACACTGGCCGACAACTAAGAAACATCACTAATGATAACTTTGTATAAAATTTGAAAATGAAAAAGCGTGCTATTTTATTTTTATTTTCATTTTTTATTTTATTAGCTTTGCCTTTATGATACCAAAAACAAAAACAAAAAACAACACAACAATATATACAAAACTTTGGCAGGGACATCGCAACAGCTGAGTAGCTAATTACTGCTGGCCCAGGTATAAATATATGTAAAAGAAGGAAAGAAAATAAAAACACTTTACATACAGCACACTATTAGTACGTCTAGAAATCTTGTGGAGTTGCATTTCAAGCAGATGGTTTTAAAAGTTCGAGGATTCTCCAGACTGTAGTTCATTCTGACAGCACGAGAGTAGTAGTCATAAAGAAGAGATTTGAAACTAGTAGGAGTAGCATTAGCTAAGTCCATTCTGCCAGTGAGTAGGTTCCAGATTCTGGTTGTTCTAATAAAAAGAGATTTCTGATATGTTGTAGTTCTGCATCTCTTGGGGACAAAGATAGGAAAGCTAGTAGCGGATGCTCGAGTCGTTCTAGCGCTTTCGGGCACGACGGGAACAACGGATGGGCTAAGGTGGACCAGATTATGCGTAGCCTTGTAAAAAAAAACCATGTCTAGGAGTTCATGCCAATAACATACGGGAAGAAGATCTAGAGATATTAACCTTTCCTTATAAGATATTTCTGTGATAAAAGGTAATTGGAGAATAAATTTGGTTGCACGTCTTTGAATATTTTCAAGTTTGGAAATTAGTTCTATTGCTTGAGGCGCCCAGACCTGAGTTGCGTACACAAAATGCGCACGCACTAGGCCAAGATACAAAGTGCGCCATGTAGAAGTACTTCGAATCTACCTGGCATTCCTCCTTATGTATCCTAGCAACTTGTTAGCACGTGCAGCTTGATTACAGACTTGTTTGCGCCAGGTCAGGTCACAGTCTTTTAAGAGACCGAGGTCACGTTCTTCCTCACAGGACTGGATGGTGCGGCCGCTGATCTCATAGCTTGAGGAGATAGGCTTGCACTTCCTTGTAATGGATTTCAGCTTGCATTTCTTCTCATTGAAGGCTAAACCAGAGGCAAGCGGACCATAAAGAGAGACTGTAAAGATCTTGTTATAAAGCGGCGCCATCATCCTGAGACTTCATTTCCTTATAAACCTTTGCGTCATCGGAGAACATCACCACTTGACTCTTGGTGATGACGTCAGGGAGGTTGTTTGCATATAACAGGAAGAGAGCAGGACCAAGAATTGAACCCTGGGAAACGCCCGACGTGACAGGAAGGTCACGTGAAGTTGCCCCCAGTACAGTGACACGTTGGCGCCAATCACAAAGGTACACGTGGAGGCAATCAAGCAGCTTTTCTCCGAAGCCAGCGTCCCGCAATTTGTTAATGAGCAGGTCATGCCTAACCTTGTCAAAGGCTTTGGACATGTCTAAGTACACACAATCGACTTGACCGGCCTCATAAAGAATGGCTCCAATGTAATCTAGGAACTGAAGTAGGTTAGTGACGCATGATCGCCCACAGCGAAACCCGTGTATCGAAAGAGACAAGTCGTTACTCATACCCCCTCAGTGTACACACCATCTGACTGAACCATCCTGAAAAAATGGTTGTTAGGAACTGTCGTGAGTTACTATAGATGCTCTCGAAGTTTACGTTCAACTTGACTCTTAAATTTGAAGCCGCAAAGTACCTATCCGACCCTTTCACCCAACCTGGTGAACCTGGTGGCCAACATGTACAATGTTTTAAGCTTTTTGCACAAATGGTGGGATGGAAATCTTCTCTTACCTGAGCTACCGATCTTCTTCGCCGCTTTGTTTGAGTCCTTCCACATGTAACCCTTATGTTTTCGAGGGCACACAGATTCTCGCTCTGACACCAGTTTGGATCATTCCTACCAATGACAAAGTTCATTCCCGTCTGGAAATTACGTTTGGCTTGTTCCTGCACCGCGGGGTCTGAGCAGTTACCAACAAAGTACTGCCATTCCATACCTTTCCGTGCTGCGCCAGGAACGTATTCCTCTGTGAGATGCAAAAGGAACATGATAAGGCATTATATGGAAGCAAGCAGTATATGAATACGGTAAGACAAAGGTAAAATGGTATTGCACATGGGCATTTGAGGATATATCTCTTTAGACAATTTTAAGTCTTACTCTGCATTTTATTTAATAGAATGGAAAACAGACAGTATATTGTGCCGAGCATTAAAAAGCATCTCTGATTATAACTATCAATGGAGTCTCTTGTTTTATTCGCATTTGGAAGTGTTTATAATGCAAAATAACCGTTATTCCTACTGCTTGATTCATTACATCAACGCTTTCTCCATATTTAATTTTGACGCCGGAAATATCACAAGAGCTACTCAACAAGGAAACAGCGGAACTGCCACCAAGGGAGTGGGGCGTTAACGTGATAATGGAGGGGGGAGCGTACAACCCCCCCTTCCCCCGTTTTTGAGCTAAGGACGGAAGCCGTGGTCTTTCCCAGATTTTAAACCTAATCGTGTTTACTAGTAAAAAAAGAATCTTAACAACAGAAATGTGGTAGTGTGAAGTCGAGTTAAACAGGAAAACAGTTCACTTTCGGATGCCGTCCGTGGCTGAATTTGAAAGCTTAAGCACGCGCGTGTTTGAGACGCGGACGGCAACCGGAAATGAGCTGTTTTCCCTTCTAATTTGTGTTCATACAACCATATTTACATTGATAAATATCTTTTCTCCATCAGAGATAACTAGTATAAATGTTCTCTATGTATCAGGTCCGCGTCTCTAAAACCCGCGTGCTTAAGCTTCCTAACGTTAACGTCTAGTGCGTAAACGTTCTATAAGCTAACAGCAACACTCACGATCACGATCACGATCACGATTACGACAGCGATGACAACAACAGCAATAACACTAACAATAAGAATAACAACAATAAAGTAATGATGATGATATTACAACTATGCGGATCTGGAAAGGTAAAAAAGTTCAAGTGATATCAGTAATAGGTGGGGAATATGAAAAGTGTATGGAATAAAAAAAAATTGCAATGAAAGATGAAAGCATTTTACAAAGGCCTGTTTGTTGAGAACAACAAAGATTTTGAGAGATTATTAATTAATCAATAAACACCTGGCTCCAGCTGGATAACTTTATCCAGTGGATAAGTAGCTTTCCCGCAAGCAAAACATTGCATTAAAGAATGAGAAAGGTTTTCGAACACTCTTTCACTCAGATTTGCTCAGAATATGTACAGTGACATATCCCTGATAATGTCATATGGCATTTGAACAACTGGAGCCTGGGGTAGAGGATTCGACTCGGTCGAGTCATCACAAAATAATGAGAAAACGCTGAAAATTTAACTGAGTAACAATATTCATAATTAAAAGAAGGAAAAACGACGGAAGGGGCTCGCAAATGCAAAATCACCCAATACAATAATGATACACGTAATCAAGATATCTATAATCATTTCCTCTTGATGAAATATAAAAAATGTATATATTTTATATACTATACCTGTGCAGTCTGGCCAAGGAAGTTCCAATGATATTTTAGGGTCAAAAGCGATGACATCCCAAACACCTGAATCTTTGCATACGTAGAAAGATGCGGGAACACGAGAAAATTCATACTTAGCGTTACACTGAACAGTGCAGGAGTCACCCTCGAAAACACGAGAGGGTAGGCAAGTAGTGAGACCATTGATTGGTGCATCATAGGGCGGGCATTTTAAAGCTGAAAGAGAAAAAAAGGCACTAACAATGTTAAAAGCGTTGCACAGTTATCTTTTCTAACCTGACGATAAAGACGAAAAACGCTGGATAATATACTGGTTCAAAAGATCACATAAGTAGAGAAGGAGTAAATGGCGCGCTAACTTACGGGAAACGGCTATAACAAACGAACATGTCGATTTGTGGTTTGCATGATCGGTGGCTGAGTACTCGATTCGATGTTGGCCAACACCAAATTGAGAACCATTGATAGACTCTGTAAAGATTGTAACGGGCAGGCCAGAGTTATCGCTGTATGTTGGAGCAACCCAGTACACCGTCACAGTGGGGATGTCTTTTTTCTTCTGAACTTCTTTATTTTGTGGACAATTGATTTTTGGGGGCTCCAGATCTGTATTAAGAAAAACATTAATAGTAAAGGAATATAGTGCTCTAGTAAGAGACAAGGGAACATAAAGAGCTATCATACATTCTCAAGTAGTCCAGTGAGCTACAGTGATCTAATCCAGAGGTTGTGGTTTAATCCCTACCCTAGTCAGTTTCTTTTCGAAAATTTAAGGTAGCTCTTAATTGGCTCCAAAGAATTTTTTTTTCACTTTGCAGATAGTCCTATGTCAAATTGCTAATTACTATTCTACAATAAAAAATGGGGGTCACCGAGTTCATTTTTAAGATATAAGCAAGTAAAGACGAAATATAGGGTGTTTTTGGAGAGCTTTCACGTTGCCATGGTAACCTATTTCGTCAAAATAGTGAGCGCATTTTGTTAAGTAACAATTGGCGTTTGATATGGTACCATAGCATTTCTTTTACGTGATACAGTTTTGTAGTGACAACCCTTCTAATAAAAAGGT
>NC_090872.1:32791596-32794096 GCF_036669935.1 Montipora foliosa
TATAGTCGACAAGGAGTCAAAAAGAGTAATGCTGTTGGAAATGAGCTGCCCTTGGATCACAAATAGAGAGGTGCTGGACGCTAAGAAGACGTTGAGGTATGCACTGCTACGTCACGAGATCAAGATGCAGATGCCAGGATATAAAGTGGAACAGCACAACATCGTAATAGACTTGTGGGAAGGTGCTAAACGAGTGTACGGGGAAGTCTCAGATCTCTGGTTAGTCCGGGCAGAAGTGCCTCGGTACTTTGCAGAATGCAGAAAGCGGTGGTGTCTAGTACACTGAACATTGCCAGGAGTTTCAAGATGATGTCAGCAGGAAGTTCAGATTCAAGTCTAGTAATAGGGCTAAGCTTTCTGGTTTAAGATAGTTTAGAATTCGTCTTTGAAGAAATGATCCAAGAAACATTTTGGAGATATCACATAGGAAAGATTTCTAGACATAACATGATTATTCTTACATTCATTATTTTTAGTACATTTTTAAAACCACCAATACGATTAGACTCTAAGTGTAGGGATATTTTAATATTTATTAATAACTTTTATTTTTATTTTTCTCTCGGTAGAAAATGGTACATTGGCTACGCAATGTGTCCGATGCCCAAGAATAAGAAGTTCATACTGCTATAATAATAATAATAATAATAATAATAATAATAATCGATAAAAATAATAACAATAATGATAATGATAATGATAATGATAATGATAATGATAATAATAATAATAATAATAATAATAATAATAATTTACCAACACCTACAACAGAAATACAACTTCCAAAAGAGTAACAACAAAAACCCTTGGTATATGCAATCAATACCAACAGGTTTCGTGGAAAACGCAAACGCCAAGATTCTATGGGACACTCCCTTTCAACTGGAGAGTGCCCCAGAAAATGGTGTCAACAAGATCGATATAGCCGTATTGGACGAGCAAAGCAAGTCGTGGCTTCTAATCGAAGGCACTGTATGCCAGGTAGGAAGGATCCAGAAGAAAACATGGATGAAGCAAGAAAAGTACATCGATCTACGGAAAGGAATAAAAAGGAAAGGAAAGGAACTTTATTCAAGTGTCTAATCTTCTAGCGCTGTAGAGCACTAATCGGGGACACTGTAAATTGAAATTAACAAGTTAACGCAAATCAAATCAATTTTTGGTTTTTGAGGAGAGGGGTCAACCGGAGTACCCGGAGAAAAACTTCTCGGTGCAGAGTACAGAACCAGCAAACTCAACCCTCATATGACGCTGAGTCTGGGAATCGAACCCGGGCCACATTGGTGGGAGGTGAGTGCTCTCACCACTGCGCCATCTCTACACCCCGAAAGAACTTATACGAGGATCAAAGTCCGACGTTTTGGCAACATCTTGGCGCCATTGGGAAACTAAATTAAATATGCGATTTCAAGAGTAACTTAAGAGTTCATAGTCATTAAGTTAAACAAAGACCTTAGCGCGATTTAAGTCTGATTGTACATTTAAACACGGTCACGGTTACTCTCTTGGAAGTTGTATTTCTGTAGTAGGTGGTGATTATTATTATTATTATTATTATTATTATTATTATTATGTTATTCGATTCTCTCCAGTTGTCGGGTGTTTTACTGGGTAATGTTTATTGTGTCTCAGCAACTCCCCGTAGCTTAGAGACACAACACTCTCCGCAACAGGTGCGCAGTTCCAAGGATGGGTTAATTGTACACTTCCAAGGAAGTCAGGTACATCTAGCTTGCCAAACAAGGTCTTTGCACCTTTTGATATGCTTTCAAGAGCACCGATCACGATAGGTCTTATTGTGACTTTTGAGGCTCCATGAATCGCTCTGATTTCAAAGGCTAGTTCCTGGTACTTTTCAACCTTCTCCTTTTCAGTTCTGGTGATGTTCTGGTCCGCTGGTACAGATATGTCAATAAGTGTCCATAATAAATGGGCACTGGGGTAGAACAGGGTGGTGCCTTAGCCTACCACGGGAATGTGGATGCCTCCGCTCACCAGAGTATTGGGTGGCACCTTTGGCAAGTGTCAACAACCAAAAAGCCACCCGTGTTAGGGTTATAACAACCCCATTTGTAAAATATTGAATTTGACACTAGCGACGTCCACGGGACTGGAGCTTGTAGTGAAGGTGTCGCATCCGGCAGGTGTCCTGTGGATCAGCAGCGCAGGCCCGGTCGTCCTCCTGCTACTGCTGAACAACGACAAAAGAGATTAGGGTGGTCAAAGGAGGATAACAAACGGTTGTTTTAATGTTACATCCGGAGTGAACCAGAGAGGGGAGGGTACAGACAAAGATTGCTAGACCTGTGGAAAGCCCGTAACATCAACAACGAACTAATAGAAGTCACCGAGCAGAGATTGGCTGATCAAGTACGCCAGATTAAGAACAAGAAGTGCCTAGAGACTTTGGAGCAGGAGGAAATAGCCATACGAGTAATACATGACCAACAGGAGATTGAAACTACAGAGATCCATGCCACCGATACACCAGACTATGAAT
>NC_090872.1:32801596-32804096 GCF_036669935.1 Montipora foliosa
TTTAGCGGAATTGCCTCAAACATTTTGGTCATGACTTGGTAGACCAGAAGGATCAGTGCTCGGCCCTACCCTATTTCCACTGCAGTGTTAAGCGTGAAATTTGGGGTAGGGTCGTACTTCTTGTTGAACACTATTTATCATTTGCTGTGGAGTGTCGTACTTCCTATTGTTTTCTGTGCTAAACGTATTGTTATCTTTGTTCGTTCTATTGTTCTTTTGGGCAATCTTGAAGCCCGTTTAATGAGGTACGACACGACCCGAAATTTGGCTCAGCTTATCCTTACGCTTTTGATACTATAGTATACTGTATGGCACTGACGATAGCCGAGTGTGTCCATGATATACATAGCATATATTTTATAGCTTTGAAGCATGCAAGTCATCATACCGTCGCAAGATGGAAAGGTGCCTGTCCAGGTGCCATCAGGTCCACATCTCAGCAAATTGTCGCCAGTCATTACATAACCTCTATCACATGTCATGACACATCCTTGGGGGTAGGGCTGCGGTGACGTAAAACAATCAGGAGGTTCCGCCCCCCCACGTGCTAGCTGACGCAACGCAGGGCACTGTCGAGCTATAGTCAAGGGTTAAATTACACTAGATTTTAGTTAGATTAGAGGTTATGACTTAAACTATAGTGCTTTAACATGCCTTATAAGATCCTTGAAATGGTCTCTCTTCAGCTTAAAACATTTTAAGTAAAAATAAATGAAATTGGTAAAACCAGGAAAAATTTCTACAAATCGTTGCGCGAAGGATAATTTTTTCTCCTTTAATTTTTCGTGGTCTTTTTGGCCGTGCGGCTAAAGTTTTTATGCCGTTGTACATCTTACAGGTTATCTTGTTGAAATTCTCTCTCCTTTTAAGGCATTGATGCTAAATTGAGAGTCTTGCGTGCACCTAGCCTTGACCTTGACAATATAGCTACTGCAAAAAAACGTTCATTTAGAGAAAAATCTTTAAAAAAAGCTTGCATGTACAGTAAAAAATTATTGGCTAACCTTCGCAACTTGTGGCGGTACCGGACCACTGTCCGTCGGCCTGACATGTTCTTGAAGCACTTCCCTTTCTCTCGTGTCCCAGGTCACATGAAAAGCTACACTGGTCATTGTACTCGTTTCCTTTGCCAGTGCATTGTTTGGTGCCGTGAGAAAGCCCTGGAAGTACTGCACAGGTAACGACTGAAATAATTCGATAAGAAAAGGATTTAGGGCGGTATTTGACACCCAATTCCTTTCATTTCAAGGGTGAGAAATTTGGTCAATAGTTCTAATTTAAACCTTTTTGTAAGTAACAAGAAAATGCGCAGTAAAACATATGAAATGCACAATTGAACGTATACAATTCCTTTTGACCAATGCTGGGTAAAGTTAGAAGGATAAAGACAACATAATCAAAGGTAGAGCGACTGTCGTACGGCCCTGAAATAGTGTTTGCAGCTTGTTTTACGGACCAATGTTTGGCAAGATTAAAAAAAAAGCTTCTCCTTATTCCTGCCAAGGAAACCCCTTATATGGGAAGCAAACACTTCGACTGCCCAATCATATTACTGCATTTCGAATGACGTCAAAGCAACACTTTCCAGAAAGTTCCTTGGAGAAATGTCGTTGCTTTCATCTACGTTCGCTAAGTCAATGAAACATCGAGCTCTTTTCTATTTGTTCGATAAGCCAATTAAATGCTTTGCATTTTTTGTGCGTTCTGTTTTTATAATAAATAGATTTAGCCAACCCTAAAAGTGGAGCTCCCTGGTTATTTAATCTTACTGCCTGTAGTTTTAGTGAAAATAAAAGGTTCCTAATTGTCCGCGTTTTGATGTTTCCGGTTGCTGCTTTAATAATTAAATCATTTTTTTGCTTTCTTCTGTAGAAAAATTCATTGCCTAACTAGTGAATTCCATGGTAAATGTTTTGCTAAAAACCGATATCGCATGAATCACGACACGAAGCCATTGCCAGTTTGGCAATGAATTATTGTTGAACCGCACGAGTTTTAAATGAAATCAAGCACAAGTGAGTGAAAAAGAATAAAAGCCATTTCAGAGTCAACTGTCAATACCCAGCGAATAGGAATCACGCTAAAATTAGAAGCCATAAAAAAAATCGTCAGTTCAAGGTCAAAATAGAAGTTTTACTGATGTTCTTTATTCCACTTCATCTCTGAAAACCAGATCATTCACATTTTGATTTATTTCTTTCAAACACGCCAGCTTGGCTTGGAACGAGAATCGGCTAAATACGGCAAATTGAATGCAACCAAGAAAGGTCGAACTTCAAACAAGGTCCGCTCCAACACTAAATTACCTTTAGGTGCTTTAAACAAACTTCTGAAAACACAAGGAAGTGAGATTTCCCCTTAATTTTACGAGAACTCATTTCGATTACGTGATTATAATATAAGGGCAAAGATTTCTTCTCATGCACTGCCGAGGCACATCGAAAACCAGTTGGGCAAACGGATTAAAAAAGCACTTGTTCGCTCGCATTTTAAAGCAAAA
>NC_090872.1:32809096-32811596 GCF_036669935.1 Montipora foliosa
TTTCCAATCTTAGAGGCTATATAGGTTTATGATTTATAAATGTATTTAACCTCACTGCTCACATGTTACGCTTCTATCACCCTGTACTTCTGTTTTAACAGTGTAATGAAGAATTCAGTTTCTAAAGAACTGACTGTTGTACTGCGTTGATGGAGAGAAAGAAGCAATTTGGTTTTATAAGACGAGTTGATAGAGTGGTTTTCCACTGAATGTCGAGAAACAAATACCAAAGTAATTACTTCGATCAATCTCAGCAGGTGCAAACAGCACAATGACCCAATCCAGATTCGTAGCAATTCTTTGTAACTTGCTTAAAGCGCGGGAAATATCGCGTGCAAGTCGCGATTGGTTTTGGTTTTCCCTCTCATTGGTTCATTAACTAGAGCGAAATCTTTCAATAAACCAATCACTAAGCGTAGAAATTGTAAATTGAAAACTGCTCTTAAATTAAAGCTAAATTAGCCGCTGAAAGAAAGATTTGAAACCTGGCGTTTTTAGTATTGGCCCCACGTGAGAGATCTGACGAAGGGTTGAAACTTGAGAAGCAGAAATCACAAACTATGCTCAGAAGCACAAAGAGTGAGAATTTGATTAGCAGCCATAAGAAGTGCGTGGAAGAGACTCGAGGACAACGACAACTTTTCAATTGGCTAAGAAGACTACGACATCATATTCAACCATGCTCTTAACTGACTTACTTTGACACTGCACTAGACTTCCGCTCCAGGTTTTGTCGCTTTGACATGTGCGAGAACTTGTACCCTGCTGAAGAACGTAACCGTCGTTGCACTTGAATTCACAAACATCTTGGTAAGTATTCCCACACGCGGCTCGGAAACCGCCATTGGCTGGGGCGGATAGCACCTCGCATGTAACAGCTGCGAGAGAAAGGAAACAGCTGTGACTGTTTCTGGTTAAATTATGATATCAGAATAAGTTAAATTTAATACATTTAAATCGCGGGACATGAAATAAAATCCAGAAGGATCACCACAGTAATCAACTTGAGTTGAATTGCGAGCAGGCCTGAGAAAATTCAGGCTTGATTTACAGGGTTTCGACATTTTTGTAAAGTAGCGGACATATTTCTGAAAGCACCCGACGTGACATTTTTTTAGTTCCGTGGCGCCTGGCGAGCGCCGAAGACGTAAGAATTAGCCAATATAAAAAAATACCATAATACTCTTTGTTTGTCCCTCCAAGTTTGCATAAGCATTGCTTCCAGTTTCTCTTGGCACCATTGTAAGTGCCAAGGAAAAAAATAAATACTAATACAACACTCAGCTGTTTCCAGTGTTTCAGGAACCTAAGAAGCAGTTTCCCAGGCAAGGCTGGAGTTCACTCAAATTCTCTTTAAAAAGTAAGGAAAAAAATAGAATGATAAAAAATAAAACAAACCCCTCAAATATTGGCATCAAAGAACTGGACATGGAATAGGAAACGACCGGACTTACGTCCGGACTCCGGCCTCAAACGAAAACTTAACCCTGACTGATTTACTTTGATGGAATTCGAACCTACGATTATTGTTCTAGAAAACGGTTTTCTGTTTTCCGAATCTAAAAAGAATCTTGGTTTGAAATACTTCTAAATGAATTCCAGCACTGCAGCTTCCGAAACGAGCTATTACTTAGATAACGAGCGGTTACACTGTATTACCTGAACATGGAATATTTTTTGCTGGATCTCCTTCGTAACCAGTGAAACAGTAGCACTCATTGATCAATGTGCTGCCAACATTAGCTGTAGTCGAATGGGCTGGGCATGGTGTGCAATCTCCAGTGTTGGCATATCTCTTGTAGGTACCTCGAATGCAAGCTGAAGAATAATTTATAATTAGTATCACCTAACTAGTGGACTAACGCAAAACCTACATTTTAATTGGCTAAGCTACTAGAGAACTATTAGTAATAGTCCTCGAGTAGCGAAAAGCGTGGCGCTTTCTTTTGTTGTATTTCCAAAAAAATATTTCTTGAACTTGCATTTGCTAACTTTATTATTGCCTTTTCTACCCGACTAGTTGGGTGATACTAAAACAATTAGGCCCTTCGCCCTCAAGGTTCCCAGCGTTTGGGTCAGGCTTCTTTTGTAAGTAATGGCTTTCCCTATTCCCACTTTTTTTATGAACTTAATCTCATACTGTCAATAAAGCATAGATGCAAACTATCGTTAACAGTACAAACAATAAACTGACTTCGAAGCAAACTAAAACAATAGTTTAGAAGGTGATTGAATGAGCTCCAAAACTCGATAATATATGTAACATAATAGGTGAGTTCATATTGTGGCCCAAGTAGGCCTAACATGACGCCTTATCGATCGTACAGAGACATCGTTTCTAAGGTTACAACGCATGGTACTTTAACTTAAGTAAACCCCGTTCACATTCCAAGTAGAGCTCGGGCATAATATACTCAAAGCCTTGTTACCTCCCTAGTACGAACCCAACTGTTTAGGACCACCATTGTTTTAAGTAGCACATTTAGTACATTGTGTATAT
>NC_090872.1:32816596-32829096 GCF_036669935.1 Montipora foliosa
TGATTACCTTTAAATGAGTTACAGCTAATCGGACGATATAGTTGTGATGATCCTTCGCTTCTCGGAATAGTTTCTTAAACAAGTGCGTTAGTTACAATGTTTTACTGTAGGGGATACCTTGTGTTTTTTTACACAACTTAGAACAGAAATTACTGCTAACGATAAAAACATAAGACTTCACTAAACGTTACTGAATTGGATCAGTATAAATTACTCACTCTAAGGAATTATACAATTTCCATAGGTTTCAGTTGTGTTGTATACTATATAAGTATACCGTAAAGGTTATTTTCCATTTTTTTTCAAAATTTGCTCCATGAGCTACAATGATACAATGATTTGCTATTAGTCTCTCCCCCACGGGGCTTTTCAGGACTAATTTTACAATACTTTTGTGGGGGACTTAAGCCAGACTGCTTGTTACACAGTTTACAGTTAATTTTTATGGAAGTGAAAGATGCCCCCGTCCAGCTTAGGTTAGACCACAACACCGGGGACTACGTCCCCTACTCTTATCGAAGAGTGAGTGGGTTCTTTAACGTCCCATACTATTTAATTTCCAACAAGGGTTATGAGACGGGACCTCCGGTTTACAGTCCTTATCCGAGAAGACTTGAAAGTCTAACCGTTTGCAGATGTAATTACAAAGGCAGCACATTCTCTTCAGTTATTTTAAGACCCTGAGTGTTGGTCCGGCCGGAGTCGAACTCACGACCTTCCACGTAACAGCCCGATGCTCAACCAAGTGAGCCACCGGTGCGCTCATTCATCCATACTTTTTTTAATTTTCGTTATTCGAAAATGGCACATTTTCTTGCAATGAGGCTTAATGTAAGGACAATTTTATTTAGTTTTAGTTTTACTAGTCAAGTTGAACCTGCACGCATCAGCCCAATTACGTGTGCATTGCCTAGCCCCAATGCAAGGTAGTTGCCAGCACTTTTTACGGAAGGCGTAACTTTCGATCCTTGAAAGAAAATGAGTTAGGTCTAGGGAATAAAAGTAAAAGGAAAAATTAAAGTCTTAGTGCTTCTACTCTAAGAGTTCACTTTAAGATAAAAAGCTTTCCTCCCACCCCTACTGGCCTCCAACCGCTAGAGTGCCGCTTAAAGGAAGAGAGAATCTTTATTTAAATTCAGAAATAAAATGGAAACTGAAGAAAAGCAGCAAAAAGAAACATGGTGATAATAGCAAGGAGAGGGGCGCTTGAACAATGCCCCTGGGGCTTCGTTTCAACTTAAAACACTTTTTGATCTTGTTCATTGAGAGGATGCACGAGTCTCATTGGTCCGAGACTATCCAAGCTAACAAACCTGATATCATACAACTCTCTATTTTGACGGTTTTATCAATTTGATATAGCTAATATCTTAAATAAAAGCTTACCCACCAAACCTAGTTTTGAAATGCAGGCTGGACCACGATGCTGGAGACCATCCGGTGACGTACTGCACTGTTGTGAACAAAGTAGGATCCTTTTTAACGTTTAACGGAGTCAATGGACATTTACGCATAACGGTTGTTGCTCCTATATAGAAGGCTAGAAAGTTCCTAACGGTGCTGGAAATGTCTTAATTAAAGCAAAGAAAACAGTTCCTGTTTAGAAGAAAGCTGTTTTTTTTCTCTTGCTTTTCTCGCTGAAATATGTTTTGTATACATATTTTGGTTTATTTCTTTGTGTTTTGAGAAATTTGATTTACCATCCTTATCCAAGAAGACCAGAACGTTTGTAGCCATTTCAGTGCATGTTTCATTTAATCGGTGGAATTCCTTCGGAGACTCGAGTCAGCCAAGTATTTGCCCCATTAAAGAAATTCAATTCTAATCTGGCATTTACAAATTAAGGAGCTGAATAGCTAAATCTTTCACAACGACTACTTGTCTGTTCTCCAAAAGCGATATGCTGACACGAAGACGTTTATACATGACGCGTCATTTTGGACAACGCCATTCTTCACCAGCCTCACAGGCGGTGCATTTTGTTGTCGCCACGAAAGACGTGTCACACGCCATATTGGAAGAGCTTTGGATAGGTCTAGGCCGGGTGAATCGTTTTGTCACCCGGCCTAGATCTATCCCACGCTCTTCCATTATGGCGTCTGATAGGTGTTTCGTGGCGACAACAACATCTACTGCCTGCAAGAAGGCTACCTGTGACGAGAAATGGCAGATTTGAGGTTCAGTGGAGGATAAATTTCAATTTTCTCTTTAAGAGTCCACACCTGTCTTACTTATTTATTTCGTGGATACTTGGTGTACGTTTAACATGCCAACTGATTGGAATAACCGCAAAACAATATCAGCGAAAAGTTATCCTTTCAGATGATCTCTTATATCCGTTATCCTTCTTACCATAGTTAATCGAGCGACTGGTTATGAAACCCTGCAAACTTCAAACAAAGAAACTTGCCGTGTTTCAAAAAACCATATCCATATTTTATTCAAGTTTATGTCTCTAAGGAAAGGAAGCATTTTTTACAAACAAAGTTGTAAGTTATCCCGCTACTACCACCCTCATCAAAGTCGAGTTCGATCGGTCTCGGCTAAATGGTGTTGGCTATCAATAAATGACACCATAGATATGCACAAATAGTGTGTTACCGTCTGTTATTTATTTATTTATTTATTCCATTTTCACTGCATTAGAGAAAACAATTCATACTACATACTAAATACTACATGCTAAAAGAGAGAAAAAGAAAACGTTCTGCAGTGGGGAAGGACTAGAAGGGAACATACGAACCATTCGAGCTAGTCCATCCAAAAAACTACAACAGACATTTAATTAAAGAAGAAGAGGTGAAAAAAAAAAAATGTCTTAAATGTGAAAAGTAGAATTGCTAATATGTCATATCCTAGATTATTCTAGTCAGAAAATAATTGTTGCATCAATCACTACATCCAAGTGACATGGGGGCGGTCAGGGTCGGAGCTTTTCTTTTTATAGAACTCATTACATTGTTTTTTGAAATAATTAGAGGTCCTAAGTTTATCAGGCAGGTTTTTCCATAAATATGGTAATATATTGAAAAAAGTTCCTTTGAATAATTCGGTTCTGACCTTGTTAATCTTTAATTTATTACTAGAATATGACCTTAATCTTTTGTCTGAGCAAAAGTCAAAATATCTTCCAACTGAATAGTTATAGTAACCACACTTCAGTTTATAAAATGTTGTTATGTCCTTAACTTCTCTTCGGTACACAAATGGGAGGAGATTGAGCTGCTGAAGGCGTTCATTGTAAGTTAAATTGGGTAGGAGAAGCCGCGTAGCATGTCGTTGGACACCCTCAATAAGCTTTATTAAGGAGACGGACTTTGGACTCCAAATTTCAGAGGCATACTCCAAATGGGAACGCACAAGGGCCATGTAGAGAGATCTAAATGTTGGCAGAAACTGAGCGCTCCTACTGCTGAGTGTACGACGGATAAAACCTAACATCGTATTAGCTTTGTTCACCTGGGCGTAGGTGTGCTCGTTGAAACGAGCATCACAACTGATAAGAACACCAAGGTCACGCTGAGCCTCCACTCTCTTAAGTGCCTTGCCTCTCATATTGTAATCATAAATTATTGGATTACGCTTCCTCGTTATCGTGCAAAGCGAGCATTTATCCATGCTTAAAGCTATCTTTCAAACATCACTCCATTCAACCAGGTTATCAATATCACCTTGAAACAGCACACAGTCACTGGCAGATCTAATAGTGCGGAAGCATTTGGCATCGTCGGCAAACAAAGCCAATGTGCTACACTGAGACAGAGCACAAGGCATATCATTGATGAATATCACAAGCAGAGCAGGACAAAGCAGGGAGCCCTGCGGGACTCCCGACGTGACTGGTAACCACTGAGAGTTTCTGCCATCGATTACCACACGCTGAATCCTGTTATCCAGATAACTTGTGAACCACTGCAGAAGAGGGCCCTTAATTCCAATTTGATCTAGCTTGCTGATTAAGTGGGGGTGCGAGACTGAGTCAAATGCCTTGGAGAAATCTAAAAAAGCGACGTCAGTTTGAACACCCTGGTCAATAGACAATATTCGTATTCTCGGTATTGGACTGGAACTAGCTTGCAATGGAGGCTAATGCGGGGGAACATATTAGAAAGTATTTCCATTTGAAAAGTTTCCCCCGCATTAGCCTCCATTGAAAGCTAGTTCCTGTCCAATACCGAGAATACGAATATGGTCTATTGCGCTTGTTATCCGATGCGCTGTGTCCAAAAGCTGGGTGATAGTTGAGCGTCCCTTGCTGCAGTGGATAGATATTACGAGCGATGAAAAAATAGAAATGAGCGAAAACACAACGTTTAGCAATCTTGGAAACAAGACTTAATAAAGAAATGATCTGTAGTTGATAACCTCCTCTTTGTTACCCTTTTTAAAAACAGGAACTATGTTTGCGCACTTCCAATCTGTAGGGACACAGCCAACACGTAAAGATAGATTAATGAAACGCGTGAGTGAGGGAGCAACCTCAGAAGTACATTCTTTGAAAAGTCTCCCTGGGATTTGATCCGGTCCATAAGCTCTCGATGGATCAATAGCTTTTAGTTCTTTCGTCACTACTTCGATGCTTGTTTGAATTAGGTGAAGCTCATTATCTGTAGCTGTGTGCGTACTTGTTATTGCATTTATATTGGGCTTATGAAAGACAGAGGCAAAGGAGCGATTGAAAAGGTTAGCCTTGGCTACAGCTGTAGAAGCCTTCTGATCACCAAAGCAGACCACTTTAAGAATCCTTTCAGATTTTGTTTTTGCCCCGTAGAAGGACCAGAATTTCTTCGGGTAATCATTAAGATTGGTCTGCATATTCATTAGAAAGTCCTGATATTTTCGCTTAGTAGCAGTTTTTATCTGTCTACGTTTCGCCCCATAATTGTTCCAGAGTATTGGTGAATCAGACTGCTTCGCTCTCTTCCATAAGCGGTACTTCTGCTTTGATAACTTGATAATTTCACTATCAATCCATTTGGGAGATTTGGAATCCTTGAGCTTAATTTTTGGAATAAATGAATCAACAGCGTTTAAGAATAAATCGCGCCAACTTTCCCAGCTTTGATTGATATCATCCTCATTAAATCCCATATCCAGTTGTATAGCTGAGAGAGATTGCCTAAGGCCCTCGAAGTCAGCATTCATGAAATCATAGACAAAACGTGAAACGCGTGCCCTCTTGGTTATAGTCTTGATGTGGAACTGAACGCCCAGATGAGCTGTGGCAATCGAAAGTCGTTAGACCACATATGCGTTCAGAATTTTCTTTGAATTATCAGTAATTCTTGTCGGAGCATGGTTCATTTGTGTTAACAATGAGTCATTGATAATATCACAGAACATACTGGGGAGATTATCAGAGCCTGGAGCTACTTGAAAATCCCAGTTGATATCAGGAAAATTAAAATCACCATAGACGTAAAGGGGAGTTGAGCCTCGGTCAGCATTTGCTAGAAAGTCCTTAAATGCCAACAAATATTCACCTTTTGTCGACGGGGGACGATACAATCCACTAACAAGAAACTTGTTGCCCCTGGACGGGTTGACTTCCATAACCACAAGCTCGCAGTTGCTCTCAAGGTCAGTGCGACGAGCAGAAGCTACGTCATTTTTTATTGCTATAAGAACTCTTCCACCTCTTTTATCATTTCCTCTGTCTCGACGATAAACGACGTAACCGCTTGGCAAAATTTCGTGATCCAAAATGGCGGACGTAAGCCAAGTCTCAAAGACGATTACAATATTCTCGCTGTTGGCATAAATCGAAGCTTGAAAATCCACAAGCTTGTTGACAAGGCTACGGGCATTCAATAACATAAGAGATAACTTGGAATGATGCTCGCTAGTAGTGGCCTGCGGTCCTGGCAACGGATGAACATCACCGCAGCGAGCAAGCAGATCGAAGCTAGGGTTAAAAGTAACGGTTGTTTTTGAATAAAATGCTGTACTTCTTCTAGAATACTTCATTCCCAAAGGCTTGTTTAAACGAGAAGTTCCTCTAGGGTCACAACGGGACTGTAGATAATGCTTTACGCCGGTTTCACGCCGGTATCTTCCAATACCCTAGAGCATATGATACTGAGTAGAAGCATTCTTTCAGAAGATCCTCCTAACCCTAAGTCAGTCAACCTCGGCACCAAGGGGCCTTTGTTGAAAGCGAAGTAGACGTTGAAGATTTGTTTTAGGCTTATTTAAGTTTCAGGTGATGGATTTCAAAAAAATAAAATTTTACGATAGTTCTCGCTATTCTCTTCAAGATTTTGAAACTAGGGCTGAGATAGATTCTGAGATGAGATAGATTCTGTTGAGTCCTTCAAGTTCTTAGGCATATATATTTCATCTGATTTGTCGTGGACGAAACACCGTGATGTCATAGTGAAGAAAGCTAATCGTAGACTTTATGCAATTAGGAAACTTAAAGGTGCTCGCGTTAAGGAAAACGACTTAGTCGCGGTATATTGCGCGTTAATTCGATCCAAATTAGAGTATGGATCAGTTGCTTTTGCGCATCTCCCTAATTATCTACCTAACACTTTGGAAGGAATTCAAACGAGAGCTTTGTCGATCATATACCCTGAATCTTCCTAACTACATTGGTTTCCCGACGAGCCGATGCCTGTTGTAGGTTCATTGACAGCATCCAACCCAATAACCCACTTTATTTTATAATATTATAAAACATAACTGTGCTGTGAGGCTGGATAAGCCATATAATCTGCGACATAAAAGTGAGGCGAAAGTCCCATACAACACAATTCGATTTAGGAATTTCGTCACTTATAAATATTCGTAATATGTATTTAGTAATTAATCAAATTTCGATATATTTTATATAAGCATAGTACAAATTGTAATAATTATGTTTGTTATATACGCAGCTGTTCTTGACCACAACCTGCAATTCAGTCTTGACTGGGATAGGTTGAAATAAACAAATCATTTCATTTTTATTTTATAGCAAAACAGGTTTATAACAAAAAAGTTCCACCATCAACTAAAATATCGTTACATGTCGGAGATTCCAAAGCAAGAAGCCTAAATGTACAATTCAGTTCGAGTGACTGTTTTGGGTGGGAATCAAGTTTTGAAATGACTTTGTTGAAACTATGCATTCTATAAATGCTCCTCGGCCAATACGTTGACCACAAGTTAAATGGCCGATAACAATACTTTCAGTCCGTATATTTTTTTTTACTTGCCTCAATATTATAGGCCAGTTTCACCAATTCGTATTCTAACAAATGCGGGGGACTCTTTTCACGTGCAAATTATTTTCCCCTCATCAGCATCCATTTCACGCTAGAGCATGTATCGGTGAGCGTGTATCGGTGAGAACGCGAAACTGGTGTATTTATTAAGAACAGGACTGGATCAGTCAGGCTAGCCACCTCCCAATGTGACCTGGGTTCTATCCGCAGACACGGGATATTACTGAGGCGGGTTTTTCTAGTTCTTTCTTCTGCTCCGAGAGATTTTTCTCCAGGTACTCCTGTTTTCCCCTCGACTAAAAATTAACCAATGCTCGATTTCATTTCTGTGTACCAAGTATCCCCAATCAGTGCCCCAGAGCTAACACTTAAAGAGAGTTACGTATCATTATTATCGAGGACATTAAATTAGTTAAAAATCGTTACTACCTACATAGTACAGGCTCAGGTCAATCGCAAGACAAATTTGTGTCTACATGTGTTATTGTATCGCTTATTTTGCCACCGTAATTTTCCATTTAGACAAAAAAAAAAAAAAAAAAACGGTGGGCATGACCTGGAATTCCAACAATATCCCTTTCTCCGCCGAGGCATATAGTAGCTCTGGAATGGTTTTGGAGCAGACCATAAACTGATTACCGGAAGGATGTCTCACGTGAGCTACATTACTTTGTCCCATATCATCTGCATCTGCTCAATATTCACAAACCCTTTGCAAACTTGGTTGAATCAGCCATCAATTGCTTTAGGGGACAAAAACGGCAACTAAGTTAACTTGCCGAGTCCTTCGGGGCTCAATATTAAGCCCATTGCTTTTCGCACGCACGTAGTCAACTATGCCACGTTTTGTAAATTGCCAGTTGGTTTACTCCTGCAAATCGAGGGGTTCTCACTCATGTTTCTTTCAGATTAAAAACTAGTGGGGATGTAATTCCGAGAACTGGCTTTAAAGCAAAGTGCACTTTCACTATAAAAAAACGAATTTTGCAGGTGTAAGAAGGGTCCCATACCCTGGGTGTAGCATTGTTACTACTTATACTCCGCAAGACATGTATTTTTTTTTTACTGAAATTTTAAGAATGCCTTAGCCGGAATTCACCAAGGACAAAGGTCGATCTTGTACCTGTCTGTTAATTGATTGGTTTCAAAACTCAAAAGAAGACTACGGTAGAGGTGTTTGAGTCAGAATGGCTTTTCCTTTATTTCCTCACGTTTACCGTTTCTCTATGACTTTTTTATGGTGTTTATTGAGTTCTATAAGCTACAAGGTTCAGTACATGCATCTTTGCGTAATCAGATTCGAAAAATTTGTCGAAGATGACGTCGGCGGCGTCGACGCTTACCTGAAAACACATCAAATTAAAGAAGATAAGAAAATATGAACAAAATGACATAGAACGTAAGCATAACGCATTAACCGGCGTCTCCCACAAAGTGAGTTTGTCAAAAAAAAATTATAGACGAAATGAACAAAAAGATTCAATGTTGAAAAGTAAAAGGATCAAAAGTCACAGGTACTACATGAAGCTTTTACCAGCCGCCTGGTACACACCCAGTACCGGATCATATCTAGTGAACGCAGACTTAAACTTCCTTCCTATCTAAAGTTCAAATATGACGTTTTACATAGTCGAATGCAATCCTTTCACCTTTTTCGAGATATCGAATGAGATTCCAATTGGCCAGGGTCTAGATAGCTGGATGGCTAAATTATTGATCAGTGTACATGGCATGCTCCAGTCCATTCAAGCATTTTTTTCTGGCGTCTTTTTAACTTTTTCACAATCAGTTGCTTTCTTGACTATGCTGATCATCCCGGCTATCTCTCCTCATAAACAAAATCTGTCCTTAGATACAGTTAGGGAAATCATATCAAGACGAAATTTGGCCAGGTTATTAAGTACCCATCGCAAATTTCTCACATTATTGACCGAATGCAAAATGGCCGCCAACAAATTATTCTTTTGTCTTTATGTTAATTAGCCTAACTAGCCTCGTTTTACAGTCCAAATTCTTTCAATTTTACGCATGTGTACGAGGCTAGTTAGGCTAATTAACACCAAGACAAAAGAATAATTTGTTGGCGGCCATTTTTGCATTCGGTCAATATTTTCCTCCAAAATAACGTTACCGTGGCAACGATATTAAGCATTTCTTTGAGTCTTAAAATCAACACATGTTGTCTTTTTTTGAAGAAAAGGGTCGGTGAAATTCTTCCTGTTCAGCGTTACCAGATAATGTTTGAAATACTCTCTAAAAGATTTAAAATTCAACAAAATCTGTTGGCCAGTTTTTCGGAAAAATCATTTTTTTTTTAAATGTCTTTAACTTTTTTTTTCACCTACAAAACTTTTTTTCAAAATTTGAAAGACAAACGTTTTAAATTATATCTAAGCTAACTTGCAAAAAATGAAAAAAAAAATTCACCGTCCGGAAGCCGAGATATAAACGAATAAAGTTGCAAAATCAGGAAAAATGAGGGGATTCCAAGATCAGCATTTAGGCATGCGACACGTGCTCATTCGAGTCCGCGCGCGAGTGGAGCGCGCGTGCTCAGCTGAAAACCCTTTCGAACCTCCTTAAGTTAAATGCCTGAAAATGGCCAAAAGGAATTCTAAAATTAGAGTCTTAGGAAGGATTCAAACCCTCGACCTCCGTAATACCGGTTGGATTCACTACTCTACATTAGGGAGAAATGTTCCTTATCTATGTTTACGACTCGCAAACCAATGGCACACTTTGTAGAAGAAGAACCTAGATAAGCAACAGGGGTCCCCAGGAAATCATGTAACGCACCCCATCTGTAATTCGAAAGTCGGCGGGTTCAAATCGGAGATTTGCAGATGGCGATCACATGGTAAAAAACAAATGCCACTGGAGAACAAATTGCACACTAAAACAAAACAACATAATTTAAATTTTAGATGTCCCAGTGCGCAATTTGCTTCAGTTTACAATGTAGCGGTTTTTGTACCATGTTACCCCCAGCTGCAAAAGTCATTTCCCGCCTTATGTCATAACAACGCGCACACTAGACAATGCTGATTTTTGCAAAGGAAACTGTGCCTGGAAAAGTATTAAAGAATAGTCAAGGAAGTTGCAACAATTCTGTTTCTGTACCACTCAAAAACCAAATAAAAATTTCATATGAGCAAACCATCATTTTCACGTTCATCTCATCATTAACGAAGTGTTCAATGACGCTATCTATTTCTACTGTAACGACACTATCAAAACCATGGCATCCTTATTTGCTAAGGTAAAGACCTCTTAGTGTAGACACTAAGACTCTTACCGATGAAAACCCGTTTCACTGTGACGGTTATGTACTGGGTGACATTGCCATGTTGGTTCACCAGCCTGCACTCATACGCTCCCCCGTCATGGTCGGTCACGTCAAGGATGATATACCGCAAACCGATTCGATTCCCGTTTTGATCGAAGATGTTCTCTCGAGTAACTGGACCTCCAAATCCATCTGAGGTCAGCAAAAAGAAAAAAAAGAAAAAAAAATCATTAATAAATCAAGCAATTTCGTTTACTCAATAGGACAATTTAAAAGCGTCATGCACTCGCAGGCCATCCCATATGCTAACTGGAGAACCATTGTTTTCATTGGCACTTGGTCGGTTCTCTAAAATCTACTGGTTCCACCTAACGCTAACCTTTTGTCCCTTTATTCAGAAACCCTTGAAGAGGGGTAAGCCTTCTTTAAGTGGTATTCAATCCATAAGTGAAATGGGTTGATATCTTGGTGTTGATGGGAGGGGCTGTTATGAAATGTTAAAAACCTTAGATGCTAGGCTCTAATGAAAAAATTAAAAAAAAATATATATATATAATAATAAAATAACTTCCCGATCGGAAATAGTTGCTGGGAAGTAAGTATCCGTGATACCACTTGACCCAAATAAAGTAAAGACCAAATTAAAGAGAATGATGAAAAATACGCCGAACTCATACACTAGACCAGGAGTAGCTCAATCAGCTGTCGAGAAAAGCTGGATCCAAGTTTTTCAATTAACTTGATTATTGGTTAGTCTCATACATAAAAGAGACACTGATCTACAGGTCAAAAAATCTACACCAAATCTACAGGTAACAATTGAAAAACATAATAATAATAAATGAGAAAACAATCGTTTACTTATAAAGTCAAACCATAGTCAATGCATTGAGGTGGTTACGAAACTCGACTTTCTTTTTGTTTCATGTTTTTATCTCTGTATTTTTGGCCTTGACAGTGCACAAAACACACCTCTTTTTGAGGAGGCAACCGATCAAATCTTTCGATTAAATTATGCGCAACTGATTTGCAGACCCATACGAAGTGAATACGAAAGATTGTGTAACGTCATGGTGAATTCAAAATCGATTGCGAACAACAGTGTTCAATCTTTTGAAGGTTTTTAGGTTTCATAACCAGTCCCTCGATTAACTATGGTCAAAGTGAACATCCTACCTGGCGCTGGTAACACCTTTTTGATATAAAAAGTAGGCGATGGTCGACCGTTCCCGTGGCATTCAAACTGCGTCCGTTGTTTTTCTGTCGCATTTGTTGGATTAGGCCCGAACTGGGTGATCATAGGTGGTCCTAAGGAAGCCAATTTTTTGCGTAAAAAAGTTTTAGCTAATTTTACTACACGACAGTGACCTAAATTTACTTTAATTATTATATGGTACTTAAAAAAAACTCTCCAGTTTTTATCGTCTTCAAATGGAACACGTGAAACCTCCCGGTCCTAAGAGAACTTATAAGTAAGAGGTATTTCCTTACCATTTGAACAAAGTGAACTAGAGCTAACTAGTGGGACAGTGCAGCCCAGTCTGGTTACGGCGCTAGCCTTGAAATCCGGGAATCCCGGGCTCAAGACACGTTCTGACCGTTGGTCGAATTTCTTCCTGGTAGTCCCTGGATCAATTTCTCAGCTATCCTGCGATCAGGCCCATTTTTAGCTAAAATTGGGTCTGACAAAAACTCTCAAGAATTCCGAACGGCCGGCAACACTTTGGCCGACCAAGTTCGTGATCTGATTGGCTGTTAAAACGCCGGAAGTGAAAACGCTATCGTGATTGCGCGCAGCTCTCGCGAAGTCCTTGAGACTGATTCGCCATTAGCGTACGAAGAAATTTGCTGCCTTTTTTTCTTACAATGCCGTGGACGGTGCAATTATATTTTATTTGTATAAATGGAGATATGCCATCTGAAACATCTCATAACTTGTCCAGAATCGCGTTTGAATCTCTTGAAGAGTGAAATTAGCGATTCCGTTGTCGAGCTCTGTGGCCGTG
>NC_090872.1:32834096-32841596 GCF_036669935.1 Montipora foliosa
ATTAAGGGTGCCGATTTGAAAGATGAATTTATGTTCCAGATTCTTGCGGCTTTCCGTCGTACCTAGATGTAGGGAAAGGCCGCACATAGCCATGTGGTTTTTGGAGTGGTTAGGCAGATTAAAATGGCGAGCGACTGGCTTAGATGCATCCCTGTCATTCTTCTCAACATCGCGAAGGTGTTCGCGGAATCGGTCACCTAGTCGTCTACCTGTCTCACCGATGTATAATTTATTGCATAACGTACAGGTTATGCAATAAATGACATTTGCGGAGGTACATGTGAAACGATCGGTGATCTTAACAGATCGCTTAGGTCCCGATATCTTGCTAGTGTTGACAATGAAAGGACAAGTTTTGCATCGTGAGCGGGCGCATTTGAAAGTGCCGGGTTGCTCGTTAGTTTTGAGCGCGCTTCTAACTAAAAAGTTGCCTACGTTTTTGTCGCGTTTGAATGAAATAAGTGGAGGTTGCGAAAAGATTCTACCAGTCTCGGGATCATTTTGGAGTAATTTAAAATTACTAAGAATGATGCTTTTGACTGCGTGATTATGAGGATGGAAAGTGAGGGTGAATGGAATTCTGTCATTCTTATCTTTTTGTGACGTTTGTAGTGATGACTGACGATCAAACTGTTGGGCGCGATGATGGCCCGCTTTGACCACAGAGCCAGGATAGCCACGTTTTTCGAAGAACTGGCACATCTCCTCTGATTTGCTGGAAAAATCGGAGTCATCACTACATAGACGTCGAAGTCTAAGAAATTGAGAATAAGGAATGGAATTCTTGACATGTGATGGATGTGACGATGAATACAACAAATAACTGTGTGAATCAGTAGGTTTGTAGTGCACACTAGTACATAGCAAGTTGCCTCTAATAGAAACTTTGATATCTAGGAAAGCCAATGAAGTTTCCGAAATTTCCCAGGTATATTTAAGAGCCGGATGAAAAGAGTTGACGGAGGTTATAAATTGATCGAGTTCTTCTCTGCTGGATGAAATAGCGCCGATGCAGTCGTCGATGTAGCGGCCGTAGAGTTCAGGTTTGGGGCCGTTGTACTGATTGAAAAATTGGTGTTCAACATATCCTACAAAAAGATTGGCATAGCTAGGTCCCATTCTTGTGCCCATCGCTACACCATTAATTTGTTTGTAATAGTTGCCGGCGAATGAAAAACAGTTAAGCGTTAAAACTAGTTCGGCAAGGCGGAGGAGCGTTTCCGAGCTAGGTTCTTTGACAGTGCGTTGATCGAAAAAGTGTTTAAGTGCTTGAAGACCTTCGCTATTAGGAATGACTGTGTATAGAGATGTAATGTCCATGGTGAAAATAAGTTTGTCTTGGCCGGAGAAATTGAAATCGCGGAAAATTTGTAGTGCGTGTGTACTGTCTTTAATGTATGATGGCAAAGATTTGACGATAGGCGTCATAATCCTGTCTAAGTAGCTAGAAATGAGTTCGGTGGGGCAACTACAGGCAGAAACGATAGGGCGACCTGGGTTGTTGGGTTTGTGAATTTTAGGCAAGAAATAAATGCACGAAGTTCTAGGGGTGTTGATGATGAGATTAGTGGCAGTGTCCGGTAATTCTTGATTAACTATAAGATGTTGAATGGTGTCTTTGACAAGTTTTTGATTTTTGGAAGTGAGATCTTTAGGGATTTTGGCATAAAACGAGGTATCCGAAAGTTGCCGCAAAGCTTCTTTTTGGTAAACGTCGGACCGCCAAACAACTACCGCGCCGCCTTTGTCGGCCGATTTAACAACTATGTCGTTGCGTTTACTAAGATTTTTAAGCGCCGCCCACTCTTCCGAGGAAAGGTTGGAAAATTTAGTGTTGCGATTGAATTTAAGTTTGTGAATGTCGTGACAGCATTTTTTGGTGAAAAAATCTAAAGAGGCAAATTGTCCCTCTGGGGGAGTCCATTTGGATTTGCGAACTAGAAGTGTTTCAAAAATATCTTTGTTAGAAGTGTCCGAATCATCCTCTTTGTCGTGAAAAAAGGCTTTTAACTGAACGCGGCGAAGGAATTTTTCAACATCTTGCTTAATAGAAAATTCGTTGGTGCGTTTGGTAATAGGGACAAAATTTAGGCCCTTACTGAGAACAGATTTCTCTGAGTCAGTAAGCGGAAGATTTTCTGGAATTGTAATTACGGTATTATGGCTATGCAATGTAGTGTCGTCGGTAATTTGCGGACCTATTAATTGTTGAAGTTTAGAGTCTTGGTTTGGTGTAAATGGTCAAACAGTCCAGAATTAAGTTGTCGGATTTTAGCGCGAATCGATTGTACTAAAATTGCTGGACAGATTTTGGAAAGTTCGGAGCGGCAATGAAGAATTTGTTTGTCAAGTGCGATTCGTTTTTGGCACATAGCTCTAATTGTGATCCTCATAATATTACGTGAAAAAGAATTTTGCGCACATCGAATTTGGTGAAGATACTGATTTGATTAATAGGTCCGCAAATTACCGACGACACTACATTGCATAGCCATAATACCGTAATTACAATTCCAGAAAATCTTCCGCTTACTGACTCAGAGAAATCTGTTCTCAGTAAGGGCCTAAATTTTGTCCCTATTACCAAACGCACCAACGAATTTTCTATTAAGCAAGATGTTGAAAAATTCCTTCGCCGCGTTCAGTTAAAAGCCTTTTTTCACGACAAAGAGGATGATTCGGACACTTCTAACAAAGATATTTTTGAAACACTTCTAGTTCGCAAATCCAAATGGACTCCCCCAGAGGGACAATTTGCCTCTTTAGATTTTTTCACCAAAAAATGCCGTCACGACATTCACAAACTTAAATTCAATCGCAACACTAAATTTTCCAACCTTTCCTCGGAAGAGTGGGCGGCGCTTAAAAATCATAGTAAACGCAACGACATAGTTGTTAAATCGGCCGACAAAGGCGGCGCGGTAGTTGTTTGGCGGTCCGACGTTTACCAAAAAGAAGCTTTGCGGCAACTTTCGGATACCTCGTTTTATGCCAAAATCCCTAAAGATCTCACTTCCAAAAATCAAAAACTTGTCAAAGACACCATTCAACATCTTATAGTTAATCAAGAATTACCGGACACTGCCACTAATCTCATCATCAACACCCCTAGAACTTCGTGCATTTATTTCTTGCCTAAAATTCACAAACCCAACAACCCAGGTCGCCCTATCGTTTCTGCCTGTAGTTGCCCCACCGAACTCATTTCTAGCTACTTAGACAGGATTATGACGCCTATCGTCAAATCTTTGCCATCATACATTAAAGACAGTACACACGCACTACAAATTTTCCGCGATTTCAATTTCTCCGGCCAAGACAAACTTATTTTCACCATGGACATTACATCTCTATACACAGTCATTCCTAATAGCGAAGGTCTTCAAGCACTTAAACACTTTTTCGATCAACGCACTGTCAAAGAACCTAGCTCGGAAACGCTCCTCCGCCTTGCCGAACTAGTTTTAACGCTTAACTGTTTTTCATTCGCCGGCAACTATTACAAACAAATTAATGGTGTAGCGATGGGCACAAGAATGGGACCTAGCTATGCCAATCTTTTTGTAGGATATGTTGAACACCAATTTTTCAATCAGTACAACGGCCCCAAACCTGAACTCTACGGCCGCTACATCGACGACTGCATCGGCGCTATTTCATCCAGCAGAGAAGAACTCGATCAATTTATAACCTCCGTCAACTCTTTTCATCCGGCTCTTAAATATACCTGGGAAATTTCGGAAACTTCATTGGCTTTCCTAGATATCAAAGTTTCTATTAGAGGCAACTTGCTATGTACTAGTGTGCACTACAAACCTACTGATTCACACAGTTATTTGTTGTATTCATCGTCACATCCATCACATGTCAAGAATTCCATTCCTTATTCTCAATTTCTTAGACTTCGACGTCTATGTAGTGATGACTCCGATTTTTCCAGCAAATCAGAGGAGATGTGCCAGTTCTTCGAAAAACGTGGCTATCCTGGCTCTGTGGTCAAAGCGGGCCATCATCGCGCCCAACAGTTTGATCGTCAGTCATCACTACAAACGTCACAAAAAGATAAGAATGACAGAATTCCATTCACCCTCACTTTCCATCCTCATAATCACGCAGTCAAAAGCATCATTCTTAGTAATTTTAAATTACTCCAAAATGATCCCGAGACTGGTAGAATCTTTTCGCAACCTCCACTTATTTCATTCAAACGCGACAAAAACGTAGGCAACTTTTTAGTTAGAAGCGCGCTCAAAACTAACGAGCAACCCGGCACTTTCAAATGCGCCCGCTCACGATGCAAAACTTGTCCTTTCATTGTCAACACTAGCAAGATATCGGGACCTAAGCGATCTGTTAAGATCACCGATCGTTTCACATGTACCTCCGCAAATGTCATTTATTGCATAACCTGTACGTTATGCAATAAATTATACATCGGTGAGACAGGTAGACGACTAGGTGACCGATTCCGCGAACACCTTCGCGATGTTGAGAAGAATGACAGGGATGCATCTAAGCCAGTCGCTCGCCATTTTAATCTGCCTAACCACTCCAAAACCACATGGCTATCTGCGGCCTTTCCCTACATCTAGGTACGACGGAAAGCCGCAAGAATCTGGAACATAAATTCATCTTTCAAATCGGCACCCTTAATCCTCACGGTATTAACGAACGCTTTTCATTTAACTAATATATTCCTATTTTTCACGTTGCCATGTTACCACCAATAGCGTAGCTCCTACTCTACTATAAAAACTACACGTAACCCATAATCCCTCGATTCGCTCTGACGAAGGGCTAACGCTCGAAACGTCAGCTTTTAGAATCTCTGTACGGTGGCCAATTTACATTATCAACTCCGTTGATAAAACCAAATTTTTGTATACTACTTCCCCACCGACGCAGCATCACAGTTTCTTTAGAAACTACCCCTTTATTCAATTTACCGATGAGGACATATCCGACTTAAAACTTGAAAAAGAAAAGTTACAGCAGCATGTTTGCGAGCTCCAGAAGCAACTTCTTTGCATGGAGATTTACTCAAGGAGGGAAAATGTGAAATTTGTGGGGCTACTAGAAGAGCAAGATGACAACATGAACGGTGGCGACGAAGGTCATAATGGTGCGCGAGCACAGTTAGAAGATACAAGAGGGATTATGTATTTGACAAATCGAAAGTGGTTCAGCGTTGTCTGTACTCTGATCGACAACGATATTCGTTATCACAGTGATCAAAATGTTGTGGACTCACGAGGCGCTGCCGAGTGAGTCTACAACAAATTTTGACCACTGTGATGACGAATATCGTTGTCGATAAGAGTACAGACAACAATAAACCACTTTCGATTTGTTTTTTTACCGCAATATTCAACGGCAAAGAAAGTTTTTATTTCAGAGCGTGACCAAAATCATAACTCAAGGAAAGAGCAAGCGTTGTCTATAACTTTCTCGCAATACGATTGGTGTATTTCCCAAAATGAGCGTTCCTGATTGGCTATTACATTGCCTGACAAAATGGCGCGAGAATGACACGTACAGCGTTGTCTAGACTCTCATCGACAACGGCAAATTAGCCAATCAGATTGCGAGATTACAAGCAATTGTGGTAAAATTTCTCGAACATCTACGCGACGTTCGTGCCCAAAATGTTCCCACCTACGGATTTTTTTTAAACTTGCCACTCAGAAAGGTAATGATATACTTTTGCCAAAAAGGCAAAAAAAATGGGGGGGTCACCGTGCTCGTTTTCGAGATCATGAGGTGCACTTTTAGAAGATTGCGTTACTTTAAGACGATCTCAGCTTACAACTGACAGCAATAAAAAGCTACATTAGTGAAATTTAGATCACGTAAACGCACTCAATTCAACGTAAATAATATAACTAAATAAGCTTTTGCAGCTGATGTTTTTTTGTGAGGTGAAATAGACGTTGAAAAACGATGCATACTAGTCAAAGAAAGAAAACTTCGGTCGCACGAGAGCATAAAAGGCGAAATATTTGGAACTTCTCACGTACAGATTTTTTTTGTTTTTGGTTAAAATGAACAAAATCAGAAAAGGAAGTGATCTAAGGAAAGAAAAATGGGGGTCACCGAGCATTCGAGAGAGTAAAATCGCTGCGAAGTTCTCAAAGCGATTGTCTATTCGCACTGTCACGTCATTGCGTGACATTTCCGAGAAAACCTGGGTCGGCAGCTATCCCATGATGCCACAAGCGACCCTTTTGCCCAAGCGAGGATCAAACACTGGCTCGTTGCCATGTTTGCTTGCCTTCGCGGTCTGCGATGCATGACGTGTGCGTGACATGCGCGAAAAAATGCGCAGAAGCAATGGGTGCGAACGTCCTTAGACTCCAAATGCGCGAGAAAGAATTGAATTGCAATTAAAGACTTCATCGCTTAGGAAAACCGAAAAAGGGAACCTCGCGTCCGATTCCTGCACGATTTTTACCTATGGGGATAAGGAACTAGTGATGGATCAGGCCCAGAAACATCTGAAGGACACAGATTTCCATGTCTACGATTACATTGTACGACTTGCGGAAAGGACAAAGGAAGAAGTTGCAGAAGGCCAGGGAAAAAGGCTTTACCGCCTATTTTAGCAAAGCTCAGCCCGACAAACTGTATGTCAACGGAAAGTATATTGCCCCTGGTGATTCAATAGAGTGATATCCTTTTCAATAATAAGTTTTTTTTTTCTGCGAGTGCTATATAATTTATTTGCTATTACTTTTCCACTTATTTAATGTGTAAAGATTTCAGGGTGTTCTATATTTCGGAACATCGATCGGCTATTACCAAAGGTGTCGGGACCCAAAAGAATTTATCACTGTAATGTGTGTCTGTATCTGTTTTTATGCCCCTCTGTGTGTTATTATCCGTCCTCTTCATGTACCTTGTACAATTTGCAAATATTTAGGCCTAGTAGTTTACAATGCTAATTTGCATAGCTGCTCTGCTGACTCTCTCAACAAAGGATTTCCTTTCTCACCTTTTCACCATGCAACCTGATGATATGGTAATTTGCTCCCTAAACGTGAGAGGTTTGTCAAACAATACTAAACGGAGAGAAACGTTATTATGGTTAAAGAAAAAAAAATCTCTATTTTTTAAATTTGCAAGAGGTGCATAGCACAAAGGAGACAGAACCTTATTGGCAATCTGAATGGGGATATTCGACTGTGTTTACAACCTTCCCAAGCTCTAGGGCTGGCTTGCCATACTGTTCAACAACAATTTTCAGTTTCAAATTCTGAAACACTTTGCCGACCCCGAAGGGAGGTTTATTATTACAGATATAGATAATGGGGACAAAATTATGACACTAGTAAATGTCCACGCGCCTATAACGAGGACAATCCAGCCTTCTTTAGAAACGTGCAGGACAAGCTGTGCTCCTTTGAATGTGATTTAGTATACTTAGGTGGCGACTTCAATTTAGTTTGTGCCGTTTCTAAAGACAAAAAAGGGGGTCTTGCCACAACAAACTTGAAATCTAAA
>NC_090872.1:32849096-32871596 GCF_036669935.1 Montipora foliosa
CTGTTTCTGAGGAGAGCATCAAGCTTATAAGTAGGAAAATTGTACAAACAGGTAAACAAGACACCGACTCGAGGAACTGCTGTATTGCGTTTTCGTACAAACCGAAATTTAAGTGCCCATAACCAAGCCATAGTTTAACTTCCGAAATGAATTATTCTAATGTCTATTAAGTGGAAATCAAAGGAGCAAAGAATTCCACAGAACTCGTGTACAGAGCGTTTGCATGATTTCAATTCTGAATTTACGGTATCCTTCGGGAGAAATGTGTTTTTAATAAAAAGAGCATCAGCAAAAGGTACCTAAAAGATATCATCCATAGTTTGACTCCGAAGTTTTAGATCCCAAGCGCTCAGCCAAGAGAGCCTTTCAACCTTTAATTGACCGAAAAATGTCAGATTTTCGTAGCTTTCTCGTTAATCAAGAAATTTAGTGGACGACTCAAGAAGCAACATAAACTAAAATAATTTTGTCCACCAGGAATAAGCGAAATGGTTGTGACTTCATAAAACATTTCCGCAATAAATAGTTGTGATTTGATTGTGTCATGTACGAGGTTTTTGCTATTGAAGACCTAAAGCCCAATTTAAATACATAGGGTGACCGTAGAATTTTAATTAATGAACTATTGTTTTTATCCTGTACTAATAGAATCTTATTCGTCTTCATGTCCCAATTTGATGATGACTTCTGAGAGGTTCGAGGGTAAGCCGTGTCAACTCTTTCAAAAAGACGTTTTGAATTCCTTATCTATTTTTTGTTGGCAATATTTCACCGTAGTCTTTTTTCTCCATTGATTTTTTTACCAGCCAGAAAAAAATTAAGGGAAAAGAGTGGTTATGCCAGTGCAACAACATCATCATCACCTCAGGAAATCTACTTACGTTTGACTATGACATTGAATTCACACACTGTCGTGCCACTTGAAACGCTAGCATCCCTCGCAGTATAATGAACAGTAGATTGGCCTATTCCAAATGTGTCACCAGGAACATGGGATTGACTCACGTTAACAACTCCTACGTTGTCCGTAAAGGTAGGTTCTGTCCAGCTCACCACTACGGAGTTCGATGTCGAGGGGGCCAGTTTGTAAATGTTCGTTGGACAGTCTGATACCTTTGGTGGTTCAGTATCTGTTAGCAAGAAAGGCAATGATATAGTTGATTGCTTCTTTCTGCGAGGTAAGTCACGTTGCCAGGGGTAAGGTCTAGATTGTATACACTTGTCGACTCGAAATGAAGTTCAATTAATTGCCGCACATTTATTTACTCTGTTAGAATGCTAGCACCTCCATTTCCTTCGTTTGAAAACATAGAGATACAATGTTACGTTCCATTATGAAGGGAACGGGAAAGGAAGCCCAAATTTCGAAATATGAACTCATTTTGATAGTAAATTTCTCGTCTAGCCCAACACTACAAGAGTTGGATGTTATTACATTCGCTTGACGTCTTTTTCTTTCAATGACCTTTTGTATGAATAAATTATTAACTTTCTCAAAATTGGATGCACGTAGACCACCAGGCCCCTAGAAAGGCCTGGCACCATTTCCTGGTCAACTCTTTTCTCCTCATACTTCCAGCGATCGTACACTTCTTTCCCACAGGCATGCTTGTAGTCAGAGTGGCCCAGTGGTTAGGGCGCTGGCCTTGAGATCCGGAGATCGCGGGTTCAAGACCCGCTCTGACCACTCGTTGAATTTGATCCTGGTAGTGCCTGGTTCAACCTTCCTGCCGCACTTGTAAATAGCCAACTGGTTTGCCTCCAGCCAGTTGGGATTCTTAACAGTTGTCGATGTTCTGTTCTGTCTTTTCGTTTTGTTTCATTGGCCCTGAAAAGCCCCTATGGGTAGCGGTCAATTAAGTATGTATTTATTGTATTGTATTATGCCATGATACCACAGAAACTAGAAACCATGTATTGTTTAGTTGCCCATTTTCATACTCTTTTTGGATGGATGTTACATTCAATATTTTAAAGAACATTAGTAGTTGGAATGGCCTCATGCTGCAAGATGTGATCATAGGAATCCTGAAGGAGGAGATGGATCTAGTCAATTATGTAATAATTTTAGGGAAAACCTATTTATGGAGCTGTAGGCGCAAAGAGATTAAAACGTCCGTTAGCCACATCAGGAAAATTCTTGAAAATAAATACGAAACAGAAAAAAAAAGTGCACTTAAATCCAATAGAATGGTTATTTTTCGAAATTAATGGTAAACCGTGAAAAGTAAAAAAAAATACCAAGTAACTTTTTTTCGCGGAGATAACGGTCAAGTGACGTCTGCATAATACGAAGCAAATCTGGCTGGTATTCTGACCCATCTTTCCTCCTGACCTTAGCGTCGAATTTTGTTAGAATCTCATCGAAAATCATCCTAAGATCCCATGGGAGGTTCCGGTTGCTCAAGAGGTGCTAACGAACAGGCATTCGCAGAGGCGTTACACGAAAGCCCACGCGTGGCACTAGCGTTTTATATCTGGTTATAACTAGTGTTCCAGATCTAACGACCGTGTTCGACGTCCTTCACATTAACAATGCCGAGTTGTTCACGGATCACTGAACCGTCCTCTTTGAGTTTCACACCTCAGTCAAAGCCCCTGCCAATTGAAGACGCAGCGATCCGTGTATGATTATGCAAGAGGCGATTTCAGTGGCCTGCGAAACGCTTTGTGTTCAGTCAATTTGACCAGTGTTGCGAATGAGGGTGATGTCGAAAGCTGTTGGCAAACTGGGAAAGACCTATTTTTTGGTGCAGTAAGGGATTATATCCCAACCAAGCGTTTAAGGGGGAGGAATCCTGTGCCCTGGCTCACAGGCGCCATAATGAACCTGAAAAGAAGCTGATTCATTTCCATTAGTATCTAAGCTAAAAGTATCAAGTATCAAGCCTAATACCTAGTATCAAGTACCAATCTAGTATCAATCTAGTATCAAGCCTCAAAGGGGAGCTCCCTGGTTATTTACCGTAGAATCCCGGTTATAAGCCCCCCCGGTTATAAGCCCACCCGATTATAAGTCCACCTCTCTGCTAATAGAAATTTCCTCCCGGTTATACCCCTGTTATACCAGGTACCGTAAACAGTTAACAATAATTAGGCGGTACATTAGCGACATATTTATTATTATAAATATTTATGAATATAAATACGGTGCTGCAGATGTAGAATTTCATCTTGAGAGTGTACGGTTTGTATAAATAAAAAGTCTCGAATTGTCCGCGTTTTGATGTTTCCGGTTGCTGCTTTAATGATTAAATCATTTTCTTTGCTTTCTTCTATAGAAAAATTCTTTGCCTAACTATTGAATTCCACGGTAAATTTTACGCTAAAAAAGCGATATCGCATGAATCACGAAGCGATGAATGCGAGATCGGTTTTTCCAGTGAAATTTACTTTGCAATTCACCAGTTTGGCAATATTTTTTTTTGAACCGAATAAAAAAAAAACAAAAAAAAAACAAGCACACCTTCAATGAGCGAATGTAAAAGGAAAAAAAAGCCATTTCAAAGTCATCTGTCAATAGCCAGCGAATAGGAATCATGCTAAAATTAGAAGCCATAAAAACAACTTTGTTGTCAGTTCATGGTCAAAGAAGAGTTTTACTGATGTACCTTATTCCACTTTATTTCTGAAAACAAGATCATTCACATTTTGATGTATTTCATTGAAACACGCCAGGTTGGCTTGGTATAAGAAGTAGCAAACTACGGCAATGCAACCAAGAAAGGACGAACTTCAAACACGATCCGCTCCAACACTTAAAACGTCTCGGTGCTCTACACAAATTTTTGAAAACACAGGCCAGTGAAATTTCCCCCTAAGTTTTCGAGAACTCATTGCGATTACGTGTGTATAAAATAAGGGCAAAATTTTCTTGCGACTATCGACGCACATCGAAAGCCAATTGGGCAAACCGATTAAAAAAGCACTTGTTCGCTCGCATTTTAGAGGAAAACAAACAAAACAAATCAACTTTTTCTTTATGTCCAAAATAGTACAGATAATTGTTATTTAATTCCATATGACAATAAAAATTCGGTTTTCATTCCTCAACAAAGGAAGAACCGATTAAACCACCTTTAAAAAAAAAAAACGCATCCACTTTAAATAACCATCCGTAAAAGTAACAAACGGGTTACTGCCCAAGGAAAGAATTTGTGTACTAAGTACAGTGTATGAGCTATTACTGGTATTCTGTTTTGCCGTTGTCGTTGTCTTTCGTTCAGTCGTTTCGTTTCTATTCTAGTCATAGGTCCTCCAGGCATCATGTAACCTTATCAGAGCTTCTAAAGATATGCCAAAAATTGCAATACAGAGAAAAAAGCAGCTCTAAGCAAATTTAAAAAAAAATACTCAGCCTTAAGTTTATATCCCTCTCATGCTTTACTTGAATAACTGCGTAGCCGCCAGTGTGGACCACAGGTATCATGATATGTCAAACTGGATTGAAACCAGCGAAAAATGCAGAAAGAAAACATTTTCCAAACCGTTTTCCACCTGAACACGAAAAGCGTTGACTGTGTAAGAACTATAGTTGATGCAGTATGGCCGTGTAGCCGCGTTGAATTACAGAAAGCGCGCGAAAACTGAAGCCTCGCTTATGTTTAGGTGAGTTAACCTAAGGTTGGGCCTGCAATCCAATCGAAAATTAGTACCTGGTCAGTGGTCAACTTCAAAAAACAGCTGACTTCGGTGAGCTGTAAGCTTTAGCCCGCGACATGGATGGTCATGTGATACTGGTTAGCCGCTACCTTGTTTTGACATCAATTGATTAAAAAATGAAAGATGTATGCTGTAAACTAGCATGATACTGGTCACATTAGCATATATGTACGGATGGATGTACCTGCGTATGTACGGACGGACGGTTGAGATGTCGAGGCTATAAAACCAAAATTTCTCGCATCGATGGGTTACCATATTTTCTTAACTATGGTGCTCCTCGCTGGCGCGCCTTCGGAGTGCGGAGCTCCGCTAATAGGCCTGTTAACGAATTTCTTGACAAGCTGGAGGAAACTTTGCATTCAATTTTTTTTTATCTAAAAAGAATTGTGTTATCCTTGGGAACATTAATATAAAAAGCTTGTTAGAAGTACTAAATCTAAAGAATATTTAACCTTAATTGCATCGGAAGGTTTTAATCCTTTGATCCAAAGATCACTGAAAATTTGGCTAGCTGTATCGACCATATTCATTTTCCCGATACAATAGAAATTGGAAACTTAAAAAAAGAAATTGACGAAAAGGCATTCTTATCGGATCTAAGAAAAAACCAAATGGACTCCCGTGTTTAAAGCAACTGATACAAATGAAAGTCTTCGTAGATTTCTTCATCCTTTCAATAGTATTAGTAATAATAAACATGCCCCTTTCACAAGTATTAAGATTAAAAGCATATCTGATAAATCATGCATGGATAACTTCTGGGCTCAAAACATCAATGAAGATACGCAATAATTCATTTAAGAAATGGCTTCTGACTAAAACCATTTCGTTTTTAGTAAATTCAAGTTCTACCGCAATAGAATTGCCAGCATAAATAAGTCATTTCGTGCTGCTTACTTTAACAAAGTACTACTTAATTCTAATGATCCTTAAACAATGTGGGACGTATAAATATTATTATCAAGTAAAAAAAAATCTTATTCTAATAAATCCAAATTACAAAGTAAGGATAAAATCTTTACACAACCTTACTCCAAAGCTAATGTGATCAATAAATACTTTCGTGATGTAAACGCTGATTTAATTAGTTTCCAAACTCCCGTCTCAAGGTAAATACTTCAAGTCATATATGTCACGAAAGGCATCTCGTTTCCATCTTGAACGCGTTTCAGAAATAGAACTACTACTCTTACTTGAGGGCCGGAATAGGAAAAAATCATTTAGCTTAGATATTCTACTTGCCACTGCTGCAAATGTGATCTAACAACCTTTGACGCATATCATTAACTTATCTATCAAACAGGGCATCTTTCCAAAAAGCCTGAAGATCGCAAAAGTGATACCACCCTGCCAGCAGAGCCTTTCTTAACTCAAAGAGAAAGAAAGGACTCTGCAGAAATCGTGTCAAGTCTTTATTGAGTATGCGCTAGCCGTTGCTTGGAGACAGTTTCAAACCCACGCCAAGTCTCGATTGCACTCGTCACGCCATATTGATTTTCGTGCTGAAGGCTCGACTTTGACCTTCACTTTGTCAAAAATATGATACGCACGCTGTGTAAACCTGTTTGACCAGAGTGACTAGCCCAGAAACTTGGCCTGCGGCGACTTGAAAGACTTCACACGATTTCTGCAGAGCCTCTATTGCTCGCCCTCTAGTGAGTTTTTGAGAGGCTCTGCTCGCAGGGTGAGGTGATACCTGTTTTCCAGCAAGGTTCTCGAACATCTTGTAATAATTATCGACCTATATCATTTCTCTCTGCTCTAAAAAAAATATTTGAAAAATGCATTCTGAACCAGCTAATATTGAACTTTACTATAGAAGACTTTATAATACCCAATTAATATGGTTTTAGGCAAGGCGGAAAAACTACTGACTGTTTAGTTGATCTTTTAATGAAATTACTACTGCACTTGATAACA
The DNA here is from genome assembly GCF_036669935.1 of Montipora foliosa. NCBI lineage: Eukaryota > Metazoa > Cnidaria > Anthozoa > Scleractinia > Acroporidae > Montipora > Montipora foliosa. Next base: position 32,855,682 of record NC_090872.1, read on the forward strand.
ATTTACATGCATTAACCTTCCTTTTAGATTTGAGTAAAGCCTTTGATACTGTCAATCATTCAGTCTTACTATCAAAGCTTGCTTTTTATGAAATTGAAGATGTTGAAAATCAACGGCTTAGATCTTATCTCCAAAATATAAAACAAAGAGTCTTTGTGAATGGTCATCTTTCTAAATATGTTTTGTTTAACTCTGGTGTTTTATACAAGGATCAATTTTAGGTCCCTATCTTTTTTTGATTTATATCAATGATTTTACTCAAGCTACAAATACGTTTTCTTCGAGACTCTTTTTGATGATACCTCGCTTATATTACTATTACTGGTAAAGACTTGGACGAAATTCTTAACACTGTTCTAATGTAGCTCTTTCTTCCGTGTGTGAATGGTTATGTGCTAATGAATTGACATCAAATCCATGGACTATAATGTTTGAATAAGATTAGATTTACTTAAACATCTAATGATAAAAAAGAGCGAAGGAAACTTTACACAACGTTTCGATGACTCCATGTCATCATTTTCAAGTGAAAAGAAAAGAAAATTTGATAACTTAATATATACCGTGCGCGGTGATAAAACGTAAAAATGTGAATGTAAATAGTGACAAATTTAAATAAATAGTTTCGCGCGTATGGAGTCTGATTGTGTGTTCAAGCATGGCCTCTTCTTCTTTATGAATAACATTTCATAAATCAGACAGTCCAGTTTTCCGTTGCACTTCTTCTTCTTCTGATTATGTTAACCTGCTGAGTCAAGCATCTGTCAATGATACATCGAAGTTCACCCCTGTCAGCTTAGAGAGACCAAGAACGAGAGGCCGACCAGTAAAGCATTACCACCCCCTATTGCAGAAGGGGAAACACCTCGAATCTGTAGTACGGAAGATTTTGCCAAAGCAGATTGCCGATTGTGTTTGCCAGGCAGGCTCACGCCTTGCCCATCTTTATGGACTCCCAAAGACACACAAAGAGAAACTATCAATGAGACCTATCCTATCTGCCACCGGTACCTACAACTATGCCCTCGCCAAGTGGCTCGATGAGAAACTGAAGCCCCTGTCAGTCAATCGCTATACAATATCGGATACCTTCTCTTTTGCTGAAGAGATTCAAAACCTAGTCATCGACGGAGATGACATTCTGGTATCCTTTGATGTCACGTCCCTGTTCACTAATGTACCGCTTCAAGAAACTATCGAAATCATCGCTGAGAAGGCGTTTGTTGACAACTGGTTTAATGTTACACACAATCTTAGCATTACAAAGCCTGACCTGGTTCAATCTCTAGAAGTTGCAACTATGAATCAACTATTCCAGTTTGATGGTAAACTTTATGAACAGATCGACGGTGTGGCAATGGGCTCCCCTTTGGGTCCACGCATGGCAAACGCATTTCTCTGTTCCATCGAGGAGAAACTAGATCAAGACAACAAGCCCCCTGAATTTTACAGAAGGTACGTGGACGACACGTTTGCTACGATGAAAAATGTACCAGCAGCAGAGGATTTCTTATCAACGCTTAATAGTTGTCATCCATCCATAAATTTCACCATGGAACTAGCGTCTGATAACAGGTTACCATTTATCGGTATGGAAGTCCTCAAAAAGGGCTGCAAACTGGAAACTAGTGTTTATCGTAAACCAACTAACACTGGCCTACTGCTTCACCACCAAAGCCATGTCGATAAAAGGTACAAGAAATCGCTACTCAAGACCATGTTAAATCGTGCGTTCCACCTGTCGTCCACATGGGAGTCTTTGAAATCTGAATGTGATCATCTCAAGGTGATGTTTACTAACCTCAAGTACCCCGACAGCCTCATCAAGTCCACTATCTCTCACTTTTTCACCTCAGTGAGGTCTGAAAACCCTGGAGAGCAAGCTCAATTATCCACCAATGGAAATGCTGTTCACCGAGTGGTTTTGCCTTTTAAAGATCAAAAGTCAGCTGACGCAGTGAAAAGGCAATTATCAGATCTAAGCAGCAAAATCGATCACACTCTTCTACCTGTGTTCAAGAGTCGCAAAATATGTGAAGACCTCAAGATGTGTGAGCCCAAACCACCTATAATTAGCCAACAATGCGTTGTGTATAATTATAAATGTGATCTGTGTGATGCAGAGTATGTCGTCTACACTAGCCGACATTTACACCAACGTATTGACGAGCACCGTTATTCAGCGATCGGCAAGCACTTAAAGAACGACCACGCTCTTGAAACCATCGGCGACCTTTCCAACAATTTTTCCGTTTTAAAGAAGTGCAACGAAAAACTGGACTGTCTGATTTATGAAATGTTATTCATAAAGAAGAAGAGGCCATGCTTGAACACACAATCAGACTCCATACGCGCGAAACTATTTATTTAAATTTGTCACTATTTACATTCACATTTTTACGTTTTATCACCTCGCACGGTATATATTAAGTTATCAAATTTTCTTTTCTTTTCACTTGAAAATGATGACATGGAGTCATCAAAACTTTGTGTAAAGTTTCTTTCGCTCTTTTTTATCATTAGAATATAATGTTTATCTCCCTATTGGTTTAGATGGTCAATACATAGAGCAGGCTTTTTCTGTTAAATATTTAAGATTAATGATTGACAAAAATCTTTCATAGCATGATCACATTGAATACATTGCTGGTAAAATTAGTAAAAGTATCAATATATTAGTTAAAGTAAAGCGGTTTTTGAATTGTCGCTCCTTAATTGGTCTATATTATGTATTAGTATATCCTTTTCTTACCTATGGAAGTATATTATGTGGTAATAATTACGAAGCGCCTCTGTCTAGCATTGTGAGACTGCAGAATAAGGTACCGGTAATTCGAATTATAAATGACGTTCCGCTTCGTGATCATATTACTCCTCACCACGCTCAACTGGGTATCCTAAAATTTCCTGACATTGTTTAACTGTATTCTTGTAAATTTCTTTATAAAGATCTTTATGATCTTAAATCTACCAGTCTTGATCTTAGCTATGTATTTGAGCAACATAGTTACAATACTAGAGGCGCTGAGCTTCAACACTTAAATTTGGGCCCCTTCAGAACAAATATTAGAAAGTTCTGTACGCATGTTATAGCATGTTATTTTTGGAAGAGCAACTATTCTATTAGTAATCAGACAAAAGCCTAGTATGCATTCTTTCAAGCAATCCTTGTATCGTTATTATCTTGCTCACTATTAATGTTTTTTAGTTCGTGCTATCATCTTCTGGGCTATGTCTTTGGATTTTGTATGTATACTATGTTTTATTTTTAATCTATACTCTCAATCTTAAAAATGTTTAAGGCAACAAAGGGCATCTAATTAGTTCTACTATATCTTGCCCTTTCTCTGCTATCTTGTTTCTTACATTTGTATCTATATAGTGGAGAGAATTAAAAAATAAATGAACCTCATCAAGAAAAAGGAAACTGTCCGCCAGAAACTGAAATCGAACCCGTCTTAATCACTTAAAATCAAATTTCAGACTCTGCGTTCACAAGTACAGCGTGCGATAAGAGAAAGCAGAGACGAGTTCTTCGACACCCCTTAAATCGATTTTAAGAGTAACCCCAGGCGTCTCTGGTCAGTGCTAAAAACTAGCTCCAAATTGCGCAACGTACCAGAGAGTGTCTCCATGGCAACCGATAACTCGCATACAACCGATGACACCCCGGAAAAGATCGCAGACTTGTTCAATAAGTGTTTCACTTAGATGCTCTCCAACTGCCAATCGGAAAAGGAAGAGAGTGGGTTGGAACAAAGGCCAACAATACAACCTGTCATAAACTGTCCGGACGAGATTCTGGCGAGAATGCTGAACCGCCGGTACTATCACTCCATCACTGTGTACGTTGTTCAACAGGTCCCTGGAGGAGGGTTACAAAACTTCGGGAGTGGAAATTGGCCAATGTAGTGCATGTCGAGAAAAAGGACGAAAAAGACCACGCAGAAAGCTACAGGCAATTTGAAATCTCCCTCCTTTGTATTGTTTTAAAATTCCTCGAACGCTGCGTCTTAAACCGCATCAAGCAGCGATTAGAAGAACTGATTGTGGATTGTCAGCATGGGTTTAAGTGTGGGCGATCATGAGTCACTAACCTACTTGAGACCCTAGATCATATTAAGGCCATTCTTGATAGGGCCGGTCAAGTCGATTGTGTGTACTTAGACATGTCCAAAGCCTTTGACAAGGTTAGGCATGATCTGCTCATTAACAAATTACAGGACGCTAGCTTCGGAGGGTAGTTGCTTGATTGGCTTCACACGTACATTTGTGATCGGCGCCAACGTGTCACCGTACTGGGGGGCGGCTTCGCGTGTCCTCCCCGTCAGGTCGGGCGTTCCCCAGGGTTCAATTCTTGGTCCTGCTCTCTTCCTTTTATATGTAAACAACTTCACTGAGGTCATTACCAAGAATCAAGTGGTGAAATTCGCCGACGACAAGAAGGTGATGGCGCCGCTTTACAACAAGATCTTCACAATCTTTGTTTATGGTCCGCTTCCTCTGGCTTAGCCTTCAATGAGAAGAAATGCAAGCTGCAACGTACAGGCCTATCTCCTCAAGCTATGAGGTCAACGGCCGCACTATCCAGTCCTGTGAGGAAGAGTTTGACCTTGGCGTCTTAGTAGACTGTGACCTGACCTCGCGCGCCCAAGTCTGTCATCAAGCTGCACATGCTAACAAATTTCTAGGATACATAAGGAGGAATGCCAGGTACATTCGAAGTACCTCTACAAGGTGCACCTTATATCTTGGCGTAGTGCGTGCGCATTTTTCGTGCGCAACTCAAATCTGGGCGCCTCAGGGAAGTAAACTTATTTCCAAACTTCAAAAAATTCAGAGACGTGCAACCAAATTTATTCTCCGTTTACCTTTTATCACGGAAATATCTTATAAGAAAAGGTTAATATCTCTAGATCTACTTCCCCTATGTCATTGGCATGAACTCCTAGACATGGTATTTTTTGACAAGACTACGCATAATCTGGTCCACCTTAGTCCTAAGCTTCCGTTGTTCCCGCCGTGCGTGAAAGCGCTAGAACGACTCGAGCATCCGCTACTAGCTTTCCTATCTTTGTCCCAAAGAGATGTAGAACTGCAACATATCAGAAATCTTTTTTTTAATTAGAACAACCAGAATCTGGAACCTACGCACCGGCAGAATGGAGTTAGCTAATGCCTCTCTTACCAGTTTCAAATCTTTTCTCTATGACTACTACTCTCGTGCTGTCAGAATGAACTACAATCTGGACAATCCTCGAACTTTTGAAACAATCACTTTGAAATGCAACTCCATAAGATTTCTAGATGTACCAATAATGTGCTGCATGTAGTGTTTTTTCTTTCCTTCTTTTTACATATGTTTTATTTCTGGGCCCGCAGTAATTGACTACTCAGCTGTTGCGATGTCTCTTCCAAAGTTTATACGTTGATTGTACGTTTTGTTTTTGTCCTTTGTTTCGGTATCATAAAGACAAAGCTAATAAAATAAAAATAAAATAAATTTGCGAGCTCTAGGACTAGTTTCTCTCGGCTATTTCATCAGTTGAAACAACAGGAAAACGGGACTGGTCTTCATTCCCAAATTGTGAAGGTATTCTGGAAACACTTGTTACTGGAATGGACTGTAATATGTTGCTGTTGTAATTCTGGAGAAATGTGAAGTAAAGTTTCCGTTCGTTGCACTTTCGCGGACATTAACGATGCCCCTGTAACCATGGGCTGTGTTTCATCTAAACTACCGGTATTTGACAGTTCTAGAAACAAACTAATGTTAAGCTTGGTTTTCATATGATCTGCAACGGTCTGCGATCGGTCTGCGACACGATCACTTATAGGCCTGCGCTAATCGCAGACACATGAAAACACGTGTCCCTGGCGTCTGCGGCAAACGGAATGGATCATCGGAAAAGTTGAATCTAGTTATACTTACGCGACCATTACGACGCTTCCGACTAAGACAATTCTTAATGGAAACATGTGTCTGAGAAGATTTGTGTCCTATCGGCAACACACTATTGTTCCCTTTGAAACACATCCAATCAGACTTGAAGTAAGTGCGCGCCTTTTTCTCCTCACTTAGCAGAGGGTTAGTGATACGCTTGTCTGAGACCGCTTCAGATTTAACTGGAAACATTTAACTGCGGTGTTCACGATCGTCTGCAATGAGACCGACGCAGACTGCCTCCGATCACCGCAGATCGTTGCAGATCATATGGAAACCTGGCTTTAATTTCCTCCAAAAGCTGCGGAAATAAGTCTAAATTGAAATTGGGGAAAATATCACTGGCAGTTGCACTGTCAAATATTACAATTTCGCCCATTTCGAAAAGTCCCCAGTTAGGTAGGGTAAGTGGCTGTTGCAATAGGTACTGTGATAAATTCTCTGATAGTTGGATTAAGCTGAGAACACTCAATATGAGTGGCTGATGTAACTGTCCGATTCCAGGTGTCCGATCATAGTCAACAGTTCGATTACACTGTCCGATTACAACAATAATTGGTTAAAGATAAAACAGTTAACGCATCAATCAAGTTTGAGAAAATTGTATTGGTTATGATTAGGTATAGAATTGGCTAGAGATGCTTTTAATAGCCTTAAGGATCCTTCTACAATTTGAATCAATCTTAGCTATTACTTTTTTTACCTTCAAATTATAAACTTCTACTTATTAGGGTGGGTCAAAGATTGGGTTCCTGGTTATACATTGCCTACCTTAAATGTTGTGTTTCAGTGCTGAAAAATTATCATGAAGACGTAACGGAAAACAGATAGACGGAGAGAAACAGACAAGATGAAAACAGAATCAACAAAAAACCATCATCTTGAATGCATATTTGTATGTATATACCCCAAAACTATACCTTGTACGATAACTCTGACCATGCAACTCGCAACTTCGTTATTTGGATTTGTTGCTGTATACGTGAGAACCGTTTCTCCTGCTGGAAATATTTTATTTGTATTATACTGCTCCGGTGTTAGTGTTATTCTGTCTGGGTAATTGGATGTAGGGGATCCAAGCAAGGCAGAAACATCTGCTGTGTTAGCTCCCGTAGAGAGGACGACTATTACATTGTTTGGGCAAGAAATCCAAGGCGCTTGAAAAACTGCAAGTAAAGGCAAAATACAAAGCATCAGTAATAAGATATGTTGTGACATAAATATGCACTAAGGAAAAGGTCTCATCCATGATAATGAATCACATTAAACATCCATCTCGCTTCAAAAAAGACAAAGAAGAAGAAGAAGAAGAAGAAGAAGAAGAAGAAGAAGAAGAAGAAGAAGAAGAAGAAGAAGAAAATAGAAATGTTCGTAGTCTCAGAAGGCGTTTAATGTAATGTTGTTGTTGTGGAGCAATAATTTTGGATAGACTTACCAGATTAGAGTGTAATGTGAATTGCTAGTTTTCTACCCCATATGAACCATGTGAGCGTTATCTCTAATGGAAATGGGCCTACACAAGGACAGAGAAAAACTCTGACTTGTACATGTTCATTGCCGGGAGTTTAACATCTTCAGTTCCCACAGCTTACTCCCGTCTGTCCTTGTAGCTCTGTCGGTAGAGCAGCTGTGATCTAATCGTAAGGTCGTGGGTTCGATTCCCACCCTGGTCAGAGCTTTTCTCTTTCCTTGTGTGGGCCCATTTCCATAAGTAGGGCTAACGCTCTCATGGTTCATATGGGGTAGAAAACTAGCATTTCACATTGCGCTCTAATCTGTTAAGTCAGTTCAAATTTAAGTGCTACACGGCCAACTTTTGCAAAAACGGAATCCTTCCTGATAATTTGGATAGTTTACCTGGACTGCATGTTGGCTCTTCCTGACTGTCCCACTGTGCATTACTTTGACATGTCTTCACATTTACTCCTGATATCTTATATCCATTGTTACAGGTGTAAGAACACGTTTTTTCATACAGATTTCCAACTGTTGTGCATGTGGCGGGATAGATGGCGCCATTATCGGGTGCTGTAAGTTTTGGACAGCTCACTCCTTTTCAGGATATGATAACAAATAAACAAACAGAGTCAAAGCAAAGTCGTAAGTCTGGTTATTGTACGTTGAGGCTCCATCATTTGCAAAAACTAGCAACAATGTTGTCTTAATTAACAGAAAGAGAATTCTTATGTCTTATTTCCTCAATGGTCAGAGACAACTAGTCACTCTCTGCATTTAGAGTCCTTGAAAAAATGTTTTCGTTAAGTATGCAATTTGGAATTTCTGAGGTATACGAGGCCAACCTCTATTCTGAGGCTTTCCTACAAGAAAGAACCTTGGTTGCACTTGGTCATGTGATCACATTCCTGTAAACATTTATCCAATCTACGCTCTGAGTTAAGTATGACAAATTAACAGTGAGAGAAAAAGGGAAAAAAAAAACGTCTTTGTTTTCATTTGCCCTGCCTTTGACGAAAAGTTTTAATCATAGTACAGGTGCCCCTTTGTACGGTTAAAGTTGTCTTTCAAATTAGATGCCACCCTGGGTTTAATTAAGATCGGAAAACGAAAAAAAATATGAACATTTTTAGCACTTTGTTGTCTAGGAGGATCTGTTTTAAAGGCTCTTTCACTCTTTTTTGGTCATTATCTTAATTATGTTGGAAACGATCGACGGTTTACTTACGCAGAATAGTACCAAAGTGACGTGGTGGAAAATTACTTACTTTGGCAATAGACAACTGAACCGTTCCAATTTCCCGAGGGCTCGCAAACTAAAACTTTCGTGACACTGTTAAACTCATAGCCTGCTTGGCAGCTAAATGTACAGACATCACCAATACTGTTCTGGTTATTCAAGCACGAGGATGGCGAGACATTAGTTCCCGTCGTCACTACAAGGGCATCGCAGGTCCTAGCTGGAATAAAACAAATCACGTCCTTTTCGTAGCTAATTTCTAAGTTTAGTAGTCCTGTTCCGGGACTCCCTCTTAAGCCGTTCTCAAAATGGGCCTGGAACCCAGGCGGGAAAAGAGAGAGTCCTGTATTACTTGCAGGTGCATGCTCGGAATGAGCCAATCATATTGCATTAGATGCCGGGCTGGATATGTAAATAAAGGGAACTTTGAAACTCCGACAAAAAATCTTATATGAAAATTGCTGTGTGATTTGCAGTGTCAGGAAAGAGAACATCTAAATTATGCCTCGTCGTGACCAAACGAGGAGAAAAAGCCCCGATCGCAGTGATGTTGGAAAATTATTGCCGAATAAATGTAACGACTGAAAGATCGCAATAAATCGATGCAAAGGCTGAACTAGTAAATATAGCATAGGATTTCACTAAGCGACAAAACAGCTCGGAGTCAGAATTTTATATTATCTGCAGTAGTCTACCTCTAACAATGAGTTTCAGAAAGAAAGTGCTTTTAAGTAGCAACAATAAAAGCAAGTTGACACACGCTTTTAAGTAGCTTTTTTCATCCTTATTGATTAATTTTCACGAACAAATTCTGACCGGAAAAAAATATCGTGACAACGTCCGAATAATCGATGTTTGACTGTGCATAAATATGTATAAATTTAATAGGAACATTATTGCTTCATCATTGCGTTATCAACACAAACTGGTATGTAAAGAAACAGATAGTCCAGGTTGTGATTCAATTTCGTTTAACTTTTTATGTAAGTTTATCAGGAATAATGCTTAGTTTTTCTGTCATGCAATCGTCTTTTATTTTTTCCGATAAAAAAATCATTGCAGTCTCAACAGGCAGCTCTACATAAAACCTTAGCCATTTGGCCACGGCCACGGCTTGTAAGGAAAGAAAGATTTAATGCGACGAGTGCTTTAAAAAATTATTCTAAGGAAAAATTAATAGTCTGAGTAAACTACTCTATTTACTAAAAAAAAACAACTCTGTTTGTCACCGGTGTTTGTGTATTATTCCTGATAAAACTGATAGTATTTACAACATTTTTTACCTGGTTGTTTTATCTTGATTGGGTATCCAAACAATTTGTCCCCGATTTTGAGAAAAAATGGTAGGCCTAAACTCCTGAAACAATCACAGTTTCAATAATTACTGTGCAACTTAAATATATGTTCACTGGATCAGTGCAATTTTCACATAACTGGATCGACAGAAGTAATGAACAATGAATAATGAACACTAAACAAGAGTTCCATCAGGAGATTTATTAGTCTTTGTTGAGCGATTCACATCCACGACCTACAGTATATTTGTAAGTTTCAAGGAGTCTCGAGAGAGCAATTAAATCAAATTTTTTATATTTTTCTGCGCCAACATCATGCAGCTGTTCAGTTGGGTTTCAGGCAAGAAATTCCATACTTTCGTATGTCATCCATGTGATCTTAAACGATTGGGGCTCACGATAAGAAGGACTGATTTACAATTAACATCGGACTCGGATCGAAGAAAATCGCGAACATATTAAAGGAACAATCATGTAGCAAACAGACTTGCCAAATCCTGTTGCAGGTTTAACAAAACCATCATTACCGGTAACGACTGCATGAATAGCTTGCAGTTGTTCCGCCTTAGGCACAAAGGTAAAGTGGCATTTCTTAAACGCGAAATCAATTGCCTCCAGAAACTTGGCGTTATAATTTCCTTTCACATGATCCCCATAAATCTAGTGTAAAAGCACTCGGAATAAACTATGCCAAAATACGGAATCTTTACCAAATATGGTTTTTCCCCCAGTTTTTGGGGAAAAAAATGGCGTCATTCCGAGCATGCGCCTGCAAGTAATTCCGGACTCTCTCTTTTCCCACCTGGGTTCCAGGGTAAGAGGGAGTCCCGGAACAGGACTATAAGTTTAGACTCAGTGAATCGTATCTTTCAGAAGGTATACTAATTCGAATTTGATCTGGAGTTTAACGCCAGAGTGAGCTAACCTAAAGAAACTATTTTGTGCAGACATCTAAAAAAAAAAACATTTTTCAAATAAACGCTAGAATAAGAAAATTAAGTAAAAACTGCAGGAATTAAAATTATGTTCGCTGGGCATTTGTCAAACAGTGATGTCTTTAATAAGTAGACTTTAGAGTCGAGCAATGTCACAATCATTTGAATTCAAACGAATTTTGGAAGCATGGGAAGAGCCAAACAACTGCTCATAGTTATTAAGAAAACTTGTGGCCTGTTCCACGCTCTCGGTGGGTCGGGACGAACCAAATGGTGGAGAGGGCGAGAAAACTGCCCGAGGTTTTTCTCTCCTCGCCTTAATTTCGCTCGTCCCGACCAACCGAGAGCCTAGAACAGGTCCTAAAAGCAGTGTTGACTCTATTTTCTATCTGATATCACCGGTGTCAAAAAGGGACATCCCAGAATAAAAAGGTAAAACAAGGTAATCATAGTGCTTAATTGATGGTGGTCAGGATTGGGCAGGATTTCACGCACCACCGAAAAGCAGTGCAACAGCTCAGCATTATGGCCAGAAATCGCGGACATTTGAGCCCACATTGCGTATGCGGTTTTACTCCTAAAATCATGTCGACGTGGCCAAAAATAGGAGTCATCGTCGATCAAGAAGTATTCTTGGTTATTCATAACTGAATGCCCGTTTTTTTTGTCTAATTGGGATGCAAAAATTGGATTTCAAGCCTGTGTAATAGAAAGTATTGTATGAGCCAAGCTTTGACGAAAGGCAGCCAACCAGAATAACCGAGAAAACTTTCAAGAACTCGTCCAGATCACGGCACTTGTTTCCGGTAAGCCAGAACTTGTTGTAATTTATTTCGTTTCATTTCTGCCATACATTGGCGCCCATATTGCCAAGTAAACCAGCGCGTGCGCGTTTGCCTTTTCCGCAATTTCTGGCCATGGTTCTCTCGTAAAAGGTTCTTATCAATAACCGTTCATCCAAAATATTTGTCTTTAAGTAAGATCCAAAGCAAGATCCAAACCTTGGCACTCGTAATTGTTATTCTGTATTGTCTCATATCCAGGCTTGCATAGACACTCGTAGCCTGGAATAAAGTTATGGCATACTGTGCTATCCGGTTCACATTGACTGGAACCATCCGTGCATTCGTCGATATCTAGAACCAAATCAGAGACATTAATTAAATAAACAGAATTTTTTTGTGGGGCTTTGAAATATTAAGGTGTCTGCGTCACCCTTTACAAGAGCGATCGTCGTGTAGTTTGGTTCAAATTTCTAGTTGAAATTGACAGAGTCAAACCCTATTTTCTCTATGAGAGGGGGAAAATGATTTACCTCTCGGAGCAGAGTATGAGAGTCATTAGTAGAATGTAAGTTTCTCTCACGACTACGCTGCTCTAATATTGTAATGGGCAGCAATCGAAGAAATTACTAATTACCTCCACCGTATACGTAGTGTACCAAGACTGTACAGGTGAAATATATTGCACTGCTTTTCGCTCAATCACATTCAAGTTTATACTATTAGAGATTTTAGTTTCTGAATCATTTGGTCTTCCCACCGTTTCTACATTTTAACCTGATTAGGAAAGAACTGTGTCTTATGAAAACTCTTTCTTTCCCTTATAGTTTTCTGTGAGTTCTTTTGTTACTGACATGACTGATGATATGGAACCAAACTTAATACTTAGGTAGAACCTGAAACCAAAGAAATATAATTTTGTTACGCTGTCATTCAAGTCTCAGTGGTGACAAATTTGAGAATAGACCAATTCCATAGAACCTAATCTAGTGAGCTGATATTAGAGTATGTCTTACGACGACAATCGACAATAAATGACAATCAATCATGCGTTAAATAAACCCAGCAGCAAAAACGGTTGCCATGGCAACGGCATAGAAGGTATCATTTTGTGTCTTACTTAACCGAGGTTACCGCTCCCAAGTTTGAACAACACCCATCTAATCTTTCTCAAATTTGGGATTTATTACAGGCATGTGTACAGTTTGTGAAGTCATCAATTTTTGAACAAAAACTTGAATATTTTGGAACAATAGGACTTCTTCCAAATTATAACCCACCCATTAATTTTCGCATTCAACGCGGGCTTTTTACGAGCGCCTTTTTTTTTTTTTTTTTTTTTTTTTTTTGCGAGATATGAAAATTAATGGGAGGGTTATACAATAAATAAACCCCTTTCTGGCTTACTGGTATGTTGGCTGATAATGTCCTTGGCTGTGAGATTGTCCTCAAAATTTCATATTTGCCATCGAGGAAGGGGGGGGGGGGATTATTTTATAAATAGAAAGCACCAATCTTCATCATTTTTACGGGTCTTTATGTAATAACCTCAAAACAACTTTGAACGCCGAGGTCAGGAATGTGTTGGAATAGCTTGGACCGGAAGAAAGAAGACATTGCGTCTTTTTACACATTCAAAGGACTAAAAATTCTAAAAACTGTAAAAATAAAACCTAAAAGTCTTAAACTATATTTCGCTCTTTCGAGAATCTTCAGTCAGTATGCTTAACATTTCTTGGAAGGTACATTAAAATAAAATAGTTTGCGTGCTCTCCGTCGTCAAGAAAGAGAGAGCGCCGTTATACGCGACGATCGCGCGTGGAACGCTGAAATAATTCCACTCATTCCTCAAATTAATCAACGATCCTTCTGGCACTTTGCCTATCCGAACACCCTCGGATATTGTTCTCAGCATGGCGTCATAGAGTAAGAACCGGTGATCCTCACGTAGATGTTGTTACATCAGCCAAACACTATCCCATAAGTCACTCTCTGTCAATCACATGGACTTTTTCTATCCCCTCTACCCACTAAACAATCCTCTCTTTCGCATTTTTGTGACTTAAACGGGTCGGATCTCTGGTGTAACCTCTTAATCGCAACATCAGCCTTTTCGACCACTTTAATCTTGAAACCCTGCTGTCTTATTTCTCTCTGATATCTCCTTTTTAGCTGTGAACATGAGGAGTGTCATACTCACAGAGGTGCTGAAATCTAAGGAGAATAGCACCATATGTATGAGTATGGAAGATATGATTGCTGAAATGAACAAAACCAATGATAACAAGAAGGATGATAACATGGTATTTGGTTCTACTGATGTATTGGCTTTGTATCGATGTTTGGATATAGATTTCACCATTAATATAGTATGTGATGTTTTCTTTGAAAGTAGCATCAATGTTCGGGGCGTAGACCATGCAGAGTTAGGGTTATACCTGGCGCTTACGGTAACACCTGAGCTACTGACGGAATTAGGCATAGCTGGTGTGTGTCCAACGAGAAAGACCACTAAAGTAAGGTCTGCTACAGTAACAGCAAGTGGGAGGGAAGAACAACAATAAATAAATAAATAAAATTTACAAGTTCGACAACCAGATGAGTACGAGGAACGTGTAATGTTAAGAGAGGCATTAAAGGTCACATTGACATTGATTATGAAGAATCACGTGTACAGTTTAATAATGAGATGAGAAACAAAAGGTGGACTGATTGGGTTGGAACTGACGGAAGTATTGGCCCAGGTTTTCATGGTTTGGCGGGATAAGGAATTTGCGGCAAGGCTATGTAAGATGGGCATCGATTGATGAAAGGAGAATGCTACTAGTTAAACAAGTGGGAAACGACATCCATCCGTCTATAGAAACAAGGGAAAAGGAACAGAAAATCGAGTCGTTAAGCTCTCGGTTATCACGTATCTCCAACGATGTGGCCTCTAAGGCAATCATTAACGCTAGGTCGGCTTTAAGCTGGGGTACCAAGAGAATAGTTCTAACTTATGAGTCCCTAAGAGTTCTACTAAATTGTAGCAAGCTGTTACCATGGAAGAGAGTTTTGGGGAAGGTTAATGAGATGGTTGTGAGAATGCAGTATTCGGGGTACAGAAAGACGTTCAGGTATGAGGTTGTTTACTTGGCCTTAAAGCATATAGGGCGATAGACCTTATTCATAAATGGCGGTCACATTTATAATTCTTTTGTCCACGTGCAAATTAGCCTACCAAGCCTCATTTTAGAGCAAGAATTCTTTTAAATTCACTGTATGGTACCGAGGCTTGGTAGGCTAATTTGCACTTCAACAAAAGAATTATAAATTGGCCGCCACTTATGAATAAGGTCTATAAGGGAGGCCAAACAAAAGGTGGAAAGATCGTTGCATAGACCTAAAGAGTGGAGGAGAAAGGAACGAGAGCAAGAAAAGATGAGAAGGAGAAGTGACTGGTACAAGAAGAGCGGAAACGAGGCGGTAATATTTGTGCCAGCTACAATGGGTTCACAGCTAAAAAAGAGATATCACCGAGAAATAAGACAGCAGGGTTTCAAGATTAAAGTGGTCGAAAAGGCTGGTGTTGCGATTAAGAGTTTACTCCAGTGATCCGACCTATTTAAGTCACAAAAATGCGAAAGAGAGGATTGTTTAGTGTGTAGAGAAAATGGAAAAGGTCCATGTGATAGACAAAGCGTGACTTATGAGATACAGAGTGGGGGATGTAACAACATCATCGTGGGGAAAACGTCGCGGAGCGCGTACACAACAGGGAAAGAACACGGGGCGTTGTAGAAACACTGCAAAGAGAAGCACGGGAGTGAGATAGAGAAATTTAAAATGAGTGTTACCGGTTCTTACTCCATGCTGAGACAAATATCCGAGGGTTTTCGTGTAGACAAAGTACCAGAAGGGTCGTTGAATAATTCGAGGAATGAGTGCTATTATTTCAGCATATTCTACGCGCGATCGTCGCGCATGACGGCGCACTCTCAACAAGATAAGTTATTTTGTTATTTTATGCTAGGTGACATGACGCCTGACAGCACGCAAACTATTTTATTTTAATGTATCTTACATGAAATATTAAGCATACTGACTGGATATGCTCGAAGAGCTAAATACATTCAAGACTTTTAGGTTTTATTATCACAGTGTTTGTATTTTGGAGTGCGTTGATTGTGTAAAAAGACGTAATGTCTTCATAGGCACTTGAAGAAAAGAGCAAAAGCAACACACACACATCATTGAAGGCAAGCGCTTCATCCAAGCAGCACCC
>NC_090872.1:32874096-32886596 GCF_036669935.1 Montipora foliosa
TAATAATAATAATAATAATAATAATAATGACCGCTACAAATGGCTTTGTGACTACTTTTGCTTGAATCCACAAACACGATAGGGTCACACACATAATGCTTACAAAAGAATTACAGTCTTAATACTTTTGCATTTAAAAAGTTGTGTCCTTCCTTGAGGCGAAAGCATAAAGTTGCTCTCTTGATGTTGTGTCCTCGTTTGTAAAATAACATTTCACCTCTCGAGAACGTAACACTTCCCGTTTTCTGGCAATTAACGTTGAAACATCATTGATCAGATTACCATGAAATTACCTAAACATGTTTTCCCGTCGCTTTGGAGTTGATAACCACTGTGGCACGTGCATGCAAAGCTGCCGACATTATCAGTGCAAACTTGAGTGCATCCAGACGTGTTCTCCTTACATTCGTCGATATCTAATTAGAATCATAGGGAAAAAAAATAAATGGAGAAAAAAAGAATTTCAACTATTGAAGGCATTTGCTTATAAGAAACCAAGGGAGGGCACGGTGAAGTAGTGGGCAATGCGCTGGCATGACTCCCCACTTGGACGCCTGACTACGTGCTGTTATCTCGAACAAAAAGCTTGGTTTCGCACTGTCTCTCTCCACATCAGTGGTAAGCGTTTAATGGCAACAGACTGCTGGGGGTGACCATGCAATACATTAGTATCCACTCCAGGGAGGGTAGCTATGCTCTCAGTCGCTAACGTATGCATATGACAACCTATGCAACTACCAAGTAAATTAGCGACTGAATCAATGTAATTAATTGTGCTTAAGACTAGATGCCAAGAAATATACACATACGTTAAGAATGATGTTAGCATATGGTTGAATATTTGAATAGGCCACTTTCAAAAATACCATAATACTCTTTATTTGTCTTCCAAAATTTTGCACAAGCATTATTTTCAGTTTTTCTTGGGACTTACAATGGTCCCAAGAGAAAATAAAAACAATACTTTTGGAAGGCAAATAAAGGGTATTATGGTATTTTTGAAAGTGGCCTATAGATAAATGACTGGGACCCAAGAAGCAATAAAGGTTGTCTAGTAAGCCTCTCTTGTTTGCTTATCCGTATTCTCTATTTTCACATTCCCCATAATACACGTTGTTTGGTCCCCAGATTTTGCATAAACCATTTTTTCCAAATGCTCTTGGGACACTGCATATTCCCAAGAGTATTTGATAACAATGATTTATACAAAATTTGAGGGTGCGGGGGAGGGTGGGAGCAAACAAAGTGTATTATGGGGAATGTGAAAATGGAGAATACGACAAGACCTTTTCAGTGAACAGCAGCTTTGGTGAAAGTAGTCTTTGCAAAGCTCATTACGATATGATTGTCTGGATTCGGGCTGCCTGAGCTCTAGCACAAACAGTGACTATGATTTCCGTGAAAGAGCAGAGAAAATCCCAAACAAAGGAAATAAATTCGAAAACAGACAATGTGCGCATGCGGGGAAAATATGGCGGGACAAAGCAAGCGCGCTTGCACATTGTGGGCGAAAATCCAAAAGTATTGTCATGAATTCAAATCTTAGAACTGAAATTCCTTCGAACAATTATGTAGATAAATTTACTGACTGAATCAGTTTCATTTTGCTTAAAAATACATTAAATGTTTGAGACAAAGTGCAATTTTCAATCGGAACGAACGTTTGAAACACCCTGTGGCATGTTGGCTTACTTGCGCACGTTTTTCCATCCCCTTGCAAACGATATCCAACATTGCAGCTGCAGCGGTAGCTACCATCTGTATTATTACAGTTTTGCGAGCATTGATCAATTCCCAGTCCACACTCATCCTTGTCTGAAAAGAGGAATATATATGCAGTATTTTAAGTACGTGGGTGTGTTCAGAAAAAGCTCTTACTTGGTAATTATAAGATTCACAACTATCTATTTGTTATTCGCAATCTGCAGTTTATTTACGAGAATCCTGATTTTCTCCAATCGGCTCAAAGATAATGGTCGCTTTCCATTTTGATATTTTGTTCTAAAATTTCTATTGGACGTCGAATTGAATGGATCATTTCCGTTCTGTCCGACCGCAAAATCAAGGCTTAATTTGGTAATAATAACAATTTAATAATAATTTTATAACTTATACAGCGCAAAATTCATTAAGCTATATAATCAAATGCGCCTTACAATTATCACAATCAATAAAATATCGGTAGAAATAAAATTAACTATGTTAGAAATATAAAACTACATATATGGTGCAAGGCCATGAAGAGCTTTAAAAGTTGTTAAATTGAACGTAAGAAAAAAAAATCCAAATTTAACAGGCAACCAATTAAGCTCTCTCATTACAGGTGTGATGTGCGCATAGCGCGGCGTGTTGGTCAGTAACCAGGCAGCTGCATTTTGTACACGTTGCAACTTATGAATATATATATACTTGGCAGACCATATAATATCGAGTTGTAATAGTCAATGCGACTTATTGCTAATTGAAAGCTTGTAGCAGCGTCTATGATGCTTCAAAAGGGAGGTATGAAAAGAAAGCTAACTGGCACGTATTGTTTATATGGTTGTGAAAATGGAGGTTGGAGTCAAACCAAACACCTAAATTCTAAGCTTCCTAGTATTGATGGTACAGGCCTGATGACGGTCCTCATCGAAAAGACCGACGTCGACTTTCCCTTTTCATTCAACCAAATAATTTCTAGATCCCCCATTGTCACATGCTAATGGCAAGTTCACCTTACACTATTACTGGTTGTAAGATTATGGGGTATGGCATATGCAGCCGGAATGTACCGTACCAAGGAAGGTTCTCTAAGTCTCATTAAACAGACTAAGCACTTAATTGCCATAAGGATATGGCACGTGACATTAGAAGCACGCCAATGGTCGTGTCCTCACTAATTAACAAAGTGGCGGAAAGGAAGCAAATGCATGAGTCACTTTCTTACCTAAGCAAGTTTTCCCGTCGCTTTGCAGCTGATAACCGTCGCGACAGGTGCAGCTATAGCTTCCCTCATTATCAATGCAAACTTGGGAACAGCCATCAATATTCTCTGTACATTCATCTATGTCTTGTGAAACAAATATTAATAAAGCAAACAATTAAGCAAAGAAGTAATTCAGTTAGTTTTATAATGGCTGCAAAAACCGGGTTGATGAAGTAAGGAATTGATGCATAGACGAGTGGATGAATGTAGCAAGGATGTGTAACGATGGTAAGTTATGCATGTTGAGCTTCTATCCAGCGTTCCTGGATGTGTTCGTTTGCTTGATTCGATTTAATCTTGATTTACAAGATAAAGCGTTTGAGACAAGTGGGCGGACGGACGAATGAATGTTTGGACGAATCGGTAATTTAAATAATGGGAAGAATGGTCTTGAAAACAAAGGGAAGTGTTAAAGCAGATGTAAAATTTCATTTATGAGGATGTTGTTTAGTTCACCAGAGGACTTTTGTTTTTTAGGTTTTTCTTTTTATCGAGTTCTCTTTAAAAAAGGCGAGGTATTCAAACAAAAGAAGACAATTTACCATTGCTTTAGTGTTCCTTTCTCATTGGCTGAGGAAATGGTGACATTTATGTCATTTATACTAGAGCAAAAATAGCGCGATTCGTAAATAAATCGCACTGCTCATCAACATATCCACCATATCTTTATTTAACCACTGTATCACATGCATTGCAAAAACAATGATCCTCCAGTAGGCCATGAACACAGAAAACATCAATAAAAGGAGGTACTTATCTAGTATAATGACTAGGAATGTATGGATAAAAGCTTCTAAAAATGTTAGTTATTGTTTATCTATTATTTACTTCCTCTTTACAACATCAGTTAAAACTTACTATTTTCTTATATTAAGTTGTTTATAAAAGAAGCTACTAGAGATAAGTTATTTGCTAAAAAAATCTTTTTTATAGAGACCACTTAAATTAAAGTAACTGAGGCTCATTCCCGCTCTTTTACTTCTGCAGGGATATTATTCCATAAGGCAGCTCCCCTATAGTGGAGGCCATGCTTTGCAAATGCTAAGTTTATTTAGGTCTGGGAATGTACAGTTTCATAAGGGAATTTCTCAAATTAAGGGAGTGAATATCAGAAAAAAATAATAATACAAGTTATTTCTCAAACATGACGGGAAATTGTTATTAATAATTTTTCACATCATGATGGCGAGTTGTCTAACACCAACACTTTCCAGTGTTCCTCAGCGCAAATCATCCAAGAGGAGTTTGCATCGCACTTCATGATTTGAATGGGTGACAATTCTAGCAGCCCTGTTATGTTAAAGCTTTTGGAGTTTTTCCGATAGGCCTTTGCATATTTACCGCCAGACGGAGTTAGAGTATGTAGTCAAAACCTCGTTGTTATTGGTATAATAGGGCTTAAGGAGGCTCCAACCAGTTTCGACGCTTCCAAGTGACGATCTTCATGATGATTTAAAGGATGGGAACCACAACGTTGTATCATGTATTGGCAATATTGTGGTACCAAATGTAACACGAATTATTGCTGAACAAGATACAGTCATTATTCTGACGTAATATGTCACCCTTTATTTTGTTTTTAGCTGGTTATATCTCAAAAACGAACTCGGTGAACCCATTTTTTTTATTTCTGAAAAGTAATCAGAAGGGCATGATGAAACTTTCTGCAAAATTTTGTAAAATTCTGTCCCGTGGATTCAGATCCACCTTAATTTTGTGATTTTTTAAGGTAGCTGTGACCGAATTCGTTTTTGAGATATAAGCAACTAAATCCAAAATATAGGGTGCTTTTCTGGGCTTTCCCGTTACCAAGACAGCTTACTACATCACAATAAGGATCGCATCTTGTTTGAAAATAATTGGTCTTCCAAATGGTACCATAACATTGCTGTTACGTGATACAGTGTTGTAGCGTTGATCTAAACAGAGTCTTCTAAGTATTGAAACCCTTTCGAGCCTCCTTAAGCGCTTTACTACGGATAATCCTGCTGCAACCTTCCTTATAATCTCCTCAATGTACTATTTCCATGTCAAGCTTCATCAATTAAAACTCCTAGGGATTTATAGCCTGTTACCCTTTCTATGAATGTGCCATCGACCAAATCCTTATAGAAGATTTTGATTTGCTAGCTTACCTGTGCACCTTACTCCATCACTTTCAAGTCGATATCCAGCATTGCAGGAGCACGTGTAGCTCCCATTTGTATTATGACAGTTCTGCGTGCAAAGATCAGTGGCCAGATCACACTCATCCACATCTGCCAAAGAGATAGCTTTCAAACGTAAATGGTTAAGTCATAACTCAGAAAGCAGTCATTTCAGTACATGAAAATTACCAGAGAAGCTGTTTTAAGCACTTTTGGCTTTGAAAACGTGCCGAACGGATTAACCACTGGAGCAACGCGGTTTCTATCTTTATTCCTTTCAATGATATTAGAAAGAAAAGTTTTACAATGCAGTATTTTAATTAATGGAAAACGTTTCGACCAAGTCTTCTTTACAAAGCTAAATATTGTTTTCTGTCCAAACTGTGCGCGCTTTACCCAGGGATTTAAATCGTATGGTGCTGTTGACCGATTCAAAGTTTTAAACAACAGCTGTGTTACAGAATTGAAATAATTATTTAAGTTGTTTTAGACATTAAGATCTCATACAAAAGCAAACAAGATTCTTCTGATCTCTCTTACAATGAAAGCCAATTAAAAATACGAAAGGAAACAAGATACTACTGATGACAATAAAATCCAAATAAAAACGTTCTCTTCTTTGAATGCTAGCAAGCTTTTTTAGCCCCACCACGAAATTTAATGAAGTTTGGACCAGTTAAGAATGTTGTGTTAAGCCTGAAACATTACTCTAAGAAACTCCCTTATAGCGATTCAGCTTGCTCACGCAGTGGGCGCAATGTGTCACATTATTTTCTCAAGTTTTGACGTATTTTGTTTGGAATATTTCAAAGAAAGGTGTGCTTTTACTCGTTAATTAATGAGGGGGTGGTCTTTTTGCAAACTCTTGGCTAATGTGCGAGAACTTTCGTTTATGTTAGAACAACACGTAAAAAATTAGGACCCTTATTTAACTACCAGAACGCATTTAGAAGTTTGATTTTAGACCTTGCAGACAAAAGGCATTTCCGAGCCAAGAAAGTGTCCAGAAATTTGGAATACGTACCTGTGCATGTAACGTTGTCTGCTGCAAGGGTAAATCCTACGGGACAGGCTATATTTAAAGGAAATAAGACCCAATTACGTTGTCAAAGGAGAAAATATACAATCTCATTCGTTAAAGGCTATGTAACAATTATTCCATGAGCCCGAGTTGGATATGAAGTGATAAAATAACCAACGAGCGCGTAGCGCGAGTTGGTTATTATCACTTCATATCCAACAAGGGCGACTGGAATAATTGTTTTAGTAAATTTTCAAACCCGGTTTTGCCGCCGATTTTTATTTCCACAATTTTACAAAGCGTCCGGAAAGAGCATCTTGGCGCACTATTTTCCATATGACGTAAAACTTCGACTATTGGCTCATAATTGGAGTTTTTTAGCCAATCAAAAAGCTAGAAATGCAATAGTCGGAGCTGAAAATTTACTGAAGACTAATAGCCGAAAGCTTATATTTGTAACTTTTTTTAACCAGAGAACGTTTTTTACTTCAAGAAAATATACAATGCCTGCTTTTAGTGCATGTTATATGCATCACAAGAGCATGTATAACATCTCTCATTTCACTGATTAACTTAACACTTAACTTAACTTTTGTTTTACTATTAATATAATACAAAGAAAAAAATTTACAAATGTTCTTTCCGAAAATAGCATTGGCTAGTCAAGGCGGAAAGCGACAGGAAAAAAGAAAGTTGTCATCGCAGCTTGTCAAGTTTGAACAAAATAGAAAAGAATAAGATGAAAATGAAAAGTAGCCACCAAAATATTAACACAACTTGCACAAAAATAATAAAAGTATAGATAGCAAAAACTAGATATAACACTATTAGAAGATGGAACTTGGAGGTCGATGCGAAGATATTGATGTAAATTTCTAAACAATAATGGTAGGCAAATCAAAAAAAGCATCCCCACTTTGACAATTAACTCAACGCAAGCATAAACGCAAGCGCAAGCACATGTACAAGCATCAAATCTTCGACTTCTTCTTGTGCTTGCGTTTGTGCTTTCGTTCGCCTTAAGCCATGTGTAAAGGAAACATGGCATAATCTCAATGACATTGCCTAAATCTGGCTTTGTCTGGCCAATCAAATCATCCGTTCCATATTCCCCACTTCTAGGCATTTGCGTGTGCTTTCTGTTATGTCGACGTTCGTTTCCACTTAGCAAAAACTATACTTATGCTTGCCCTTGTGCTTGCGTCACTAGTAAAAATCGGGCTCTACAGAAACAAAGTATGTGGAAAATAGGAAAAATAAGAAGAAAATGTAGAATGTATGAACATTGTTTTCACTATATTTAGAAAATGTACGTTACTCTTGAGTCATGTTTATTGGCTAGTTTTCAAGCAGAAGCTTTTCGTGGTTTTGTCATAACAAAGGATCAAACTGCCTTAAAAATTTAAAAAGGTACTTACTAGGAGGAGGTGCTGAAACAAATAGGAAATTTATAATGTGATTAATGACAGGAATGCAATGAAAGCAGATGCAAAGAAAAAAAATCGAAGTGGACAAGATAAAGAAAATAAATATAATACATAGATTTAGCCCAGCCTAAAAGCGGAGCTCCCGTTTGTAATCCCAGAAGGCAATATAGTGAATGTGGAAGTAATTATGCTTCTGCAATAAGTACAAATTTAATCGTCATTAGTGTATACAGTTTGCAGTGATCAAACACCTCTGACCTGACAGCAGTAAACAAACAAGCGTTGTGCACAAACAATAACCAACAATTTTAATCAACAACTAAAACTAAAATGACATGCACAGTAATCTCTTTCACAACATTTTCCCTTCGAGTGATAATCTTTGCACCCTCTCTCTTCAGTTTAGAGCAACAGCAAAAATCGTACTAATTAAAACGTCAGCTAAAGAGTAGTAAATTCGCTTATTCGGCTACAATTTCACAGTCAAACAAGGCAGTTCACGACTGTACATCCATTTGACACAGAAATCCTATATATGTGATCGTTGAAATATGCCAGAATCTCTGTCAACACGGAATTGGAAACTTTTCAGACCTTCTTCGTTCTTTTTTTTTAAGCGAGTTTTACAAAATATGCGAGTTAAGAAGGAATACATTAACTGAAAGCCAACCATTGTAAATTAATGTTTTGTCTCTCACTCTTTTTTTCTCAACTTTATGGTGTTCTTCATTGAAATGTTCTCTTCTTCTCTATCCTTGGCTTCTCTCGAGGCTTTCTTCGCTTAAATTTATCAAGTTTCTTTGCCTCTTTCCTTGTGCTCTTTCCTGCTCTTCATCCCGCTGCTTTTCACTAATATAATTTCCCGCCAGAAAAACGCGGGGTTGCCAAATGGAACGCTGCCACGCGATTTCCCGCCAAGGAAATTTGCCCGAACACTCCCATCCGACTGTTCTGCCTCCCTACCTCCTACGACTGTCTGTACGAGCGGGCGTACGCTGTCTTCATAGTTTTAATTTCTCGCATGGATAGATTTCCCAAAAAATCTTAAATGGTGCTCCTCTGGCGCGCAAAGCGCGCCTGAGCTCCGCTATAAATACCGAAAACGTGAAAGAGTGATAATCTGCGTAAAACCCAGTGAAGGTAGGATACAAACCATGGTACCTTACGGTTGGGTATTCCTTTACGACCATTCTTGTAAGCTTATTCCTACTTCGGTTTAGAGTTTTTCTAGTTTAATCCATATTGTAAAGAAAAGCAATTTATTGCACCCCTTTTCCCGCCCTCTTTCCCCTAGAGTTAACGTTTGGAAACAGACAATAATGTTCTCTTTGACGGATTTTGTTTGGAAACGAATGTCAATCCTGATCAAAAAGTTCTTCTGGCGAATATGTTTAACCAGAAGAATAGACAAAAAGGAACAGTAATTATACGTACGTGTTTGTGTAGCTGGTGGCTGTGTCGGTGTCGGCGCTTTGCAAAGTAAAGTGGTGAATTGAAATTAAAAACAAAGAAAGGAATGTTAATAAAACAAGTTTACTGAGATTTTAAATCACCCGTGACTTTGTCGCGAAATGTTTTAGAATCAAATACTGCCAGTAAAATAGTCAGAACTTTTGAAAAACCGCGCCAAAAGTGCTTTATGCGCTTTGATAAATGCAACTAATGAGAGTTTCTGGCTATTGTTCGCGTATATAAAAAATAATGTGTAGGGTAAGAGATAAAACACACATTCATATAGAAGTTGAGGTAGTGGTCCATCCCTGCCAGTACGTGGTTGACCTGGCAGAGGGATTTGTTTGAAGTGTTTTTTTTTTTTTTTGGACTGTGCATTAGGCTTTGGAGAACAGCCAGAAGTTAAATTACTTAGACATTGGCCGCAAAACAGGTTACATAGCCAGGGGCTCCTGAAATAGTCTAGCTCCTAAATCAGACTGCTTTTCCCTAGTTTCTTGCTTTATCCATGCAAATTCAAAGACGAAAATTTCTTCTGACGTGGTCAGCAGCAGCAACAACAAAGGAAAAGAAAAGAAAACCCCACATCTGAGGGAGTATGGTGATCTTACCTACGCACTCATACAATTCTACACGCATGCAAATATTGCCTCGAAACTCCACCGGCAGGACTCTGATGTACCTCGCCATGAGAGGCTCACCGTTTGAGGACGCTAGATCGTTGTACACAATACTATTTGAGTCTGTGTTCGCCGTGAACACCTATGAAGGTAAATTAAAAGAAAGGAACAGAGTTAATGGCTAATGGGGAATAAAATGTCGCGGGTAATGATTTTGAGACCGGAGGAAACCTCATACCATTCGTAGTCATTAAGGGGATCTTAACGTATCGCTCTCACGATGGCGTGACTCGGTGTTGTACCTAACATCGCCTTCGCTTATATCATAGAAGTGAAAATGATGGTATAAGCGATTATGCAAGTGAAAGCGATCATATATCCAGAAACGTTCTAATTAGATCCACGCTGATTTCAATAGGCGTCACACAATGTTTCCTTTCTCTTCTCCCCAGCTTGAACATTACTCGTGTCACGGAATCCAGTCAGTTAACGTCACAAAGTGTCTCCTTAATGCTGATCCTCAAGTAGGGATAAACAGTTGTATTTACGCTAGCCCCCAAAATAACGCTAGCCTTTGCCCTTGCCTTATTGTTGGAAATAGGTGACAAAGGCATAGGCTCAAAGGGACTCTTCGTGTTGGATGGGCCTTATTCGCGATGCGGCTATATTGTCCATAGACAATAGATTTCGTACCCCGAGCATCGATGTTTGGGAACGAGTTTCAGTGCGCAAAAACAAAAGTTTTGAATCACTCAACTGGCCGCCGTGTGATTCAGACCAATGTCGACATTCAGTGGGCGTGCATCTAATTAGGTTCTTTTCAGATTTGTTTGCCTTAACAACTAACTGAGCAAAAAAGGTCAGTGCGATAAATATTTCCATTATAACTGACAGTTTGTTTATTTTTCTCTTTTTCTTCTTCTTCGAACGCATGAAATATGACTGAAGTTGAGTGTCAAATTACCTAAAACCCGTGGAGAAAAAAAACAATAAAAAAAAAAAAAATCAAAAAATCAAAAAATCAAAACAAAAAAAAAAACAAAAAATGAAAGATTTTTCTTCCTTTTCCGAGAAACAAACACATCGAATTGATTTATTTCCCTCAACAAGAACGACGTGTAATTTGCCATCTCATTAACTTTACGAGCGCAGTTGTAACATTCTACCACTATATATTTCAATCGGAAGCTCATGACCTTTAAGTGTTTAAATCTGTTTCAGAGCTGGGTTTTTTTTAGTTTAAGGTTTCCTTATGTGGATGTAACGTTGCTCGCCCATTTTCCCGTGCTTGCAGGAGAATCCTAACTGGCCAGAGGCAAATCGGTTGGCTATTTACAAGTGCATTTGCAAAGTTGAACCATGGACTACCAGGCTAACATCCAACGAGTGGTCAAAACACACTGCCCATTCCTGAGCTAACTAGTTGCCGAATCTATTGAAAACGCTGACGTGAATTCTGTTTTTCGCGTTATGGCGACAAGAACTAGTTAGGGAACACACGTGAAGTTTTTTGAGCCACGGATAGAAACCGGAAGTGAACATTCGGCACACCAGAACAGTAGTCTCTTCCAGATGTTTAAACTAAGCGTCTCTAAAAGTGAAAAGATACTTAACAATGTAAATAGTCTCAAGAGAAGTTTAAAGCACAAACAGTTCACTTCTGGTTTCCGTGTGTGGCCCAGAAACGTCGGATGCTTAAAGGTCCATAATGATATTAGGAAGCTTAAGCGCGCCGTTTTTGAGACGCGGCTGGCATCCGGAAGTGAGCTGTTTTCCCTCTTAACTTGACTTCACACCACCACTTTAGCGATGATTGGTATAAAAATCTGGGAAACACCATTGCCTCTGAACGCGAAATGTTCTCTTCTGGTTGCCGTCGGCGTCTGAAAAACGCGCGTGGTTAAAGAGGCTCGAAAGGGTTTTTAGGTGCGCGCAAGCGTGTATACTACACACGACATAACTAAGAAACACGCGTCAGCTGAATGAATTAAATTTCTGTCAAAAGTAGCGCGCAACACACCGGTAGTGAAGATACGGTGTAAAATCGCGAGAACCGGAAATAAAACCTGGGGAAGAAAATTGGCTTTATCTCGAAATTTTGCTTAGTGACCTGTCTTGATTTTTTGCATGCACGTATCATTCCCGATGGCACTTCAAATAAAAAAAGTTTCGGGGAAAGGTATCTATTACAATTTTCTGTAAACTGTAAAACGCCCTTTTTCAATGTGTCTTAACTTTTTGTCTGTTTGTCTCTAAGAATTTCAAGAATTTAGGGAGACTTCCAACAAATAAATAAAAACGGTAGGTCACCGATTTAGTTTTTCAGATCATTTTCAAAAACTGAAATTCAGAGGGCCTTTCTGTGGACCTGGAGTGTTGCCATGGTGATTGATATACCATCATAAGTACCCTTAAAGTATTATCCAACAATAGAGTTGCAAAGATATTTATAGTTTGCCTACACTATGAAATATCCTTCTTTGGTATATTTAATCGTTTCACAAACACAACGGCAACGAAAAACCCTTTGGAGCCTCCTTAAGCTCCCAATTTTTACGCAAGCGCTGTCGAAGGAGAAAGAGGAGGCCTGTGGAATTGGTTTTTAAAATCGAGACAGAGGACATACATTATCAAAGCAGTAAAAAAGAACCGGAATCATGTCACTTTTAATAGCAGAATAGTATCCCTAGATTGCCTACTATGCGATCAGTTAACTATAAAGCCCAATAATTTCCATAAAAAAATTGATGAAGGAATTAAGATCGTTCAGGTGAGATTATTCCTAAGAAGAGCTGTTGCTGGTGACATCGACTGACATTTCGAAAACCTGAGCTAAGCGCATCCTCATGATTTTATCTGTATGTCCAG
>NC_090872.1:32894096-32901596 GCF_036669935.1 Montipora foliosa
TTATGCTTTTTCGTGGCTCAGCTCTGGGGGTCTTGTCTTGGTCACACTTTCAGGTTACGTCGCGTGTGCTAACTGGTATGTTCAAACAAATAAGAAATACCAACCATATGCGTGAAAAATCATGATGGAGTTGGCAGTACTGATGCTATTTTAGCGAGATGTTGCTGCTTAATACACTACAAACACACATTTCACTTTTCGGTAAAGACAGGAAAGTTTTGAAAGAAGTAATCCTCCCCGATGCTACAGTTAAGGGCACTATGGATGTAAAATTATCTTTTTGTGACAAACAGACGCATTGAGGTTTATTTTCAAAACTGTTTTAGACATCATATCAACGAGTTGCGAACAGAAACAATTCATGAAGCAACGCGGACCACGTATGCACGTAATTAGTTGAGAGGAAGGAGGCAAAATTGAGATTTAACCCATTTACTCCTGAGGCGCCCCAGGACCTCCCCCACCGCCCAGTTGACGAGTAAATTCTCATGCCCAGAAGTCAATAAGTTACTGAGATTTGAGTCGGATCTATGACCTCGCAATGGAGATAAATACCGCTTCGTCCACCGAGCTACAAAGCGTACTCAGTATGGCAGGTTGCCATTTGCTATACCACTGTATGGAGGTGAAGGTTTTGATTGAAGCAACTAATCTACTCCAAGCGCTCAGTCCTAGTATACGAACTGGAAAGCTCTAGAACTTGCTAAATTTGATTTCCTAAAAAAAGAGGAATTTTTCTTTTTTTTAATATATAATTTTAATAGCTTGTAGGTTATATAGCCCACTGTTCAAATTTCGAATCCTTTTTTGTTTTATACGAAAAAGTTAAAAAGACAAAGAGGTAGACGGAGTGGTTTTTTCGTATTATCTAGAATGGAAAAACTGCGTATCGTCGTTAAAATAAAATCCTCAAAAAATGAGGTTGTTCTTTACTGAATTTTATTCACAAGAATCGAACACTCTACTAAAAATTTAACCATTCATGAAGATCACGACAGTATCTCGGGATGGCAACGAGGTCAACATGACTTCACTTCATTCTGTAATGCTTGAACGTGTCTTCGTAATGAAGATGAACAATATCGGTGTGGATATCAACGACTTAAATCGAAGAATAGAATACCACTAGATGAAGCCTGCACTGGAAAACACTGAGGAAAAAGGTGTTGACGGGATTGCTATTTTAAGCAAAACCTGCTCCTTGTTTGGGCTAACTTTCTTTGAGAAAACGATACAGAGTGAAAATTGAAATTGCAATTTTACTTGATAACGACTCACCTGCGGCTAAGGCCTTTGCTGCAGACAATAACAAAATACACAGTCGAATCATTGAAACCAAATGCTAAAGGCCCTCGTCAAAAATAACGATAACCGTTCACAGTCAATTGCAGGATAGTTTCTGTCCAAAGATTCGCAAGAAGAAACCGTGCAAGCACTCACTCCTTTGATGTGGGAACTGAATTTCCTGATGACTTTCTTATTGAAATTCCTTGCTTAATCAACTAGAAGAACGAAGATTGCTTTACTTTGACCACAGGTGGACAAACAAAATTATCGAAGCATCACAAAAGCTTATAAACTATTAACATAGCTGGCGCATCTGAATAAACATTCAGATAGTTGAAGTAATCGCCATTGGCCATAATCCTGAACCATTCTTGTTGCATTAATCATGCAAAAATAAGCAATTATTATTTATCTGGTGACCAACATAGCCGACATTAACCTATATTTTCTTAGTCTTCCCGTTATTGCACGATATCTGTCTTGACTGCGGAGAAAAGAACACTTCCAAGTGACAATGATTTTACAACGTGTGTTGAGACCCTTGTTTAAATCGAAGAGAGAAAAGCATCAAACATATTTCGATGCTACTATTGTTTCAATAAGTTTGAATGTAACTTTAGCATATTGCTGGCATGTAAAATGACTCATGGGATAACACTGGACAACCCATGATGGAGACACAAGACAGGAGTGTCGAAACTTTGGGTTTTTGCATCGTAACTCTCGTAAGCTACATTCAAATTTATTCAAACCTGACAGTAGGATCGAACTATCTGTGATTGTCAACCTGGTTGCAATTTTAGCTGAAAATTTCGTTATTTGAAAGAAAATCATATTCTTAAACAGCCTCCTTCTTTCCCTTTGCGTTAGTTTTACTGTTGGGCCTTTATATTAAAGCACATCTGGTTAAAAAGAACATAACGGGTAAAATAGCTTCTGATTAAGCCTGGTTTTCACTAGCGACGCAAGCATAACCACAAGAAGCATACGCAAACTCTCTAGCTTGTTGTTCGCTAGAGCCTTTTTTTAGAACAATAGACACTAATTA
Source organism: Montipora foliosa (assembly GCF_036669935.1). NCBI lineage: Eukaryota > Metazoa > Cnidaria > Anthozoa > Scleractinia > Acroporidae > Montipora > Montipora foliosa. The sequence goes on from NC_090872.1 coordinate 32,896,432, forward strand.
ACAACAAGTAAATTCGCCTACCGATGTTGCTTGCGCTTATGTTTGCGTCGCTGGTGAAAAATAGGTTTGATGAAGCATGGAATTATTCGCGTACTTCTCAAGGTAAAATTTTTCTTCCCTCTTTGGGGTATGGATACCGCTTAATAATTATTTACCAAAAACGCATCCTTTCGGAAGATAATACATACGTGATGTTTTGTGTGGATCCAAGGAATGATGTTTTGCACATTTCAAAGGGTGTTTATTTTTTGACTACAATTCATAACAGACCAGTTGATGAAAGACCAAAAAATGATTGAATTGTTCCTTTTGATAAGGCATAAAGATTTTGCTAATATCATAGTCACCGACATTTTTACAAGTGGAGCAAGTTCAAATTAGCTACCACAGCTGTCTGCTGCGCAAGTCACATAAATACATGAAAAAGGGGCTTAGACAAAATAAGGCCCATATATAAGCGGTTTTTTTTTAAGTTTATTAGTGGCAAGCACATTGCATTGGGTAAGTGCAGAAACCCATAAGGGTTGAAACGTGTAACGCGCGTTCACAGCTTCTGAATATTCAGTGCGAACTGATTGGTTGAATGTGTCAGTGCTAAGTACCATATTTGGAAACCCCTCGCTCTTGCAGTTCCAAATATGGTACTTAGCAAATTGAATATTCAGAAGCTTGTTTTCCAGCACACAAGGGGCCGTTACACGTTTCAACCATTATGGGTTTCTGGTAAGTGACAACAGGTTCTTCATCACTTAGGGTATTTTGCCAGTGTAATAATGTTACCGTTTTTTCACTTTGCGTATCAGATGACCCGTTATAGATATAAAGGGAGATATTTTAAATCGCTGGTGAATCGGGGATACTTGGAAAAAATCAGAGTGAGCCTTTTGTCATAGTGCTTGGACACGTTTTCGAAGATCTTGTTTGCTTCTTATTAAACACTCATCATTTGTGTTCTATCATTGCACCGGCATCGCAAAGGTCATGGGTTCGAATCCCGTTGAAACAGCCTAGATTTTCAAGTGTCTAGAAAGAGACAGTTGCTTAAATTGTCTGATTAAGTACAAGGATCACTTCTACATTTCGTCACTGTCTATATCCAGGGCTTCAATTTCATGCATTTCTGTCTAGATTTATATTGAAGTTCTTTAAATGTGCCTTAAAATTGTCCTTTAATTTAAGCGTTTCATTGGTCCTCCAACACACCTCATGCCTATTTTAGTTCTCCACAAAAGACTCTCTTTGGAAATCCCGTTACCTGCTGATAGTTTTAATAGGTATAGAATAAAGGTGACACCGAGTAATTGCATCGTGTCTATGAGACAGGCAACAAATGCAAGGAATCGTTGATGTTAACTTGTAATATTTCGATATATTTCTATATCATCTTCAGAGGTAACAGAAATTTAAATACTGCGAGATGGTGCATCAGCAGAAGCACGTGCAAAATACAAAACAAAGAACGAAAGTGTCAAGAGAATAGGCATAGCTCTCTACTGGCTTTTAAACCATTTTTCAAAGATGGTGCTGAACGCTTGATATGGTAATCTTCTTTATATAATAATAGATTCCAATTATCATCGCAGTCTATTATGTTTTCGTTACCACGCACGGTTTGGGCGAGAAATTCTTTATTCATTGCAGTATCAGGTGGGTAGTTCTCATTGATAAAAATGTCCGGTAATTTGTATAAACCTTGTAAGTGTTGGATCTGATCGCAATAGCGCAGATGTCTATATATAGCGCTTTCTTTGTCCGTGAGCTCATGTTCTTGTGTGCGGACAAGCAAAGTCCTGTTCGATTTGCCGATGTACGAAGAATGGCAACCGGGCCAAGTGAATTCATAGACAACATTTGATTGGCTTAATGGCGGCGTTTTGTCTTTAGTGCTTGTGAAGAAATACAATTTTGTGGTCTTCTCTTTTATTCGGATATCTCATTTCGGTCGACGGGACATCTGCGAAACTTAGTACGTTTAAGCTTTTTAACAAGTTGTGTTGTTAGGTCGCCGACGAATGGGACGGTAAGCCAGATAGTTGGATAGTGGATGTTGTGGGAGGTGTCGTTGGTAATATGATCTGAAGCCCTGTTCTGTGCATTCGTAGTAAAGCGATCAATTAATAAGTTCGCCACGCGTTCAGAGGAAAAGCGTTCCACGATAAAAAAAAAACAAAAACAACTTCCTTATTAGCTTGAGCTCGGTTTTAATTTTGCTAGGAGTGCAGATTCGGTGTAAGCGGTCAATCAGTGCTTTGACCCAAGAAATCTTGTTTCGCCAAGGTACAAAACTCTCAAAGTTAGTGTACTGTCCAGGGAAAGTATCTTTTCTGTAGATACCAAGACCATCACTAGCGATGTTGATGTCCAGAAAATGCGGAGTGTAAAGCGGATATTGCCATCAAACTTGTTAAAGTGTTCCAAAATAGTGGTGATTGTGTTGCGTTGTGTTTGGGAAGCGTGTGGCTTGCATGCTGACAAGGTGGCCTTCCCATCGAATTTGAGCTTGATTGAGCAAGCTAAAGTGTTTATGTTGCCAGTAAAATCCGTTTTCAGGTTAAATACGTTTTGACCTTGGTTAAATTGGTGATCTTCATTTTACCTAGGTTGAATACACACAGATGAATTGAAGAACTTTTCTTCGAAGCTTAAATCAAGCCTAGACAAAAATTAGGGTCAGGTTAGTTTGGATCAGATATTCGATCATCTGAAAATTCGGTTTTGTGTAGTGACCCAAAGAGGATTAGTAACATTTTGAAAAATCATTTTGCAAACATTGGAGATAAATTGGCATCTGAAATTCCTAATGCCGTGAGCACTATTCTGATTCCTTGGACCTTGAGATCAATATTGACTTATCCTGATAAAGAAGTCGTCCGACTTGGAGTTCCTCAAGGCTCTGTCCTTGGCCCCCTCTTATTCCTTCTCTATATCAAATACATTTTAAAATCTTCACAAGAATCCTCCTTCTATCTGTTTGCCGATGATACAACCCTAATTAATGCTAATGAAAACCTACGTGTTCTTGAAATAACTATTAACTTGGAACTTGCAAAGGTCCGTGAATGCCTCAAAGCCCATAAGTTGACTCTCAATATTAAAATGTCAAACTTTGTTATTTTCCGGTCCCGCCAGAAGATAATGCCTTTTGCTACTCAGTTAAAATTTTATCTCTGCAACTAATGCCTTTACAAATCTTGAAATGAAAAACTATGTTAAATACCTTGTCATGGAAATATCATACCTTGTCCTGACTTGACATGGAAATAACATATTGACCACATTTGTCATAAAGTTAACAAATTAATTGGAGTTATTGCAAAACTGAGACATTATGGACCAAGACGTTTACTGCTCAATGTCTATCACACTCTAATTAGTTCCTATCTAAATTACGACATTTGCGCCTGGGACAACTGTGCAAAAGTTCATCAAAAGCGTGCTCTTTGTTTGCTCTTCGTTTCCTTGCCCATGGACTACAAGTACTTGAATATCTGGATTTTTTTCCGGCCAGGTGATGTGTAGGATCTTGTGAAGGCACTTGAAGGCAGCTAGCAGGTGGAAGCGATTCAATTTCTGGTGCTCATGGACTGCCCATCTCACTAGCTTACAGTAGAGTGAAATCTATTATCTATGGCCAATGTGGCCGCCGTGTGAATAAAGCTCGTGGTGGATATGTTTACCGAGCAGATGACACCTAAAGTGCTTAAACTAAGAAATTCTTATTTAAACCCAGTTGCTTGCACCTTTTTGTTTAGAGACCAATTTGCTTTTACAGTGGCGTCTATGTGAAACACACTGCCAGGTCACTAAAAAGTGTTGCCTTCCATGAATGTTCTTAAGACAAAAATCAAAACATTAAGTCATCTAGTGCGTACTGCAATTCAATTTTATATTAAACTTACATTCGACTGTCACACTGCTTTTAAGAAGAAAAGATTTCTTATGTAAATATGATGAAATTACCGTGGATAAATAAAGTTTATAAACCTGTCTTATCATGATCCTATCCTATCCTAACCTGGGTTTCAGCCGCCTTCTCCGCTCGCTAAGTCACTAGGGGGAGAGAGGCGTCTGAATGCAGCAGGCGTTAATACTGTCCGGTGACGTCACGAATCAAATGTCATAATTTATGCTTTTTTTTTTTTCAAAACACGCGCGGTCATCGCCTCGCAAATATTGAAAATTCCAAAAGATCAAGTGTCAGACTTGCATGAAATTGATTTTGGAAACCACCGATCGCTATACGATATAGGGAAAAACCAATAAAATACCGAGGACTTACAAGAATTCAAGTGAGCAAACGACATAGATTCCGCCATCTTACACGCACGAACTCTTGCAATTAAATTCAATGGCTCGCCATCACATGAATAAGTTAGCACGGTAACCAATTAGAGACACTACAAGGTTGTTAGGTAGTGACGTCACCGGACAGCATTGACACCTGCTGCTCTCTGTCACCGATCTCCACGAGTAACTTAGGGAGCAGAGGAGATGGCTGAAATTCGGGATAGTCTTTCTTTTGTGTCTAATAGGTTTATAAACCAATATCCTGGTAATGAACGATTATGGCGCTTGTAGGAATTTGCAGGAATCCACGCGCTTGTAGGAATTTTCACGTATCCACATGGGGCTGCAGGAATCCTTTAATAAGAAGACAATTAAATAATGTAGCTTTTTTTTGGTAATTACTTAGACGTTTTTACATGTAAATTAACGCAGACGTGTCCAGAAGTGTAGTTAATTAGGTCCACGGCTATTTTGATAAACGTCACAAAGTATCCCCTTGCTCTTCTCCCTAACTTCAACATCACTCTAGTCCGGGGAATACGGTACCCTGCGAGCAGAGTCTCTTTCGATCTTCCTAGATAAGTCGGGAAGAGGAAAGTAGACTCTGCTCGCCGCCTTCACATTTTGTATTGAGCATGCGTTAAAAGTTTTAATGTATTCGGTGTCAGTCACGTGTGACCAGTAAACTTAAAATCACAAAACGAAAACAAACAGTCGGGATATTTTCCAACAACTCTGGCAAACACACGACAATCAAGGAATCATTTCATTTCATACTCATGATAGGCCATACTCTTAAAATGCCATTTCATTTTTTTTCCTGAAAAACTTATAGGTTGCTGTCAGACTAGTTTCTGTAACCGACACATAGGAAAAAC
>NC_090872.1:32906596-32909096 GCF_036669935.1 Montipora foliosa
AACTACTAACTGATCCATTTTGAATGAAAAATATGTTATACCGTGAGTGGGAATCGAACCCGCGTACCCCTGGTTACTAGTCGGGTGTGCTAACCACTGCAACATCACAACAACCCTGCTGGCAAGAGGGTCATCAGTGAAGTTACTGGTTAGCCACGGGGTTCCCCGGTGTTTAAAATTCAGGAACAGGACGTACATCGGATCATCCGAGCTAACTAATAACTTCACTAATGGCCCTGTTGCCAGCAGGGTTGTCGTGATGATGCAGTGGTTAGTACACCCGACTAGTAACCAGGGGGACGCGGGTTCTATTCCCACTCGCAGCGTTTTATTGCACACTGATATTTATAAGTATAACTTCACACTACTTTAAATGAATCCAAAACATTTTTCACTCTAAAAGCTTTGTGCCGCGCAGTACCATTCGTTACGCACAATTAATTTTAAAGATACGACAATTAAAGAATTATCACAAATCGCTTTTCCACGCGGCAAAGGTACTTTATTTAACGCGTCGTTTTTTTTTTCTTTTTTCTTTTTTTTTTCTTTAACAGGGGTTTATTCAATAACAGTTATCTGCTCTCTTTTTGGACATAAAGAAATGGTTGATTTGTTTGTTTGTTTTGCTCTAAAATGCCAGCGAATGTGTTTTTTTACTCCGTTTGCCCAACTGTTTTCCGATGTGCCTCGATAGTGACAAGAAAATTTTGCCTTTGTGTTATAAACACGTAATCGCAATGAGTTTTCGTCAATTTAAGGATAAATCACTAGCTTCTGTTTTTAGAAGTTTGTTTGAAGAAGGTACAGGTAAGTTAATTCTGAGTTTCTTATAGTTGCTGTATTTTGCCGATTCTTGTTCCAAGCCAAGCTAGCGTGTTTCAATGAAATACATCAAAATGTAAATGCTCTCGTTCTCAGAGATAAAGTGGAATAAAGTACATTAATAAAACTCCTTTTGGACCTTGAACTGACAAAGTCTCCGAACGACCTGTCAAATCACGAGCTAATACGTCTTTGATTACTAATTTTAGCGTGATTCGTATTCGCTGGCTTTTCCAGCTTATGACATTTTTCCTATTTCGTCATCTTGCTGATAAGCTGCTTGTTTTCGTTTAAAACTCATGCGATTGAAGAAAAATTCATTGCCTAACTGGTGAATTGCACAGTAAATTTCATTTAAGTTGATTCCCTGGTTTTGCATTGCGCAATCTTGCTGCGCATAATTTCTTGCGTCATTTTCGCGCAAAAGAACCGACAGCCGACAAAACAACACATGCCCGCTCGAAGGAAACTGCCCGCAATCATCAGTGATCTACTAAGCCACCGTTACACGCAAAGACAGAAACACGACAGAAACGTACATCGGACTCACAGAGAGCGACTTCAAAACAAGATACGGAAACCACACCGCATGATTCCGCTACGCTAAACACAGAAACTCCACCGAACTCAGCAAGCATATCTGGACCCTCAAAGACAAAAAACATCGAACACTTTATTTCCTGGGACATTCTCTCATCGCACTCGCCGTACAACAGCTCAAGCAAAAGATGTAACCTCTGCCTCAAAGAACAAATTCTAATCATCTCCAGACCCGAACTATCTACACTAGACAAACGTAGTGAAATCGTGTCTTGTTGCCGCCACAGAAACAAGGCCCTCCCACACAACAACTAAACTGTCAATTTCGGGTTGCATAAATGAGACAAATTATATTGTATATAAGCGACGGTAAAGTTTATTCTCATTAAATCCCCCAATGAGTGGGCGACCACGAAACAGGCTTGTAGGGATGAAATTGTATTTTTACTTGTTTTTTTCTTCAATATATACTTCGCTCTGTTTTGCGAAAATCAAGTTTCACACTTAAGCTTAACCTCCAACCTAGACATCAGCACTGCAGTGATGAAGCCCAGATGGCCGAAACAGTACTGTCTGCAGTTATGTATAGCTCTTTGGCATTACAAAGCTTTTGCTTTAAGGTCCAAATTGAGCACTCTACTAGGATGAGTCATTGCTGCTAGCAATTGCGCATGCTCACTAGTAAGTAGCACCATAAGTAGCACTTTTTCACGCGTAGTGACTTCCACGGTACGTTTTTACGCTAAAAACCAATATCGCATGAATAACGAACCCATGAGGCTGATATCGGTTTCTCGAGTGAAATTTACTTTGGAATTCACCAGTTTGGAAATGAGTTTTTCTTGAACTGCGTGAGTTTTAAAAGAAAACAAGCACACCCTAAGCGAGCAAATGGAAAGGGAAAAAGCCATTTCAGAGTCAACTGTCAATACCCAGCGAATAGTAAGAGTCACGCTATAAATAGAAACCATAAAAAAAACCGTTGGTCAGTTCAAGGTCAAAAAAGGCTTTTACTGATGTACTTTTTTCCACTCTATCTCTAAAAACGAGTTCATTCACATTTTGATGTATTTCATTAAAACACGACAGCTTGGCTTGTAACAAGAATCGGCAAAATACGGCAAACCAACATTTACAT
>NC_090872.1:32914096-32921596 GCF_036669935.1 Montipora foliosa
TTTCCAGAAAATGCCACATTTCATTAGCTTTCCCATGAAGCATTTTATGTACCCATTTCCCTTTCACACATTCATATTAGTATTATTATTATTATTATTATTATTATTATTATTATCATTAAATTGATAAATATTAAATATTAATTAATAAATGATATTCCTAATATATTTTTTAATTTTGCGACTGATCGTCTTGGAGTTAATTGAGAAGAGGAGGGGCATGGTATTTTGCCCACGTTCGTGGGAAGTCAAGTCAGGGGGTGGGCAGGAAGAGAACCAAGCAAGTAATTGGGGTCACTCGGGGGGCTTTCAGAGAATGAAATGAAAAAAATGGAATCGACATAGTCCCCTTCTAAATACTTTTTGAACACTTTATTAGCAGTTTAAGGTAGCTGTACCAGTTTTCGAGAGCCGGATCGCTATTCCCTTTAACTTCCAAGACGTTCATGGCTGCCACCCAAGAGTGACCAGGAAAAAGCTTTTAACCTCAAACGTTTATATTTGAAAGGGGTTGTGCAACGTTTCCATGTCAACAGGGGTGAGTAGATAGAAGGCTAAAAGCGTGCTTTTAGTCAATCTGTATAACATCGTTTGTTTCTTTCGTTCTCTGCCTCTGCCCATGATGACTTTAGAAAAAGAAAAAGTAGCTGACGTCAACACATCTTTAGTAGTAGTAGTAGTAGTAGTAGTAGTAGTAGTAGTAGTAGTAGTAGTAGTAGTAGTAGTAGTAGTAGTAAGTAGTAGTAGTAGTAGTAGTAGTAGTAGTAGTAGTAGTAGTAGTAGTAGTAGTAGTAGTAGTAGTAGTAGTAGTAGTAGTAGTAGTAAGTAGTAGTAGTAGTAGTAGTAGTAGTAGTAGTAGTAGTAGTAGTAGTAGTAGTAGTAGTAGTAGTAGTAGTAGTAGTAGTAGTAGTTGTAGCCGCAGTAGAGCCTCCTGCGGCCGTTCCGCTGGGCAAGGGTAACAGAGGCCCTGGGGACGAGTTTGTTGCAGCTCGTGGAAAGAGCGACAATCGAACGCAAGGTCCAGTTTAAAATTATCAAGGTTTCTTCTCCGAGATGGTGTTAGATGTATGCCCCAGACACCAAATACTTAACGGTTTGTTTTGGTCATTGGTTTTGTGCGGGTGTGGTCACTCCAATTTCCCTGCGCTTTTTCTCGCTTGCAGGACGACACGAGAACCTGGGTTCAGGGTTGGTTGTTGACTTAACTCACATTGTCAAGAGATGTTCACGAGGTTGATGCCTTAATTAAGCGATCGATATGCGAACGATTAAACTACATGTGTTCCGCGAACTAGGTAAATTTGGTTTGCTCCGGGAAACTAATCCACGTACTAATCTTAAAAAGGCAAGGTGAAGTTGCTCATCCCTCGCTGCTTTCTCATGTTCACGATTGTAATATGGTAAGTTGGTCATATATATTCAGCGAAACTTCCAACGTTAAATAAGGTGTAGCTTTACCTTTCCCTAGGTTTCGCTGGGATTGAGATTAGGCCTAAGTACCTATTACAGGGTATTTTGGTCAAATAACAGTTTGAGGGAGCTAGTTGGCGAAAGGATTTCGACTTTAATAACCGGATGACACTGATAAGAGTTTAAAGGAGCTGTGTCACGCTATATCGGTCTCGCTTAAGATCAATGCAGAGTGTGTAGAGTGTGTGGTGTCTGTATTTCATTCATATTCTTATTTTTGGAGGACAACTTGTTTTTAGGTTTTGTCGATGACTAAGACATGTATGCTTTGCACTTAAGACTCTTGGATCGGTTTACAATGAAATTCATTTATCATTCAAAATGAAGAGAACAGAACTCTACGTCAGCTTTGGTCCTCTGGGTGTCTGCTCGGCTACAAATCTCCCGATGCTGGTGTGAGAGATGTTTTTGACCAAGGAATGTCTTTTGATCCGGACACATATGGTCATGACCCAGATGGCCTTCTTCCAGATCCTGACAATAAAGTATCGCAGATACATATTGCTCCCATCATTTAGTTTTGAATTATACTCTGAAAATTGCTCTTCAACAAAATTTTGACTCCCTTAGTGATGATAAAAACTATGGCATTAGCGTTTATTTGCAAGCCAGGGAATTCATAAATCAAGGAAAGGTTACGTTTATACAAACGTTGGCCGTGTAGCACTTATATTTTAAACATAGTTAACTGAATAGAGTGTAATGTGAAGTGCTATATTTGTATCCCATATGAACCATGTGAGCGTTAGCCCTACTGATGGAAATGGGCCCACTCAGGGACAGTCCTAATTGTAACGGATAGGCTTGTCAGTGGTAGAAACGAGTGATGCTGCTTTTAAAGCTTTGACTCGGGCCTGAGATCTGCCTGTTAGGTTGTGCCATGGATCAAATAGATGGCTTTCTAAAGGTTTTGTCTGCCTTGTCTTTTTTCTGCGTTTCTTAGCAGACCGTTATGCTCTTTGGAGGCGTTTTTCTGTTTCGCTTGTTCAGTCAGACTTTTGCATCGTGTATTGGGTTTTAGCCATGAGGTAGGTTGGGGTGCGTCAAATTTTAGGGAGACTAAGAGGGGGTTCATAAAAATGCTTAATGCTGCAAGTAGGGGTCCTTCAATGTTCAATGTTTTTGCAACAAGTTGTTTGTTAACGTTTCCTTATGACGTCATATTTTTTTTGAGAAATATATAGTTTTAAAAACACATGCTACATATTTTGTATTAGAATGTTCTCGTACTGTTGCGTTAACTCGCTGAGTCTTAGGCATATTCTGTTTTGGTCACGTGATTTACCAAAAATGGTTGTGAGTCGAACCAGACGAAGAAATGTTGAATAGAACCCAATCGAAAAATGACTATTTGAAAGGGTCTATAGCAACAGTTTGGTAGTAAAGAGCCACCCAACCCCTGTTAACCCTAAGTGATTTGAATTGGGTAAAACATAGATTTAGCCAAATCGGTCTATGTATTGGAAAACTTCTATTCTTTGTTTATCAGTGAAAGGGTGCAACCAGGTTCTAGTTGTTCAAACGATGGATATCGCTATCCGCCTGATAAATTACTATCAAGTGGATAAGTCGTTACGAAACCACTTGCGCTATCCAATGGTTTAATTAATTAATTTCGATTATCCTTCTTCTTATTTTGGCTGTTCACGGTTTTCTGAGGTTGAAGGTCAAAGCCAATTGTTAAACGTTTTATACGTTTTGAAGTTCATCAACTGGATTGTGGATGCAGAGATTTAGAAAAAGACTAGAAAGCTAAGATGTGTTTTTTTTTAAATACAAGAATAAAGTCAAATCATACGTTTATTTGTTAAGTGACACAGGCCTGGAGACGTCATTCGTTTCAGTGGAATATTCAAAATATACTCTCTTAAATTAAACAGGGGAAGGTTTATCAAGGTGGTTGGTTGATCTTCAACGAATAGTTGTAGATTACAGTCATCCTCTATCCCAATCCCCCTCGGATCATGGAAATTAACTGAGCTATTACGAAATTTTCGAACCATGGCGAAAGGATTGCCAACTTGAGAAACATTTCGAACTTCGGAACCATTCCAAACCAACGGAACTATTTCGACATTTCGGAAGCATCGCGAAGTTCGGTATTCTTTTACGAATAGTGCGCCACAAAGAAGAAGGCAATGTTCTTTTATGAGCTTATCGTTGCGGTTATGTGACCAAACGTTTCCAATTCAATTGTGGACATCCAAAATGCAGGTATGAAATTTGCAAGAAATCCGCCTAAACAAACAGCATAAGCAATCTCTTTTTCTCTGATTTTTCATTTTACTGTTTAAACAAATATTTCTTCGATTAACTGGATCAGGTTTTCTTTTAGGCATAGAGGGGGATCTACACATAGTAGAGAGAAACGAACCTAGGGGAGGTTCACACGCTACAGCGCATACACATGATTCCATTGCAACTCATACAACGAGACCATACTACATTTGCTCTATTTCCTGAGTCTTTCTTCCGCAGCATTTACTTACTAGAATAGATTGCGGTTGGTCTCAAAGACCAACATGTGAAGGATTTCCGAAAAACCGTTCAAACAAATCAAGCTAATAGCTAACTCTTTATTTACATAGATATCATGTGTTCGTCGCGTAATAATCCTCTCAATAACTTGAAATTAAAGAAGGTTTCATGATTATGCTTTGATCGACAGGAAATTGAATGCTAAGGAAATGGCACATAGAAAGAGATATATCAAGAAATTTTCAGTTTTCAATTAGCCCTTATCTTTCGCGCTCTATTCATATCATGGAAACTGATTAAATATTTAATTAGGAATGAGATACATATTATAAGTTTTTTTTCAGTTGAAATTGTCTGGGACAACTATTTTTTTCCTGATTATGTCTCAAATGTGCATTATTGAAAGGGCCAAGAGTTTATCGAAGCTTTAGTCCTCCCGCCCCCACAATTTCAAGCAAAAAATACAAATTTCGAAATAACAAATTAAAATAACTAAAAAACACTTAAAGCATAAAAAAAAGAAAAGTAAAGGGAGAGAAAACAAAACAAAATCAGCAAAGCATTCAGACAAAGAGATTTAAGGCCGGAATATACATAAGGCTGGAATATACGTTGTTATATATGTATCAAGTAATAAATAAGATGTAAAACATCTGTCATTTTATGGTTGATCCTAGTTTTTTTTTTTTTTTGATACCTCGTCAAGAATGCTGAAAATAGCATTCCCGAGCTTCAAGATTTCAAAATTTTCTGGCGGAGAATTCCCCCAGAGCCCCCTACACGTTAGCGTCTCCAGCGCTTGCTTGTTAGCCCCTCCAATACAAAAGAAGCTCCGCCGTCCCTGTACCTTCTAGTAAAGTGGCGAAAAGCAATAGCTAGGAAGTAAAAATATTCGGAAAGTTTCCATCCCTTTTTTTTCTTCTGAAAGCAGGATGTCCATGGTTGAAAAGAACAAGGACCATAACAAATAATTGGAACATTTTGCTGACCAACAACCTCACTGATAGCTCTGTTGCCAGCAAGGTTGTCGCGATGGTGCAGTGGTTAGCACACCCGACTAATAACAAGGGGAATGCGAGTTCGATTCCCACTCACGGCATAATATGTTGCTCATTCAAATGGTTCAGTTCGCTATTTCAAATCACTTAACATTTGTAGCAAACCGTCGTGTATCCTTCGGATCCTATTAGCTTGTGACTACATCGTCTGATCTCTAGCCTTGTTAATTCAACATATATACATTTTACTGCGTTTATGACCAAAGATTTGAGCAAAATTTTGAAACTTGTTTGTCATGTATTTTTACTCTCTTCAATCGTGGGCGTACGAATTGTGAAGACATTTCTCTTTTGCTTTCGTGCGTTTAGCAAAATGATCTACTTTAATTTGCTTAAAAATCATAATCCGGGCATCTATTGTAGGTGCAATCCTCTACCAACTGCCTTTTCGCATTATTTTTATTTTTTTTGTCTGCCCGCGCTTACCTTGTTCATCAACTTTGTATAACCCTTGATCATTCAGAGGAACCTGTTCTCGCCGCTATCCCTGTAATGTTAAAGGAGCAAGCTATGCTGTACTGAGGTTTTGGGATTTTAAAGTAAATAGTTACTGTAGTTACTGCTCTATAAACAATTAAATGGTGCTGCCAAATTTGATCTTATCTTAACATTTTAGAATAGACAGTTTCCGTTCATTTATGAGTGGTTACATTCTTGCATATTTAATAACATGCATTCAAATTGTTACGTCTGCTTATCAGACGGTGGAAAAGAAAAGATGCTACGAGGAGGATGTGAGCCAAAACAAAAGGTGGTTATCCTGTTTTTTTAATTCAAAAATTCTCTGGGTTCAGCTAAATTTGAAAACGTATTTGTTTGAATAACATCAGCTTGAGGCTATACTTAGGTAATGAAAGGGACGAGCAAAATTAATCGGATCATAATTTGTTTAAACAAACCGAAGTCTTCATAATGAAACCAATGAAAGAACTTATGCCAAGAGCACAAATTGGCTGCCACTGAAGGATCTGTTGTGTTTGGTCCATATATTAATTTATGAGTCGACTTCAGCTGCGTGATAAAAGTAATATTCTGCATTAAATCGCTTTTGTTTTTCCATCGCTGTTCAGTATTACACCTTGTACAGGAACGATATTAGACTAAATAAAAAGTAAATTGTTACTTTGAACGAGGTATGCTATGTTAACAGTCGATAGCGACCTTTTGCCAACTACGGCAGGTTATATAAATTTCGAATGATGACGAGAAATTCGAGAAGGGCCTTTTGTATGAATGTGTAGTTTTAGAACAGGGACAGAAACGAATAAAATAAAGATAAAATAAACACAGTTTCACAAAATTAAATCGTGGAGATAACGACTAACTTCAGGGAATGGATAATCGAGGAATGGAAACTCTTATATAACCAGGGATGAAGCACCGAGATTCTATTAAATGAGGAATCTCTTAAGCGTGGAATCAGCGAAAAATAATAACCATAGAATTCTAAACAAAAATAATGGAAAAAAATGATAAATTAAGAGTGGGACAACAATCATAGGACTTGAGGTTTAATCATAGCTTTTACGTGCGTCGAATTTGAATAGATTATGAAGCAAATTCGAATTCAAGGTTTTTTTTTGGCGGAAGCCATACGTACTTTTTTTTAATTTTCGAAGGCATTAAAATTTACTCCCAAGCGCGTTGACGCTTGTAATTGCAACTATTTTTCCTTCGTGAAACCTGTTCAGGGGCTTTTTATTTGCTACCACGAAGCCTGTTCCTGAAAGTGTAGCAACATTTTTTTCTCGAAACTCAAGGCGTATTTAGTCCAATAACTTGTCCAACTTTAATCACCCAAACAGAATTGCAAAAAAACAGGAGAGCGATTCACAACACGACATACCATGCATCGAAGACAAACCCTCAAATTATCATGTCCGTTTACCTTAGGTTATCTTGAAGAGAAGAAAAGGCCTTTCAGTTATGATATTATTTAAATACTTCATGACTTGTTCGTAAGAAATCATTGAATGTTTTACCTGGTCACAAGAAGATGGAAAAGAAAAGATTCTACGAGGGTAGTAGCCAAAACGTTGGGCCGGGGCCGGGGTCGGAGTCGGGGTGTCTTTTTTTTTTCTTTCCAAATTTTTTGGTTTCAATTTTTGTCGTTATTCTCCCGTAATGTGATATTGGAATGGTTGCCATCTTTCCTTCATTTATGGTGGAAAATTAGTCAAAAAAAATATGGAACATATGGAAGCTACGAAAGGGACTTTTGTTTGTTTTTGGAATTAAGGACGGTGCCTACTAATTCAAGGGTATTTTTTCGCGGTTTACTGACTATACGGGAAAACCAGATCTCATTAAGTGTTATTAAAATCCAAAAAGAAATTTGGGGGTAACTACGCATTTTTCAAAGATAATTAATCAACAACATTAGCAAAAGGCGTTAAAATGCAAAGCAATGTACGGCGTTCCTTCCAAATTAAAGCTTAATTACCTCTGAAAAATGCATGGTTACCCCCAATTTTCTTTTTGGATACCAAGAGCA
>NC_090872.1:32926596-32929096 GCF_036669935.1 Montipora foliosa
TCCGAATACAATTGACGAGCAAGTTCCCGTGCGACTCTGGCTTTACTAAAAACCGTTTGTAGTAAATTAAAGACAGCCAACAACATGACATCAACACGAACAAGCAAATGAGAACATTGCGTGACGATCATCGTGGAACTCCGATTTTGTTGTTGTTTTTTTTTCTTAAGAAGTAAACATTACAATGCTATTTTAAAGTGTGAAGCTCAGCGAGTCTTCAGTGTTTCTGGCAGTTGGCGTATATTTCATAAACACCAATTTCAGCATCATCGGAAATTATCTTAATTTCGAAAAACAAACTCCGATTTTCGGAAAGGCTAAGTCCAACCAACTTCGATTTTAAAAACAAAGTTCGATTTCGAGAAAAAAAAACTGATATTTAAGTTCCTTAACGTTTTTAACTAATTTACACCATAAACGAAGGACATTCTAAAACGGCAGTACAGGAGAATAACGACAAAAATTGAAACAAAAAAAAAAACAATTAAAAAAATGGAAAAAAAGCACCTTCTATGAGGCAGATGAGCGCCAAAAGAAATGACAGCTGTTCTGTTTTGTTCAAACCCTCCCTGGGCTTAATTAATACGCGCTAAATTTGATCAGGTATTTGTTTGAATAACATTGCCTTGCGGCTAGTCTTAGGCAAAGAAAGGGACGTGCAAAATTACTCTGATCATGACTTGTTTAAATAAACCAAAGACCAAGTGATCATTTTAAAATTAAACATGCAGCTGCTTAGATCATGCTTCGTGACATTAACTTTCTACCCAAACATGGTGTTGCTGTGCTCTGCAGAGGGACATTAGTGTTTTGGATACTCTCAAGAAGACTCCTTCATTCTGTATAGCCAAATTTTAGCCAAATTATGGTTTTAAATTCATTTGGGAAAATACACCATCTTCAGGTCTAAAATTAATATAATTCTCTTGCCGAACCTCAAAGGGAGAGTATAAGTCTGAATAATGCAGACAAGTAGAGAAAGGAAGCCCTATTTTAACGCAAATAGCCACTTCGGAAAACCAAGTCCGAGTCTGTAAAAAATTAAAACCAATGAAATAACTTGTTCAAGGGAAACAGAAAATAGATTGAAAATTTCAATAGGAAGTTGGCTCTGTGCTCGGGTCTTGTGCCTTTGTTAAGTCGTTCATTAGTTTATTAGTGTATCATACCGCCTTGTAGGTCCTTTTGTTTTTTGATTTTTTGAAACTTTGTAATTTGCTATAATTTGTAATCTATTTATGTACTTGAATTTTATAACTTATGTAAAAAAAGTTTATAGCGGAGCGCCCACGCGGGGAGCACCATAGTTGAGGAAATATGGTAGGTCCGTCCACCCTTCATTATGTGTGACAATGTGACCAGTACACGTAACCATATCACGGGCTCAAGTTGAGAGCTCATCCAGGAAGCAGGGGTGACTTTTGACTGCGCAGGCGGGTATTTTTTTTTTTGTTTTATCAGTTTTCGACAACGCGGTTTCGTGCGCTGTGAAATCGGACAACCAAAAGTTTAACGATAAAGCTTTCATAAACAGGCTGTCAGCAAACCAAATCAAACATATTACCGCGAAAAGCAAATCAAGGTTAAGACTTCGTGATATGGGAATACCTCTGTTAGTTTACTACCTGTTGGTATAATCTTGTAACGTTTCATGGTGCACTCCCAATGCACCATAGCCAGACAAAGATCCGTTGGTCGGATTTCATTTTGAAAATATTAGTATTATAGCCTCACACTTTCTGGCATTGCTAGTTTTTAGAAACTATAATCTATCATAAATGTAACGTTCCCACCAAGTCCTACAAATACGACAGTTCGGGAGTGGAATTAGATTGCACTTGAAAACTTCAATGCCCCAGCATTTCTGTTTATAACTCAATAACTACATCGTTTTATGGGGATCGGCTTGGTCAAAAGATTTTCATGGACTCCCTTACTAATTTGGTGAAATCAAAAGAAATTTAAGTAGTACACCCGTTGGTCAAAATGACGTTCGAAGCAGAGCCATCTAAGCAGATATGTTTGCTTCTACATATCATTAATGTCGTGACACTTGGTGGATCACATTGTCACACAACCGTTTGTTTGCAGTTCCGTGATAGAAATTTAAATTTTTAAGAGAGGACTTCTCTTAGCAACGTACAATGCTAAATTTACAGTTAAGTTAGGCCCGTTTTAGACGTCTCATTTTACATATGCCGAATCTAATGTAAATAAGCGAAAACAATAGATTTTTCTCATTTGCATTAGATTCGGCACATGTAAAATGCGATGTTTAAAACGGGCCTAACTTAACTGTAAATTTAGCATTGTTGCTTAGAGAATTTTCAGGTAGCAGACTTCAACTGACAGCGCGGGCTCGGCTGAACTCCCACTTCAATCTATCTATTGACAACATTTAACTCGAAAATCTGCCCAACTCAATAGACGATATTCGTATTCCCCGACGGCCCTGGGACGAGTAGGTCTTAGAGCTTGAATGTGAGGCCAATGCGGGGAA
>NC_090872.1:32931596-32934096 GCF_036669935.1 Montipora foliosa
TATGTCGTAAATATGTTATTCTCGAGCGACCGTCCTGGAAACTTCCTTCTGCTCTTTCTAAAAACTGTGTATCAATATTTATTTACTTTTGCATCAATAGTTGTTTTTGCATAAAGCAAGCTAACAAAATCTGTACCTTGCTGAGTTTGCAATTGTTAGCATAATAGTATTTTTGGTGCAAAGCTTCTGTTTTACGAAGGGGTGTATGTTTTAGGTCACCCATCCAGATACTAACCTCACCGGACAGCGTTAAGAAAATTTTAGAAAGCTCTGTCAGATGCTCAGAGGGCACGCTTAAACTTGTGGTGAAAAGAAGTTGTGAGGGAACTTGAAAACCATCAACATGTCAGCCCAGAAGCCAATGTTTCTCACTTCCCATTTATTTTCTTCAATCGTTCTGGGTTCAGCACTTTGCTAGTAACCACATGTCTTCTCAGGCTATTTACCTAAGAATTCTACCATGGCACTACAATGATAGACAATACCAAAACAATAAAGTGCACTGTTAGAGCTAAATATTACGCAAGGAAAACCTGAATCTCCTGGAAGACAACACACAGCTCAGTTGACATTATGGAAGAAATCGCTGTGTTGCTTCACTACCACACGTAAGCAATGCGTGTCTATTTTTTCTAAAGAGGACAGGAATTTCTTCTTTCTGACAAATGATTAATTAATAGGCCGGTAGCCAGGTTTTAAACCTCAGAAAAGGATCTGTTTCGTCGTACGAACGTGTGAGGACCTGTGAGCGAAAGGGCCTCTGCTGGTATGACTTCTGGGTGACCCCTTAAATGGTCTTAATGATCCCCTAACTTGAACAAAAAGTGCCTGGAACGCTGCACGTACCACAATCAACCCAGTGTACCCTCACGGAGGGTCTAGCTTGTCAAAAACGTTTTCCACTTTGTTAAGTATAAGAGACCAGAACGCCTCTGTAAGTGTCACTTTTTCATAAAACATGCCTCCGTCAGTCCCCTGGGCAATGAAAACTCCCCAGTGATATCCAGTTACAAACATTTGCTGGCACAGCTGGAAATAATATTTGTGTTTTTTTGTTAAGCTGAATGGTTTCAGCAATGTGTTGCACCTTGAAACATATATGTTGCCTTAAAAGGACATCTGTTAGAGTTTCATCAGGCTTAACTTGTGTGTACTTAAACTCAGCAACACCAGGGGTGGTTTCCTCTGGATCAGTAATAATGCTGTCTGGGCTTGCTCTTAAAAACCCATGGGTTTTGCTTATAAAAATACCAGATTTTGTAATAGTGACTTCCTTCTTCCCCTCCACAGTATCCATCTTGTTAATAAAAGCTTCTGCAATGTTATCTTCGTTTTGTAGCCCTTGTAGCATTGCAGTAGACTGGGCGGTATTGTTTACCAATAATTCCTTGATTGTTTTGGATGGGAAAGTTGTTGGTTTAAGGCTTGCCACTCGTTTACATTTAGATGCTCTTATTCTACCTTTCCGGTACAAAAACCAGTCAGATTGTTGACTTTGAAATCTCGCTTTCATTGAAGTTCAGTTTTCTCTTTATTCACTGTCCCTCTAGCTAATAATTTTAATTCTGAATCATGCACTTTTCTTCCTTCTAAGCGCGACTTTAAAATGGACTTATTAAATATTACAAGTTTGCCAAAACATATTGACGAACTTAGAGTTTTTCTTGTCGCCACCACTATTTATATACTAGGGATCAATGAAACGAGACTTGATTCTTCAATCCATGACAATGAGGTACTTATTCCGGGCTTTGAAATTGTACGCCGTGACAGGTCATTTAATTGTCGTTCTGGCGGGGGCGTTTGTTTTTATATTCCTAACTGTATAAATTACTCAATTCGCTCTGACTTATGTATCGACCAACTTGAGAATCTTTGTATCGAAATCCGTAAACCTCGATCCAAGCCTTTTCTTGTTATCACTTAGTACCGGCCACCAGACTCGACAGTAGATAAATTTGATGTCTTTGAATCTCTTGTTGGTAAGCTGGATACTTTGAATGTTGAATTTTGCAAAATGGGCGATATCAATTGTAACCTAGGTGCGCCTGAGCTTGATCATAATTCAAGATTACTCAATGATATAACAAATCTTTTTAGTTTACATCAGCTTATAGATGAACCAACTCGAGTTTCTCTCACATCGTCAACTTAAATTGATTTAATATTTACTAACTGTCCAGATAGAGTGTCTTGTTCTGGTGTGTACCCCACCAACATTAGTGACCATAGCCTTGTTTACGCCTATCGCAAACTTTCAACTGGTGTACAGTCCGGGAATCACTCGACTGTGACTTACAGGAGATTTAAAAATTTTGATCCAACTAAATTCCGTAATGACATTTGTTCTCAGGATTGGGACAGCGTAAAAATGTTTCAACATTTTCCCAGGTATCATTGATAAGCACGCCCCTTTGCGCTCAAAACGTGTTACAGCTTCGAAATCACTTTGAATTACGCCTTGCTTGAAGCAGTGCATGCATGAAAGAGACATAGCGAA
>NC_090872.1:32939096-32941596 GCF_036669935.1 Montipora foliosa
TGACGGTTCCAACAGTTTCACCGATTCGGGCACCGATTATCGCACATGCTTGTGATACAAGCGGGGAACAACAACTTGAAAAGAAAACAACAGTTTAAGTACGAGTTGACTGGCCAAGTAAGAGCAAAGTTAACACGTTGTCTGAAGGTTTAGAGTCTCTTGGCAAAATGCTGTGCCGTGGGAAATACAAACAAATCGCCGGAGCAGTGTGGAAGAACCCGATTTTAAAGGAACACGTCTAGAAACTCTTCCTGCAAGAAGTTGATCGCGAGTGCAATGCTTTGTGTTCGCTGAAAGATTCGTGCTGTCTTAGGTCCCCAAGCGAAAAAAAGACCTCCAATTCTTTTCGATTAAAAAGATGGACAGTGAACTGGAAAAGAAAGCCCCGTTGTTTAGCGCTGTACTTTGGACAGCGAGCCTCAGGAAGAGCAAGAGGGATGACCAATTCTGGCATCCAACGGTTTGCATGTCAGCTTCTGTCTTGTTGAAGAATAGGTCTCCGTATATGAATGCCATTCAGCTGTTGAACACCATCATTTTGTATCATACTGGAACTATTGTAAGTATCATGTTGTTCAAGTTTTAGTCTTACCTTCAATGGGCTTTGTTATGAGCAGATTGCCTTTCAGACATCTGGGTGGTAGATCAGACATGTGGGTGAAATTCAGGTTAGAGTGATTTCAACCTAGTTTGATTCTCAATTTCCTTTGCTTCCTAACCCTAATTATTAATGAACATGAATAATGAGGGTTAGGGGACAAAGGAAAATCATTTTAACCTGACATTTATTTTGACCTACAACTTATATTTACATACATCACTTCAGACACTCCAGCAGTAGTAAGATTGATTGGTAAAGTAAAATTCCAAACTGGTTTTCACGAGAGTCTGGAAAAAAGGTTTTTTTTTTTTCATATTAATCACATTCAAATTATTTTAATTCTAGGCTACCATTTGCCGTCTTAGTTCGCTGAGACTTACTGTTTCTCACCCATACTATTACAAGAAGATGGACGAGTATGGAAGAGATTTTGCTGCCTATGTTGTACAGAAAGTAGGAAATGAGACAAAGAAGCTCAAGCAGAATCATGGTGCATCATCTGAAGCCAATAATTCGCAAGGTCTCCTTCCACCTGCCTCATATGCTGTTTTGGCTCCGGATAAAGGGAGAAAATTGGTTTTCGACAATTTTGATTTCAAACAGCATGTACACAGCATGACCGCTGAAAACCATCAAAACATTGACTTTCACTGGGTAACTCACATGGCTGTGGAGAACAGAGTTTCAGGCAACCACCTTTCTAGTGTGAAGCCACCCTCTGACGACCTGCTGCAGATGGAGAATGGTCTATGTTTGCCCAGTCGCCAGGAACACCATTTTCAAAGGGAGAACTATATATCCCTTGCTGAAAGAGTTATTGTGGAATTACCATGCTTCCCGTTTCTCAAATCAGCTGCATGCAAGTATATCCCTGACCAGTACAGCAGGCCGATGAGTGAAAAATCAGAAACTGTGAGAGATGACATCGCTACTAGTCTGTTTACATCTACCTACATGAACATACTTAAAAAGCTCAACAATTAAATATTCATGGGGAATTTAATGTATAAGAAGTGCCTATATATCTGTTATAGAAATGGCCTCATTTAAAGCCCAATGTTCTTGGGCTATACATATATGAGATTATTAGTGCAAGAGTGACTAGAGCTGCATCCGACTTTCACTGTGGTTGTGAATTGACTATGGAAACTTTGTTCCCTTTTCCTTATCAAGTCATTTGTAATTAAACTTGATATAATTTATATGTTGTGGTTGAACTTTATCCTTGGTTCAAAATTATATTTTCCTTTGTTTTTGCGAACAAAGTTTCTTTTTTCGTTCAATGTACAATAAAACAATTATTTTGATTTGGTGGATGTTACTTTTGAAAACGCCTTTTTGATCTTGTTAATTTTTTGGTCGATAATTCATTTTGCTTTGTCACGATGCCGCTTTCTTGATTTTGTTACGTTAGTTAGTTCTGGTTAATTTTAATTGCTGACAGCTTAGCGCTTTGTTCGAATTACTCCATTTTTTCTCAAATTACACGGTTTTTGTGTCAATCGGTGCTGAATGCTAAAGCATAAAAATCCGCTACCACTGCTGCTGCTGTTTCTTATTCCATCGCCTTTAGGAGCTTACCAAAGTGAGTGTAAATTTATATTGTCATTTCTTTAAGTTTTCGTTACCGAGTTTCTGATTAGTTTCTATAGTGTACTTTGATTGTTATTGACTTAGTTAAATCCTATTGCGCTAGTTAATTGCCTATGCTTAGATCCGCTTCGTTTCTATTTACCTTTAGTTCGAACCACTTCACTGTACCACGCTCTGACACTATTCTACGCTACGACACGCTACGCTACAATTTAAAACCTCGAATAAAACCTCAATTATTGGTACAAAGTGCGTCCGTTTCAAGCTCCTAAATATCTCAGCTATCCCTGTGGTTTCTTCAAAATC
>NC_090872.1:32949096-32959096 GCF_036669935.1 Montipora foliosa
CGGTAAGAAAAGAAAGAAAAAAACAAAAACGAAATAAAATATGTCTAGTTAAATTGATAATTAACACAATGTCATATGAAAGTCATATATACATTCAAAATAAATCACCAAAATCAGAAATCCCATGATCTCCACGTTTCTTTTGCCACAATGCCCCTTTTGTGCTCGTAATCTATAAAACTGAGTGCGATTTCCTTGTAGCAACAGGGAGACTATTCCAAGCTTGAAGTGCTCTATTCAATGTTATTCACTAAAGTGTGTTGTTTCAGACCCATACCTGTTCCTGTGAATTTTCAGTGACCTTCCACTGGATGTGTATAAGTATATTACAGATTTTCTACAACCGCACCTTGTCACCTGAAAAGATTGCCAATCATACTGCTGATGCTTCTGTGTTGATTACCAGATTTATCAAATTCTTCCATATAAACATCAACATCCTCAAATTCAATTTCCTGTGATATGTAATATAACTCTGAGTCATCTCTGATATCCCCCCACTCTGCAATCATTATATCTCACTCCTCTTCGATAGTTTCTGGAATTTGAAGTTCATTACTGTCAATGTCACCAAATATTTTGTTTATAGCAGCAAGGATTGCTCTGCCATGTTCCTTTCTCCAAATTTCAGCAAATTCCTCTGCATGGTGTAATGTTTTGATCTTGTGACAATTGTCAAGTACTTGGTGTATATGGAATGGTGTAAATCCATGCATAAGGTTTAAAGATGCTACTGCACCTGAAGTGTTGCAAATAAGCAAGTCTTTCATGTAAGCAAAACGTTCTGCTTGAAGATTTAGCTTGTCCTGTTCACTAACTGAGCTAACACTCTCAGGTAAAGCAACACTGCTGTCACAGCTAACATAAACACCCTGCAAGGAATGTTGTGGACATGATGCATCTCCACAATTACAGGCACTAGCACATATGTCGCAACATTGACAACCTACCACTGTAGATTGAAAATTCCCTGGAAAATGCTTTTAAATGAAACTTCTTCGACATTCATTACTGTTAATATACTCTTTGATGTCATCTGAATAATAAGCCCCTAAAAGTCCATTATGTAAAAGCAATCATGTACTTTTTTCACCATCCCGTCCAGCCCTCCCACATACGTGGACATAACATTCAATGTTTCTTGATTGGCCAAAATAAACAACTCAATGTATTTCTTTACAGTTTAGAGGCAATCACTCTGGTGTGGCCACCAACTTCACAAATGTTGTTCAAAATGTGCTTTTTCACTGACACAGGTGTTCCTGCATGAAACATTTCCATCAACCTTTCCTTTGGATTAGGTTGTCCATTTAGAAAAAAAACCAGTTCCAAGGCTATCTTGAAATACTGAGTACAATAAAGCACACTGCTTTCTGGTTTGACATAAAATCATTGTCCTTTTGCAAGCAACTTTCTTGGTTTTTAGCTCTTCTATCAGAAATTGAAAAATAGTAGAGACTGGCACATTCTTGTTTAAATATTGAACATCAAAACTTACATTTGGGCTTTCTGGACTACGTTCAACAATGTGACAGGAAGATTGTTTTAAATTTAACGCCTTAAAAATGTCTCGCCTGGTGGCAATGGATGCAGTCGCTGTCCATACGATTGTGGGAACATCGCTTTTTAATGAGTTAAGTTCGCTTAGATTTCCATACCCTGTCCTAAAGGGCACTGCTGTCTGGTTGGATGATTTAGACAGACCTCACTGACTAATGCAGTGTGGCTTTGTCGATAGCTATTGCCACCAAAGACCGCCGATATTGCTAGACATTAATTTGCGTTATCTGTTGACGCTTAGCATCTTCTCAGGCTAAGCAAACAAGTAAGTGAAATTTCCCTTCTACACTTTCTTAAGGATCTCTTCGGATTGTATTGTTCATCGTGCAGTGCAGTAGCAGACAAACCCAGGGATTTCAGGTAGGCGACTTGATCTTCCATCAGCTTTTTTAGTGGAGATATGATAACAATATTACTGCTTCCACGTGTTCTTTCGAAGACTTGATCGGCTACGATTGGAGCAGCATAAAAGATAACTGACTTTCCATATCGTGTAGGAAGGCTTGCATATATACTTCTTTTCCTCCCAAAAGTTCTTTCAAACATTCTTCTTGCTCTGGATATACTGGATATGTCTTGCAAATACGAACGACAGCTCGTTGGAAAGTCACGCTCAACGACACACTGGTCGCCATTCTGAAAATGAAATCAAACAAGACTGCCGTTTTGGTCAGCGGAAAGGAACAAACTTAATTGATGCAAAATTATTCCGGAACACAATTAGCGTCGGCATTACACAGACGTCTCTCTCCCCGATTTTTTCCAGGGGAGGAGGCGGATGTACACAGGCTATTTTTTCCTTTGCTCAGGAATGAAACTCGAATTTTTATTCTCAACTGGAATTAAATAACAATCATCTGTACTCTTTTTGGACAGAAATAATTGATCTGTTTGCTGGTTTGTTTCGCTTTAAAATGCGAGCGAACAACAGGTTTTTTCACTCCGTTTGCCTAATTGCTTTTCGGTGCAATTTCACTGGAAAACGTGAACCATTTACAGACTCAAAAAAAGTTGGTAAAATCTCTGTTAAATGTCCACATTTTCTTTGTAAATTACAATCTCTGTAAATTTGCACATTTACAGAGATTTTGTAACCGCATAAGAAGTCTGTAAAATTTACTACATTTTCGACCTGACGATGACATAAAATGTGTACAAAATCTCAATGAAATCTATGTAAATTGAAGGAAAATTTTACAGAGATTTTATGCGATAAGTACAAAATGTCTGTAAAAACTCTTTACTTTCTCTGTAAAATTTACACGAGAAAAAATCTCTGTAAATCAATCCATATAAAATCTCAGTGTAATCTCTGTAAAAAGTGAGTGAGAAGAATGCATGAAATGTCTATAAAATGTCTACAAAAACCCTCAAAAAACTGGAGGGGAAAAGATGTGAGATGTTTTTAAAATGTTGGTGTTTTAGTGCACAAAATCTCAGCAAATTGTTCACAATATCTCTGTAAATTAAGTTATGTTAAGCTATGTTAATAAAAGGTGAAATGGATGAAAGGTTAGTCGATTTTACGTGAAAAAAAGGACAAGCTCTAGAGTTTGTGAATGCATAATTTTTTATTAATAATCATTTGTTTATATTACTTTCAATAGAATCTAAGTGTACCATTAAATTCTTGCAATAAGTTGAATAAAGTAATTCAATTAATAACATCAGTTACCATGGCAACTTTTTCTACAGTGTCAAAATGGTGTCCAGCTTTGAAAAAACCCACGTCCTATGAACGTTATTTGTCACCCATGATTTATAGCTGATGAAATGGTACAATGTATACTCGTGAAATTAGGGAATAATTCCACTTGCGTTTTGTCCTAAATCAAATAATTTTTGTTGCCTTAAGGTGGCCCTAAATAGTATTTTTCAAAGGTTTGGATATTACAAGAGCATCAATATTTTTTCCATTGGCAAATGTGTATCACATAGCACTCGGTAGACGGTCAAAAATAAAAACCTACCGCCTTAGACTACATGTGGAAGATTCTTTCAGAACCTAAATGTCGTTGCTATGGCAACTACTGATAAAAATACTTCGCTTGTTTTTGTAACCTACCTGAGTTCTAGACGGTGTTTCTAGGTTTCTACTCGGTGAATTTTCTTTGTTTTTGGGGTAACAGAGTGAACTTCCAAGGTGTTTCAACTGACAAAGCTACAAGAAAATCTGTACGTAATTTTTGGAGAAATTCCCAATTTTCGTTTTTGAGGCGTATTACATTAATGTATGCAAAACAAATAGATGATGTTTTCCTAACACATCCTCAGAAACCCAGGGGCAGATCGCAGAGGCAAGGCGAAGTCTACATGGGCAAAAGAAAATGGCGACAAAGAAAAGCATAGTAGGGCGAGAAGAGCCCCTGGGGACACGCTCTTACCAGACCAGTTCCAAACAGCAGGGGTAGTTCTCAATTCTGATTTGTGCCAGAAATTCTTTGTGTTTTTCTGCCCAATCAGAGGTCAGCAGGCCGTGAAGTAGTTTCCTGTCTTCTTACATGGAAATCACTTGATTGCCATACTCGCCTCGTTCGTTTGGCAAGGTTTTGCTCGAGGAGAAAGTCTCAATCACAGCACAAAATGTATAGGAAATCGGTCGGATTATCGGCAGAGAAATACGCTGGACCATTCGCAGGTATCGTTACAGTCGCGTATTTCCAAGTGTGCGAGGTTTTTGTAAAGATGTCCTCCCCGTTTCATCTAAGATAGCAGTGATTAATTTTGATGTAACAATTGAATTATTTTGATTCTGTCCCCTTTTCCTAGTCGAGGTATTTCTAGATTTCTTACATGAATTGCTGTGGCAGAAACCTTGCTAATATCGAGAAACTCTTGATTGCACGGGCCACACTGGTATGTCGAGCAAACAGCATGTAGCACAACTTTATTTTAATTCTCGCCAAATGCAACGCTATCGAGCTCGTGTCTTCACGATATTGTTTACGATGAGCTACCCGAAAAAAACAGTTTGACGACTGTTGTCGAGTGCGTTCTTACGTTTTTATTAACAAAAAGAGAAAGCGAAACCATATCAAAATTAAAAGTCCAGGCACATGATCGATGGTCTTTCTCGTGGAAAAGGTGGAAAGGGTAAAATCAGTCTGGAAAAAAAAAGGCCATATTTGCTATTTCAGGGAACGACTTGTCGAATAGGAGACATCCCCTTTCTCCTTTGACATCGAGCCAAGGGGATGCAAAAACTTCTTTTCACTTTGACAAGAAAAAATGTCATACAATACCCTTTGAAAATGTACCAATTAAGCAAATTCCACCATCCTCGGCGGTGTCTTGTCCTGGTGAGTTAACAAATCACCATGAGGAAAGCACCCAAACACCAAAATCAGGTTGCCACTGCTTTCCTAAATCAAGCAAAGAAACATCCGTCAAGGTATGCACATTTCCGATAATTATGTATACATACACACACTGCATGTATGTCGATGTAGAAACACATGTTTTATTATACTGACAGTGTACTAGAAAATAAAATTTGCCATCGTTGTAATGGCATATCCTTAAGTTTCAAGTTTCTTGTGAATTGCTTAGTTTAACTTATTACACAAGATGCCACATCCTTATTATTTAGAAGGCTTAGAACAGGTGTTCAATTCAAGCGAGCTGCCACACATGCCACCTGAGCCACTCTGAAGGATAATGAATCAAGATTATACAATCGGAAATAGAGTTTGTTAGATTTGGTCAGGTTTATCTCAAAAGTTCGTCCAGTGTCCTTCCCTGATTTGTTTGGAAACAAGTGAGAAGCGTTCTTTTGCATTCTTAAAGGGAATTTTCAAAAATTATGCAGTGAAGTTTTTTCATCTTTCAGCTTTTTCATAAATATTTTGAACTCTACTTCAGTTTAGTTCTTTCTCACATGCTGTACTGGGTCAGGGAATTGTGATATGATTTCGAAAGCTAAAAAAACAAAATACTGCTCACTGAATTGGTTTTCGAGTTACTTTTCAAAAACCAAGTTTAAGAGGGTCTTTGAGTAGCACTGCAACATTACCATACCAACAGTTGGGACCCAGCAAACACCCTTAAAACATTGCCTCACAATAGTATTACACAGGTATGAAAGCTGTTGCAGTTGCCCTTTTGTAAGGATTGGAGTAATCTTTTTCCATTGGACACACGACTATTAAAAGTGGAAAATCCTTTCAAGCTTCCTTAAACTGAGAAAATAATTTATCTTTTTATCTGTGATCACATTTCTGTCATCCTGTAGAGTGCTCTTTTACCTCTTCAAAGATTTGTCTACCTAGATTATCACTGCACGAAAAAATGGATTTTCACCAAATTTGCACAACGCAAATATAATGCAAACATATGTTTACTCTAGAGCAAACCTGTAGCAAACGTGGTAAATACCACATTTGCACCATATTTTCACACCTGTGTGAATATAGTAGCAAATGCGGCATTTACCATGTTTGCTACAGGTTTGCTCTAGAGTAAATATATGTTTGCATTATATTTGCTCTGTGCAAATTTGGTGTAAATCCGTTTTTTTGTGCAGTGATATATGTAGCAGTGACATTTTGCATTTTGCCTGAGTATGACATTTATGCTGATTTCAAAACCCAAGCCGCTAGACACAGTTGAACAACAACAATAATAATAATAATAATAATAATCATTATTATTATTATTATTATTATTATTATTATTATTATTATTATTATTATTGTGTCCAGGTACGTACTAGTACTACAGAAAGAGTATGCTGTTTCCTTCTTTCTGTGGGAAATATCAAATAGCACATCAAATCAGTTAATACTGGTAAATTTTTTGCAGTTCTATTTTGTTTCCCTAAACTTAAATATTGTGCTACTTCTTCTGATGTGTCCAATAAAGCTGATAAACTATTAAAAAATATTGAAAGAATGTGAATTAATTATTAAAAGTTGTCACATTTTTGGGATCTTTGCTGTAAAGAGAAATGTCAAGGTTAAGATGTTATATTTGCAGAGGTACAACTCAGAATACTATGTACTACCTGGATCCACACTCATTTTACTATTGGAGAAAATTTCTTTAAGAATTGTTTTAGAAACATCGGGGCTCTGTTGTTGTTATTACTGTCTAACACACAGCACACTTTTGTATGAAATATGAAATAGCAAACAAGGCTTTCCTTATAATTAGAGCAAAATTAATGTTGCTTTAAAACATTAATGACAAACAAAACTTACGGTGCTCATAAAATATTCAGTCTCTTTCCTATGTTCTTTGCAACTGTCTTTAATTCAGATTATTGTCCATTATCCAAGTAAAATTATCTCAAAGGAATTGCCAGCATATTTGCACAGCCTGGGTATTGCCCTTTGCAAGGCTATTTAAAAAGAACACATCAGCTTTTACTTTGGCAGCATTCAGAAGCAAACGTTTGCTCTCGAGATTAACAAAGTTTCAACCACAGCAATTGATGCAAGAAATCTAGAAATACCTCGACTAGGAAAAGGGGCAAGAATAAAAATAATTCAATTGTTAGATCAAAATTAATCACTGCTATCTTAGGTGAAACGGGGAGGACATCTTTACAAAAACCTCGCACACTTGGAAATACGCGACTGTAAAGATACCTGCGAATGGTCCAGCAAATTTCTCTGCCGATAATCCGAACGATTTCCTGTACATTTTGTGCTGTGATTGAGACTTTCTTCTCGAGCAAAACGTTGCCAAACGAACGAGGCGAGTATTGCGATCAAGTGATTTCCGTGTAAGAAGACACGAAACGACTTCACGGCCTGCTGACCTCTGATTGGGCAGAAAAACACAAAGAATTTCTGGCACCAATCAGAATTGAGAACTACCCCTGCTGTTTGGAACTGGTCTGGTAAGAGCGTGTCCCCAGGGGCTCTTCTCGCCCTACTATGCTTTTCTTTGTCGCCATTTTCTTTTGCCCGGTTAGACTTCACCTTACCTCTGCGATCTGCCCCTGGGTCTCCGAGGACGTTCCTAACAGCGAGAGAAAGAAAAAGCCTATCAATGTGCCAATTTTCAAAAAAATTCACCGCCTGGAACGCGCCCCAGATGAGTTTTTAGATCACTCAAAACCCTTGTTTTAAGTGACGTCATCAAAATAGAAATTTTTCAAGTTACGGCACTGCGCATGCTCTCGTTTCGCTTTGTTTGCACTCTTCGCACGTGCTAATTGAAAATAAGTCGAGAAGTAGCACAGGCTCCCCAAGCTGAAAATACGTGGTGTATGCGACAGTTTGTGTATATAGAGAATTGTATGAAAAAATCACCGATCGTAAAAAAATTGTGTAAATAACTATCTCATTTGAAATAAAGTTTTCCTACCTCAAATGTGTGACGAATTTGTCTTTTGCCGATTCACAAAAGGAGTGTGAATTATAGTAAAAAAAAGGTTTTTTGGAAGGGATAGAATACCTCAGGACCCCTCTTAAGCATGAAAACACCGCAAGCCTCTTTTTGACTAACCTTGAACTGGAATTGAAATATTATGGGTAATTCAGGTCAGACTTTAGCGTGACCCGAATTGCCAGTAATATTTCAGCTCAGATTAGTGGAAAAGAGGCTTGTTTTCTCGTTTGTTAGGGGTCCTGAAGCACTTACATGTAATGCATTCAGTCTATCACTTCCAAGTCTTTTCTTTTTGCAATGTATTTATGTTGTTCTTATGATATTGAAAATTCCACTATGTTTGAAGAATACAACAGTGCATGTACTCAGTTTTGCTTTTTGCTATTCAATAAAAATTAAACAACAAAAAATAAATTGTGCAGCATTTCTTTGTAAGGTAGCATTAGAAGGGATAATAATTTGTGGAGAGACTGGCAATGACAACAGATAAAGACCTCAAGGGAAACTAAAGTGATTACATTAATAGTGAACAAGGGTTGAAGTTATTGGGAGTTGACTTTAATTTGCAGATAATGACACCACAAGACAGCATCATTGTTGGATTTGTAAAAATATTGCTAGTTGTGCGAATTTACTAATGAGAAGCCTGCAAGATTTGCTTCTTTTTCCAGTTACTGGAGCACAGATTATGTAAAACAAAACAACTCCAAATAAAGACTAATTCCAAGTGACCAAAAATACAACTTGCTTTCCTGTACCTGCAGAAAGCCCCCCAAATTTATAAGTTTATCGTTGGTAATCTTGCAATATATTGCCCAAGATCCCTGAAGGATCTTGTAAGATCAGGAAAAAGATTCTTGAAAGATCGTAGCCCCACAACAGCTTACAAGATCTTGTAACAGTCTTAAAAAAGAATCTTGTAAGATCAATGTAACATTCTCAAAAAAAGATTCTTAAGAGATTGGGTAAGAATCTTGTAAGATCTTAGATAGAATCTTACAGGATTCTTACAAGATCTTATCTAAGAACTTGTTTAAGATCTTATAAGATTCTTACAAGATTCTCATAAGATATTGTAAGAATCTTGTTAAGAATCTTACAAGATCTTGTAAGAATCTTGTAAGATCTTGTTAACAAGGTCTTGTAAGATTCTTAATTAAGAAACAAAGTAAGATCTTATTAAGAAACTTATTAAGAATCTTAGTAAGATCTTAATAAGATTTCCACCTGGGGAGCAATCATGCCAAAAATTGTCCCTTAAAAGAAACGTTTTGAGATATAAAAATTCCTCAAGATGGCTTTTTGTGTATTGTTATGAATTAGATTAAGTACTCATCAAATAAAATTTGAGGTTTTGGTGGGAGAAATTGCAATATTAACTGCATCACAATATGATTGGTATATTTAGATGGCTAGCTCTACTACATAACAGTACATGTACACGGTTATCCCCCACATTTAGTTTTCAGCGCAACAGGTATGGCACCTATTCAAACCGGTAAAGCAATTGGTTAATGTTGGACGTTCTGCAAAGGATAAACGACTTCTGAGCATTTGCAGGGGGTAATAAGTGCTCTTACAAATGCTTTTGAGTAGTCTACTATGGAATACCCCACAATACAATTGAATATTTTTTGTTGTTTAGGCTCACATACATGTACATGCAAACAAGCAAGTGACAAGTAACAAGTGAGAAAGCTTGTATTCCATGTCATAGGAAATAATTACATATCACCCTGCACAACCAATGTGGAATACAGCCGAATATATGCTGTGCAGTTATTGACTTATTGGTTAAATATTTTTATGACTTGGTATAAAGGGCTTCACATTACTGAACATGTGACATTGTTTGGACATACGAAACCAGTGAAGGTACATGTAGGTATACAGGTGACAAGGGAGTAACTACAGAATAACCGGCCACTATTGTGCTGTTGCAGTGGCATCGTTTGAAGAACAAGGCATCTGCAAGTGGCGAAGAAGGGGCTGGGTATACAGAGATCCATATACATGTATTAATTCCCTATTCGTTATTATTGTTATTGCCTTAAATGGCCGTAATACAATATAAAGTGAAACTACTAAGGGAGTAGGTCTGCAA
>NC_090872.1:32964096-32989096 GCF_036669935.1 Montipora foliosa
TAATACAAAGAATTTCTAGCACTATGATGAACAGGTAAGGAGAGAGGGG
Source organism: Montipora foliosa (assembly GCF_036669935.1). Classification (NCBI taxonomy): domain Eukaryota; kingdom Metazoa; phylum Cnidaria; class Anthozoa; order Scleractinia; family Acroporidae; genus Montipora; species Montipora foliosa. The sequence continues at coordinate 32,964,146 of NC_090872.1, forward strand.
GTCTCCTTGTCTCACTCCCCTTTCAACTGCAAAGGCTGAGTAGAAAAACCATTGTTTATGACACAACTTGCGATATTGTTGTAAAATGTATGAATCCATTGCAAAAATGATGGACCAAAACCAAAAGAGGTTAGAGCGCGAAATAGAAAATCTCTACGGACCGTATCGAAGGCTTTTTTGAAATCTATACAAATAATTCTCCCCTCAAGATTATACCGTTCTGAGAATTCCATGACGTCTTCTATCGTTCTGACTGCATCAAAAATAGTTCTTCCCTTAACATATGCACATTGATTATAATGTATAACTGGCTGTATGAGTGGCTTGTTCCCATGTGATTAATCACATTCACTGCTGTAGTGTTGTTACACATTATTCTGATATGTGTGTTGCTCTTATCTTTAGCAAAAGTTTGGAGCCCCAACAAAATAGCCAACATTTCCAGATAGTTGATGCGTTGTTTAGATTCTGAATGGGACCAAATTCCTCCTGAGGACAACCCCTGAAAATTCTGTCCCCCAGCCCATAAGGGAAGCATCTGTTGTTATTTGGTGCTGGGGTTGTGGGTGGTTGATTACATTGTACGCATTTCCCACATGTTGAATCCACCAATGTAATTCAGATTTCGCATGAGAGGAAAAAGACATGAAGTCATCAAAATTACCCTTTGATCTCAAAAGGGCTAAGGGAATTATCTTTTTCCAGGTGTCGGTAGTAAAGAGCGCCATGCATTACCTCAGGGAAGCTAGAAACTATTTTCCCATTAACACTAGCCACTTCCCTAATAGAAGGTGAAGGGTTTACTAGTAACTCAGTACAGACATTTTGTCAACTGGTAGCTTTCTCCCTGGTCAGTTGTATTTTCGTTGCCACTGAATTTATTACAAATCCCAGGATAGTAAGCACTTGTGTGGGTATTAGAATGGACTTTTCTGAATGCACAACGAAACCTAATTTATCAAGCAGGACAGTAGTATTTATAACATCTAGGACACAATTCTTATGGGTTGGCTCTCGTAGGTAAAGGTCATCAAGATGTGCCACAGCATTTGTCCTCGTTTGTGCTGCGTAGACAGAGGAGGCTTAAGAGTTTTAGTAAATATACGGGGAGAACACGGCAGCCCATTAGGAAGGCAGGTAAATTCATATAACTCTCCCTCCCAGATAAAGCGTGAAAAATTTCGATCCGGCGTCCTTCATAGTAATAATAATAATAATAATAATAATAATAATAATAATAATAATAATAATAATAATAATAATAATAATAATAATAACAATAATAATAATAATTTGTGAACTTATTGTGCGCAGCTTAACATGAGAATGATCAGCCGCGCATTACAACTGCATTACTTTACAAGAATTTAACAAAAGATAATGCATATAAAAACTAAATAATATATATGCATGCAAGTAAGAATTGAATATAAAATTGCTCACCACTATAAAGTCCTAAAAAGATAAGTCTTAATATGAGCCTTAAAACTGTTCACATTAGTAATCTCACGAAGATTTTTTGGAAGAGAGTTCCAGAGCCTTGGCGCTGCCACCATAAAAGCTCTATCACCTAACTTCGTCGATCGAACAATTGGCATAGAAAGTAAAATACTACCTGAAGATCTAAGGTTATATAAGGACGATTTAAATGTTATTAAATCGCATAGATATTTAGGAGCAAGGCCGTGAATTGCTTTGAATGTAATAAGCAGTATCTTAAATTGTATCCGGGCTTTAACGGGAAGCCAATGCAGACCACGAAGAAGGGGTGAGATGTGGCAAAACCTAGGGGCATTACAAACTAGCCTGGCTGAGGCATTCAAAACTCTCTGCAATTTGTTAAGCTGGTAGTTGGGCAGCCCATACAGAAGACTGTTACAATAATCAACACGAGATGTAATAAATGCATGGACAAGGATTTCCGTTGATTCTCGAGATAAATACTTGCGAATGCATTTGATATTATGCAGATGGTAAAAGGCAACACCGCATAACTTGCTAATATGAATTGACATAGTAAGCTGCTCATCAAACCAAGAGCCTAGGTTTCTAGCTACTGCTACAGGACAAACATCAGTAGACCCAACTCTAATGCAATTGATGTTAACCTTGTCCAGCTGCTGCCTAGTACCTATAATTAAAAATTCTGTCTTATCATTGTTTAGCATAAGATTATAAGATTATCTGAAATCATCCAACTCCTAATGTCACGGATACAGTCAGTCATGGACTTGATGGCAAAATCAGCATCTGCAGATCGACTGGGGCTCAATGACATACAACTGTGTATCATCAGCATAGCAGTGAACTTGTGGGAGGTGGCTTTCAACAATGTGGAACAGTTTGCGTGTGTAGATAATGAAAAGCAAGGGACCCAAACATGATCCTTGAGGAACACCTTGTTTTAAGGGAAACTGGTGTGAGAGACTACCATTTACAGAAACACGATGGAAGCGGTCAGAAAGATACGATTTAAACCAGGCAAGCGCATTGTCAGTTATTCCCAAATCAGACTTAAGACGATCAATCAGCTTATCATGATGTATAGTATCAAAAGCTGCACTTAAATCTAATAATACAAGCAAGGTGACATGTTGCTCGTCCATAGACATCAAAATATCATTCTTAACTTTAAGCAAGGCCGTCTCGGTGCTGTGTTGCTGTTTATACGCCGATTGAAGCTGAGAATGTAAATCATTGGCAGTCAGATGCTCCATAAACTGCTCAACCCCAGCCCTCTCCGACAATTTAGAAATATAAGAGAGGTTACTGACTGGACGGAAATTTTTGAACGCAGAGTCCAAACCAGGCTTCTTGAGAGATGGTAACACAAGCGCCTCTTTCCAGGCCTCAGCGAATCGACCGGTGTCAAAAGAGAGGTTAATCAGTTTAGTGATAACTGGCAGTAGAACATCCAGCAACTTGAGAACGATGGGAGTGGGAATGGGGTCGAGTTGACAAGATTTGCCCGCTGCTTTACTAATCAACAAGCGCACTTGTTCTTGAGAGAGAGTCTTGAAACCGGTAAACCGTTCTTTCAGGCATGGAATGTCAGTAGCAGGTAGAGATGGTACAGATGATGTAGAGGAATTAGCTAAAGACGCGTTTATATTCTCAATCTTCTGTGCAAAGAAATTTCCAAAATCATTGGCAAGCCGAACATTGTCAACACGAGGAAACGATGCAGTGTTAGTGTCACACAACAGGGACTTTGTAACATTAAACAGTTTTCTCGGATCAGAACTGTTTTGCTGGATATGATTGGTGTAATAATCACAGCAAGCTTGTTCATCAAGTATATTGCATGGTTTTTCTTCTTTTTGAAAACACTTAGATCCTGTGCAGATTTAGAATAGCGCCATTTCCTCTCAGCTCTCCGCCTAGCCTTAATAGCATCCTTAATTTTGTGGTCAAACCAAGGCACACGCTTCCTGTTAGCAACAGACTTAGTTCTCAGAGAAGCATATTTATCAAGTAACGACGACAGTGTGGAGTTGTAGTAGGAGACCATCATGTCCAAATCCGTGAAAACGGTGGTACTTCATGTCAAAAGACGCCATATAACAATTTTGGGTAACTAGTTTGGTTATGGTAGAAAGCGAATTCATTTTACAATGATAATGACTCACTGAATCATTAAACCTCTTGAGATTTAGTATAAGTCGCTGGGTCCCATCCTTCTTAGGACGAAGGAATTTGACAAAATTTGCCCAGATATAGGTGACACCTTTGTGACGACACATTTCTCAAGTAACTTATGCACTTCTTGACGAACTATGGGATATTCATGTTCCGAGAAGATTTGACTAGGCAATTTTTGTTGAACAGGGGTGGCAGTACACTCAATAGCTGCTCCCAAAACATCAGATAACATGATTTTGTCACTGGTGAGAGTCCTCCAAGCTGCAAAGTGAGCAGCCACATGCCCAGCCTTACATGTATGGCATAACATTTGTAAGTTGCTACTTGCTTGTGAAGAAACATAATTTTATGGTCTTCTCTTTTATTCGGATGTCTACATTTGGGTCGACGAGACATCTACGAAGCCTACGTTTAAGCTTCTTAACAAGCTGTGTTGTTAGGTCGCCGACGAATGGGACGGTAAGTCAGATAGTTGGATAGTGGTTGTTGTGGGAGGTGTGGTTGGTAATATGATCTGAAGCCCTGTTTTGTGCATTCGTAGTAAAGCGATCAATTAATAAGTTCGCAACACGTTTAGGAAAGCGTTCCACGATAAGGAAAGAAACTTTATTTAAGTGTCTAATCTTCTAGCGCCGTAGAGCACCAATCGGGGACACTGTAAATTGAAATTAACAAGTTAACGCAAATCAAATCAAATTTGGTGTTTGAGGAGAGGGGAAAGCGGATTACCCGGAGAAAACCTCTCGGTGCAGAGTAGAGAACCAACACACTCAACCCACATATGACGCCAAGTCTGGGAATCGAACCCGGGCCACATTGGTGGGAGGCAAGTGCTCTCAGTACTGCGCCATCCCTGCACCCCAAAACCTCCTTATTAGCTTGAGCTCGGTTTTAATTTTTTTAGGAGTGCAAATTCGGTGTACGCGGTCACTCAGTGCTTTGACCCAAGAACTGAATCTTGTGTCGCCAAGGTACAAAACTCTCAAAGTTAGTGTACTGTCCAGTGAAAATTCGGTTTTGTGTAGTGACCCAAAGAGGATTGGTAACATTTTGAAAAATCATTTTGCAAACATTGGAGATAAATTGGCATCCGAAATCCCTAATGCTGTGAGCACTATTCTGATACCTTGGACCTTGAGATCAATATTGACTTATCCTGATAAAAAAGTCGTCCGACGTGGAGTTCCTCAAGACTCTGTCCTTGGCCCCTCTTATTCCTTCTCTATATCAATAACAAATTCTCCTTTTACCTGTTTGCCGATGATACAACCCTAATGTATGCTGATGAAAACCTACGTGTTCTTGAAATAACTATTAACTTGGAACTTGCAAAGGTCCATGAATACCTTAAAGCCAATAAGTTGACTCTCAATATTAAAATGTCAAACTTTGTTACTTTCCGGCTCCGCCAGAAGATAATGGCTTTTGTTACTCAGTTAAAATTTTATCTCTGCAACCAATACCTTTACAATGTTAAATACCTTGTAATGGAAATATCATACCTTGTCGTGACTTGACATGGAAATAACATATTGACCACATTTGTCATAAAGTTAACAAATTAATTGGAGTTATTGCAAAACTGAGACATTATGGACCAAGACGTTTACTGCTCAATGTCTATCACACTCTAATTACTTCCTATCTAAATTACGACATTTGCGCCTGGGACAACTGTGCAAAAGTTCATCAAAAGCATACTCTTTCTTTTCTCTTCGTTTCCTTGCCCATGGACTACAAGTACTTGAATGTCTGGAATTTTGTCCTGCCAGGTGATGTGTAGGATCTTGTGAAGGCACTTGAAGGCAGTTAGCAGGTGGAAGCGATTCAATTTCTGGCATGGTGCTCATGGACTGCCCATGTCTCACTAGCATACAGTAGAGTGGGTACCACATTAGCCTTCTACATCTTCAATTTTGTAGACATCTTGATGCCACTCATCTCCCACTGAATCACGAAGGTGTCTAAATGTGTTAACGGCTTTGCAAATGCGAGTGTTGATCTCTACACATCGAGGTTAAAAAGGCTTATTACCATTAAAACAAAAGAGCATTTTTTTGGCCTCCATTATGAAAGAGGTCTATGAACCTTAATCACACGGTGGCCATGTTGAGTCCCGCGGGATTGAAAGCTTTTGTTTTGCCCACCGAAACTCGATCCCAGACATTTCAACTCGAGGCTTGGCGTACGAAATCTATTGTCTATGGCCAATATGGCTTCCGTGTGAATTAGGCTCATGGTGGATATGTTAACCGAGCAGTTGGCACCTAAAATGTTTAAACTAAGAAATTCTGATTTAAACCCAGTTGCTTGCACCTCTTTGTTTAGAAACCAATTTGCTTTCACAGGGGCGTCTATTTCAAACACAATGCCAGGTCACTAAAAAGTATAACTTGCCTTCCGTGATTGTTCTAAAGACAAAAATCAAAACATTTAAGTTTGCTCTGACAACAACTATTTAAGTCATTTAGTGCGTACTGCAATTCAATTTTATATTAAACTTACATTCGACTGTCACACTGCTTTTAAGAAGAAAAGATTTCTTGTGTAAGTATGATGAAATTACCGTGTATAAATAAAGTTTATTAACCTGTCTTATTATGATCCTATCCTATCCTATCCTAACCTGGGTTTCAGCCGCCTTCTCCACTCGCTAAGTCACTAGGGGGAGATAGGCTTCTGAATGCAGCAGGCGTTAATGCTGTCCGTTGACGTGACGAATCAAATGTCATAATTTATTTATTTATTTACTTATTTTTTTCAAAACACGCGTGGTCGTGGCCTCGCAAATATTGAAAATTCCAAAAGATAAAGTGTCAGACTTGCATGAAATTGATTTCGGAGACCACGGATCGCTATACGATATAGGGAAATACCAATAAAATACCGAGGACTTACAAGAATTCAAGTAAGCAGACGACATAGATTCCGCCATCTTAAACGCACGAACTCTGGCAATTAAATTCAATGGCTCGCCAGTCACATGAATAAGTTAGCACGGTAACCAATCAGAGCCACTACACGGTTGTTTGATAGTGACGTCATGGGGCAGCGTTGACACCTGCTGCTTTCTGTCGCCTATCTCCACGAGTAACTTAGCGAGCAGAGGAGATTGCTAAAATTCGGGATAGTCTTTCCTTTGTGTCTAATAGGTTTATAAACCAATATCCTGGTAATGAACAATTATTGTGCTTGTAGGAATTTGCAGGAATCCACGCGCTTGTAGGAATTTTCACGCATCCACATGGGGCTGCAAGAATCCTATAATAATAAGACAATTAAATATTGTAGCTTTTTCTTTTTTGTAATTACTTAGACGTTTTTACATGTAAATTAACGCAGACGTGTCCACAAGTGCAGTTAATTAGGTCCACGGCTATTTTGATAAACGTCACAAAGTATCCCCTTGCTCTTCTCCCTAACTTCAACATCACTCTAGTCCGGGAATACTGTACCCTGCGAGCAGAGTCTCTTTCGATCTTCCTAGATAAGTCGGAAAGAGGAAAGTAGCCTCTGCTCGCCGCCTGCAAATTTTGTGTTGAGCATGCGTAAAAAATTTTAATGTATTCGGTGTCAGTCACGTGTGACCAGTAGCCACAAAACCACAAAACGAAAACAAACAGTCGGGATATTTTCCAACAACTCTCGCAAACACACGACAATCAAGGAATCATTTCATTGGAAACTCAAGATAGGCCATACTCTTAAAATGCCATTTTATTTTTTTTTCCTGAAACATTCATGGGTTTCTGTCAGACTAGTTTCTGTAACCGGCACATAGGAAAAACTCATGGGAATTCTAACAGTTAAAATTGCCACGCTGTTGTAAATGTCAAAACATTGATGATGCGTGGCGATTGATCATGCGCAAAAATTAAAAAAAAAAACAGGTTTGACAAGTCGAAACTTGACTGACTCATCCAATTCTTTGGATGAGCGGCAAGTCAAAGAATGTGGAGGCGGCGAGCAGAGACTACTTTCCCCTTCCCGACTTATGTAAGAAGATGGAAAGAGACTCTGCTCGTAGGGTAGGAATACGGACAATTAACGTGATAAAGTCTTCCCTAGCTTAAACCCAAGTCCTATAGTGAATATAAATAGTTGCATTTAGCCTCACTAGAAAATAACCTTACACTTATCTTATTGCTAAAACGGGTAGAAAATACTTAGACTGAAGGCGGGTGGCCCTTAATAACAGAAAGACAATGGTTGCCAAGGAAGCTTTTGGTCAAAGAGCCCTACAAAAAGGTTGCATGGATGGTTCTATGAAGTAACTTTTTCAATGGAAATATGATATCACTTCAATCAGAATGCTCGTGCGAAACTAGTCCCAGTCCTCTGCCGTGCTTTTCATTGAAAAACATGTAAAAACTGTCCGGAAATGAAAGGAAGAAGCCTTTTTGTTTTCACCGAATAAGAACCGTCCCATCATTTTTCGTAGACTGCAGCATGGAATTTCTATTTGGACAACAAATGGAACCAATGTTTTCAAAAGTGTATCAAACAAGGGCCTTATGGCGTCATAATGCTTTTGGGAAATTACTTTATTTTCAAACCCATGCTACAGATGTACAGTTGCGTCAATTTTTTTGGAAAAATATAGTTAACTTGCTGGGTTTTTAGGCATTTTCTCTTTTATTCACGTGATTACCAAATATGGTTGTGAGTTGAACCAGACAAAGAAATGTTAAATACAACACGCTTGACAGAAAATGGTAACTGCAGAATCAAATGGTTTCGAGGAATGATTATTTGAAGAGGTCCATAGCAACATTTTGGTAGTTAAGAGCCACCCCCCTTAAAGGGACACTTGCACCTTATCTCCTGCATTTCTGGAAAAAATGTTCCTGGACAGTTCCAATTACGTTTGTTCAGTCCAAAGGAATACTGGGATCCTGGCTTAATTTTGTGGTTTTCGTTGCTCTTTTCTTTATTCGTGGACGGGTCGTTATGCCTAACATCTGCAAAAACGCCCTTTTCATTTTGGAGCTTAAGCAAATATACAACCACGGATTGATAGCGCTGTTTGCGTTGCCCAACCAGATGACGAGATACAGAACAATGTTTGGTACAGGCACTGGAACACTGAATACGGTTACTGCATTGAAAATATTCAGCAACTGCGCGGGGAGCCAGCAAAGACAGAACACAACAACGATTATGACAAGCATGCGAACTACATTTTTCTTGTTAATTATGTCTCGTTTTTGTTGAACTGCAGTTAGTATTTCAGTAGGAGGTCTTCTAAACCATATTTTATAAGAAGTTATGCCATAAAGGATTGATATTGCAACCAGAGGAAGAAAATAAGTAATCAGGAAAAGATAAAGGAAAACGCCCCGAAAAGTGACACTTGCATCTCCCAAATGCGTCACCACGCACTCAGATTTTTCAGCATCAAAATAATAGATGACTGGCATGATGAACATCAAGCCCATTGAGAGAATCCATATTAAGGGAGAGATGTATTTGGATTTTCTAAACCAGGCAATACGACTTTCCAAGGGGAAGTTCACCAGGTAGAACCGATCAATGGCCATGACCGTCAGGCTTAAAATTGAGGCCACTATTGTTACTTTGGCAATATATTGAATTGTCCTGCATGTGATATCACCAAATGTGCCATGTATCGCCCAGTTGAACTCATTATTCATTTCATTGACGTTGACAGGCATCATTAACACCGTGACCAGTAGATCAGCAACCGCCATATTCACAAACATGAAGCTCGTCAGTGATTGCGTCCAGGGTTCCTTCCAGACGATGTAGATGAGAAAAGAGTTTCCCAGGAGAGACATAAGCATCGTCATAGCGTATAATACTGTTACTATGGCAACTCCAGTGTTACTTGATTCGGACATGATCAGTTTGATTTATACCTGTAAAATGTTATAAAATTGATCAGTTTTTGCTAGTTATCTCTTTAATAGCATAGTGTCTTGAATCCTATTCCAGTTCTGATGTTTCCTAAAGGGGCCAAGAATGTTTTCCCAGAGTTTAGGAAATCAGGTGAGGTAGTTTTTCTTTCCGATACCTCGTCGGGCACTGCCTGATTTCTTTAGGGAAATGGTGATTCCTTAGTATTGCACTGCGCATCCTGTACTGCGTAAATGGTGAGTAAATATTTATAAATTGGTCCAATTTGCAACATTGTAAATATGGCGTAAGTCGATCATACACACTAAAACAGTTCTCAAAACATGTGATAGAAGTTGTGAATGACCCATAACTCTTTGCGAATAAGCGCACTTTCCGAGGACATGGCCAATTTTGTTGTTTCGATCTACGATAATCGAGATAGACAGGTGCGTTGGTGTTTTACTCCTAAACGAGCACAGTGACATGTATTTTTGATTGCATTATATTGGTGTAAAAATTATCCCTTTTAAATAATATATATATATATATATATATATATATATATATAAATCTTGAGTATAGTCTATCCTTGCGGTAGAGTGCTTGATGCTATTAGCAGAGCGTAGTATAACTGAAGGTTTAACTAATCAATAAGTCAAAGTCTGTCTGGTGATCGCTTAAGCGTGATTTTCAGAGTCACAGAAAAAGTGATGTCTTATTGATTAGTTCAACCTTGAGATATATAGCTCTTTGGCATTACAAAGCTTATAAGCTTTCGCTTTCATGTTCAAATTGAACACCCTACCAGGATGAGTAATTGCCGCTAGCATGCTCACTAGCTCGCCAGTTTCAGCACTCTGGCATGGCTTAGATGTATCACATGTGTGGGATATTTGGGGTGGATTTTTAAGATTAACCACTGTCCTAGACGTCAGCACTACATTGATGAGGCCTTGAAGGCCGAAACAGCACTGTCTGCAGTTAGTTATATACAAATATATATATTTTTTTAATGGAAATCCAACGATGTAGTCGCAAGCTAGTAGGATCCGATGGATACACAACGCTTTGCTATTCAAATGTTAAGTGGTGAGTGTACAAATAGCGACAGCAAACTATTAACTGATCCATTTTGAATGAAAAACATGTTATACCGTGAGTGGGAATCGAACCCGCGTCCCCCTGGTTACTAGTCGGGTGTGCTAACCACTGCACCATTACAACAACCCTGCTGGCAAGAGGGTCATCAGTGAAGTTACTGGCTAGCCACGGGGTTCCCCGGTGTTTAAAATTCAGGAACAGGACGTACATCGGATCATCCGAGCTAACTAGTAACTTCACTAATGGTCCTGTTGCCAGCAGGGTTGTCGTGATGATGCAGTGGTTAGTACACCCGACTAGTAACCAGGGGGACGCGGGTTCTATTCAATGCGTTTTATTGCACACTAATAAATATATAAGTATAACTTCACACTACTTTAAATGAATCCAAAACATTTTTCACTCTAAAAGCTTTGTGCCGCGCAGTACTATTCGTTACGCTCAATTAATTTTAAAGATACGGCAGTTAAAGAATTATCACAAATCGCTTTTCCACGCGGCAAAGGTATTTTATTTAACGGGTGGTTTTTTTTCTTTTTTCTTTTTTTTTCTTTGACAGGGGTTTATTAAATAACAGTTATCTGCTCTCTTTTTGGACATAAAGAAATGGTTGATTTGTTTGTTTCTTTTGCTCTAAAATAACAGTGAATGTACTTTTTTACTCCATTTGCCCAACTGTTTTTCGATGTGCCTCGACAGTGACACGAAAATGTTGCCCTTGTGTTATAAACACGTAATCGCAATGAGTTTTCGTCAATTTAAGGATAAATCACTAGCTTGTGCTTTTAGAAGTTTGTTTGAAGCAGGTACAGGTAAGTTAATTCTGAGTTTCTTATAGTTGCTGTATTTTGCCGATTCTTGTTCCAAGCCAAGCAAGCGTGTTTCAATGAAATACATCAAAATGTAAATGCTCTCGTTCTCAGAGATAAAGTGGAATAAAGTACATTAATAAAACTCCTTTTGGACCTTGAACTGACAAAGTCTCCGAACGACCTGTCAAATCACGAGCTAATACGTCTTTGATTTCTAATTTTAGCGTGATTCGTATTGCTGGCTTTTCCAGCTTTTGACAGTTGATTCTGAAATGACATTTTTCCTATTTCGTCATCTTGCTGATAACTTGCTTGTTTTCTTTTAAAACTCATGCGATTGAAGAAAAATTCATTGCCTAACTGATGAATTGCACAGTAAATTTCACTTAAGTTGATTCCCTGGTTTTGCATTGCGCTACCCTGCTGCGCATAATTTCTTGCGTCGTTTTCGCGCAAAAGAACCGACAGCCGACAAAAGAACACATGCCCGCTCGACGGAAACTGCCTGCAATCATCAGTGATCTACCAAGCCACCGTTACACGCAAAGACAGAAACACGACAGAAACGTACATCGGACTCACAGAGAGCGACTTCAAAACAAGATACGGAAACCACACCGCATCATTCCGCCACGCTAAAGACAGAAACTTTACTGAACTCAGCAAGCATATCTGGACCCTCAAAGACAAAAAACATCAAACACTTTATTTCCTGGCGCATTCTCTCGTCGCACTCGCCGTACAACAGCTCAAGCAAAAGATGTAACCTCTGCCTCAAAGAACAAATTATAATCATCCCCAGACCCGAACTATTAACACTAAACAAACGTAGTGAACTCGTGTCTTGTTGCCGCCACAGAAACGAAGCCCTCCTACACGACAACTAAACTGTCAATTTCGGGCTGCATAAATTAGACAAATTATATTGTATATAAGCGACGGTAAAGTTTATTCTCATTAAATCTCCCGATGAGTGGGCGACCACGAAACAGGCTTGTAGGGATGAAATTGTGGTTTTACTTGTTTTTTTCTTCAATATATACTTCGCTCTACTTCTATGTATTGAGCACTGTTTTGCGAAAATCAAGTTTCACACTTAAGCTTAACCTCCAACCTAGACATCAGCACTGCAGTGATGAAGCCCAGAAGGCCGAAACAGTACTGTCTGCAGTTAGATATAGCTCTTTGGAATTACAAAGCTTTTGCTTTAAGGTCGAAATTGAGCACTCTGCTAGGATCAATCTCGACCCCAGAGCTCTTCTCTTGACTGAGCGAGAAAAGAGCTCTGGGGAACCATGAAACAAAGTGTCTTCTCATTGGTTTTCGTGAAAAACAATCAAAAGCGTCTCTAATTGGTGCATTCATGCTAGCGCGAGGAGTGAGCAGGCGCCGTAAGGTTCCAATAGCTGGTTTTTGGCTATAAGAACCCTACGGCGCATTTTCTCCTGCATAGAGTTTCCCAGAGCCTTGGGTCGATCCAAGGCTCTGGTGACGAGAATATGTACTAGGATGAGTCATTGCTGCTAGCAATTACGCATGCTTACTTGTAAGTAGCACCATACGTGGCACTTTTTCACGCCTATTTTTTATAACGTCAAGATATTTTAGAAAGTTACGTTGTATTTTTACACTGCTAACGTACCATTTGTAATATATAGATTTAGCCAAGCCTAAAAGCAGAGCTCCCTGGTTATTTATTCTCACTGCCTGTCGGGTTAGTGAAAATAAAAAGTTTTGAATTGTCCACGTTTTGATGTTGCTGGTTTCTGTTTTAATAATTAAGTCATTTTCTTTGCCTTCTTCTATAGAAAAATTCATTGCCTAACTAGTGACTTCCATGGTACGTTTTACGCTAAAAACCAATATCGCATGAATCACGAAGCCATGAGGCTGATATCGGTTTTTCGAGTGAAGTTTACTTTGGAATTCACCAGTTTGGTAATGAATTTTTCTTGAACCGCATGAGTTTTAAAAGAAAACAAGGACACCCTCAGCGAGCGAATGGAAAGGAAAAAAGCCATCTCAGAGTCAACCGTCAATACCCAGCGAATAGTAGGAATCACGCTACAAATAGAAACCATAAAAAATCCTTGGTCAGTTCAAGGTCAAAAAAGGGTTTTACTGATGTACTTTATTCCACTTCATCTCTGAAAACGAGATCATTCACATTTTGATGTATTTCATTAAAACACGCCAGCTTGACTTGGAACAAGAATCGGCAAAATACGGCAGACCAACATTTACACATTGTTTAGGTGCTTGAAAACACAAGCGTTGACTGTGTAAGAACTATAGTTGATGTAGTATGGCCGTGTAGCCGCGTCGAGCGACAGAAAGCGTGCGAAAAATGAAGCTTCGTTTATGTTTAGGGGTGTACGATTGGCTTAATGAGCTGGCATTGTTCTCCGAATGGCGTCCAATGTTAAGCCCCGTTGGACTGGGTTAGTTCCTGGATGGATGACCATCTAGTGATAACCATTGCCGTACGCTCCAAAGTTCACTCAGCTTTCTATCCATTCGTGGTGGGTAAAATGAGTACCAGTACTACTGGGGACAAGTTGTGTATACAACGGGATAGGGGTTGCGCCCACCCCTGCCATGAGTTGCGTTAGATGCCGCAAGTCATGGTAGAAGCATTGAAAAAGTAGTCTTCGGGTTGCTTCGACTGCGGTCGCCCACTTGTCTTGAGTTAACCTGGTTTGAGTCCCTCCGTAGTAATGTTAATTGCTGTCGCTCCAAAGACCGCTCTCGCTTCCTCTTCCTTTTCGGGTTTTGTAATTAGCCAGCACTTTTTAGCATTCGGGAAATACCCAAAAGCAGGTCCGCTAGAAGATATTTCGTCCCACCATCGCATCATATTTTCCAGTGTACCACTCCCTGTAGCGTCGTCTGCAAACCAGCATTGTTTAGCAGAGCTAGAGGTTTGCAGTTGAGCAATTAATGGTTGTAAACTGACAGCATAGAGACTCATCACTACCGGGCCTCCTTGTTTGGGTCTCCTTGAGTGGTTCCTCAGCGTCAGACAAGTCCCCGCAGACGCACATCGTTGGGATGTCATTGAGTTCCCAACCATATCTCAACTTAATTGCGGCCCTAAACTCCCTCTTGTTAAGAGTGAAGTTCATTTCTTTTAAAGGTATAACGCTGAGCCAACTAGAGGCCCCTTTTTCCTTTATAAATTCAACAGCTCGCTGGGTGTTTCCAGTGTTCCAGCCATCCTCACACCTTCCATTAGCTTTCCCATGAAACATTTCATGTATCCATTTCTCTTTCACACATTCATATTATTATTATTATTATTATTATTATTATTATTATTATTAATTTTGATTATCATTAAATTGATAAATATTAAATATAAATTAATAAATGATATTCCTAATATATTTTTAATTTTGCGACTGATCGTCTTGGAGTTAATTGAGAAGAGGAGGGGCATGGTATTTTGCCCACATCGCGCAGAATGCTATTTGGCGACATCTACTTGCAGTGCATGATTTTCGGATGTGCGGCATAATTAATTTCTTTGTGAATATTTCGGTCTTTCGGTTTCTCTTCGGTGAATTCTACGGCTGTCAGTCAAACTGTTCAGAAGACATATGCGAATATCAAGGTGTGACAAAGTTAACAATAGAGCCCTAATTAGGCTACTCTTGCTATTGAAAACAACTTTTGACAAGTTCGTGCAAAAAATTTCACAACTTTTGGTAACAAAAGGTAACTAAAATCTAAGCGTTACCTGAAATAGCTTCATGCGTACTAAGCACTTTGAAACCAGGTCTTAATAATGAACTCACTTTGTTAAACTTCTCGATCGTTTCATTATTAAGATTTTTTCAACGAAGAGAGACTCGTAACGTTGAATAAGCTTGACGAGATGGGCAGAGAAGAACATCCGAATGTCAAGGACACTTTTTTCTAACCCAACTGCACACAATGGCGGGGTTTATCCGCTAAACCCTGCCAGTTTTTGCGTGTCAATAAAACCCATTCTCCTGTAATTCTCCTGTTCAGTCCTATGGGAATATGTTTGCATTTTTGTAGGGATAATTATTCAAATTTCGATTTGTTTCGACATAACATAAAAAGTTACAGTTGCGGTCCAATGACCAACAATGTCCAACTCCAATAAAAGCCAATGACCAACAATGTGTCCCCCGATGTTTCAAATTTCCCTTTATTTCTCTTCTCCCCAGCTTTTCTTATCGTGAATATTTATGCGGAAAAGTAATGGCCACATTAAAAGATTAAAAAATTACTCAATAGTAAAATGGCTATTGAAGGGCTTTTTTGCAACCTCAATTTCTCCACATTGTTTCGGTACTAGTCAGTGCGATTGATAAATCGTTATGTTTTGTGCCTCTCGGCAATGACACATTGGTAAGGGCAAGAGGTTTCTGACTTCCATGCTAGACCTTTTTTGTATCAGAGTCGGCAGAAAATTTCGATAAGAGAACCATCGGGTCCCTTGGAGAGGAAACGGAGAACAGACAACAGTCAATTTTATTTCATTCAACTCGGTATTACAGAGGATGAGATTTTCTCCCGGTTAGCCATTATCATGCGCGATCAAGAAACGGTTACCGCGGGCAATGAAAAACAAACCGTACCGGAAGTGTTTCTTACTGTCTGTTTTTCGCCAGTTTTTACTAGAGTATATGCGCAGGTCTGCTGAAAAAACTTGAGGCAAGATGGCGGTCAACTTCAACCTCTATGCAGTTGGGTTGTTTAAAATCTTACTGGAATTTTTGTCTATTGTTTCTTTAAAGCTCCGTACATTTTTCGGGCCCGAAAAGTCAAACGGAAAACTGGCACTTAACCTGGGGTAAAGCGGGGTTGATCGGGGATTCAATGAGCTCTAAAGAGAGCTCCCGATCAACGCGTTGCATTTCTTGCACGGACGTCATATTGCAGTTCTGTGAAGAATGCGCGCGTATTAAAACTTTATCGAATTGTTTGTTGCAACTGACGCAAAGCGTTACTTGAAGTGAGACTTTTAAATGATACAGTTTAGCACCTCAATTACAATGCATGATAGCATCGATTGTTTGCAGAGGCGGAGCTTAGCACATATTAATGTTCGGCCGGGAAATTCAAAACTGTTTCGTTCTATTGTTCTTCTTGTTTCCGAAGAGCAGGAAGGCAAGAAGGTCAGCTGGGGAGTTCGAAAGTTGAATAGAACGACCGCTTGTAACCATCATTTTCCGTTAAAACTTGGCATGAAACTTCCTTGAACAACAAATATTCAAAGCCATATGATAACCGTTATAAAGGGACACTTAAAAGGGAGAAAAGTTCAGCTCCAAATTTTTCCTCTTACAGTATTTTCCCTAAAATAGACCAAATTGAGAGGAGAAAAACGACTAAATTCGCGATTCGTAAGATCTTGAAAATTGTCTCATTTAATCCATCAATATCTCATCTACAAAAGCCGTATGATAACCACCACGAAACACAAGTACGAAGCAGGCAATCTCTAAAAACGTATGCGTCTTCGGCCTTTTTGTGGTCATTTTCTTTATTGTTTAGCTATCGAGCAACCAGATCGAATTTGAATTTTCACGCTGACTGTGGATTTAAGTCCCGGATGTGCAATGCACGTTCGTGGGAAGTCAAGTCAGGGTGTGGGGGGGGGGGGGGGGGGCTTTCAAAGAATGAAAGGTTGATGCCTTAATTAAGCGATCGATATGCGAACGATTAAACTACATGTGTTCCGCGATCTAGGTAAATTTGGTTTTCTCCGGGAAAGTCATCCACGTACTAATCTTAAAAAAGCAAGGTGAAGTTGCTCTTCCTTGGCTGCGTTCTCAAGTTGGTCATAGTTGGTCATATATATTCGGCGAACCTTCCAGCGTTAAACAAGGTGTACCTTTACCTTTACCTAGGTTTCCCTGGGATTGGGATTAGGCCTAAGCACGTATTATAGGGTATTTTGGTCGAATAACAGTTTAAGGGAGCTAGTTGGCGAAAGGACTTCGTACTTCAATAACCGGATGACACTGATAAGAGTTTAAAGGAGCTGTGTCACGCTATATTGGTCTCGCTTAAGATCAATGCTTGAGATGCCTGAAATTACATCATGGATTAGAAATAACGGTAACCTATAGAGTTTAGAGAAGCGACATCGTTCCAAAAATACATCGTTTATTGTTTTGCTCTCTCTGTCGTATTGAGAAGTACAGGCTGAGTAGGCTAATACCAAGACCCCCGATTTCCTTTTTTTTTTTAAAAAAGGGCTCCTTTGTCACCCATATACTCTGTTACTGCACTAAAATCTACTCCCTTATGCCGTTACACATGGCAAGGATGGAAATGTACTGCATTTTGAAAACGTTAAAAGCATCAACGAGAAGGTCTTGAGTGCAGTGTACATATCTTTTTGAGGACTTTCGGTGAAAATGATCTTGTTCGCTTCCTCAACACCATTCGAACTATGCTGCAAGAAGTAGAAATAAGGCAGGGCCGAGAGCGTTGTGAGTTTTATGCAAACCGCATCCTTTGTTCACTGCGACATACGGTGCTGCTCATCAATGTCTATTTACAGCCTCCAAATGAACTTCAGGAGCTACAGACATTACGGAAAAAATCAAAGCTATTTCTACATTGCTGTATGAGCTTCCTGTGATGCATGGCTATGCCTTTAGGCCACCAAACGAGCAGCAATCTGGTCCAGGGAGGCCAAGGTACGTCATAACTTCTGAACAGCTTGTGTGTCTACGCCGCGAATTTAATAGCTGGTCCCAGATTGCCAGCGACCTTGTAGTACCAAGACAGACAACATACAACAGGCGGAGAGAGCTGGCGTTCTCCTTAGACTTGGAGCGGTTTTCAACAGTTCAAGATAACACTTTGGATGCAATGGTGCAAGAGGAGCTTAATGCCCTCCCACGCACGAATGAAACAAATAATAATACACTTTATTTAATGAGGGTGGCACGGAATAGTTGAGGTAACTAATAAACTTGTGGCCCTCTATAAATGTCGTGGCTGGTTTACAGCAACGCGGAGTATTTATCCAGCACTGGCGAGTAAGGGAGAATATTATTCATGTTGGTCCCATCAACAGGGCAAACAGGTGGGCATCAGAAATATTACGTCGGCCATACAGTGTTCCACACCCTAATTATTTGTGACATATGGATACTAATATGAAATAGAGGCATTGGCGATTTTACATCCTTGGCTATGTTGATTGTTTTTCCAGAGCCATAGTGTACCTGAGAGTAAACAATAACAACAGGGCAATACCTTGTTTTCAACTGGCAGCATCTGAATGAGGATAACACTCTCGTCTTAGGGTTGATAATAGGGGGAGAAACATATAGCTGTCGGAGAGTTTATGGTATGGTTTCGTAGAGAAAACCACGGAAGTTTTTTGACTGGGCCAAATGTGCGGAACACTCAAACTGAAAGACTCTGGAGGGATGTTGTAGAGTGTGTGGTGTCCGTATTTCATTTATATTCTTATTTTTGGAGAACTACTTGTTTTTAGATACTGGCGATGACAAAGACATGTATGCTTTGCACTTAAGACTCTTGGATCGGTTTACAATGAAATTCAGTTATCATTCATAATGAACAGAACAGAACTCTTCGTCAGCGTTGGGCCTCTGGGTGTCTGCTCGGCTATAAATCTCCCGATGCTGGTGTGACAGATGTTTTTGACCAAGAAATGCCTTCTGATTCGGACACATATGCTCATGACCCATATGGGCCTCCTCCAGATCCTGACAATAAAGTATCGGGAATCCATATTGCTTACATCATTTAGTTTTGAATTATACTGTGGCAATTGCTCTTCAACAAAATTTTGATCCACTTAGTGATGATAAAAACTACGACATTAGCATTTATTTGCAAGCCAGGGAATTCATAAATCACGTTGTCCAAAATGATAATAATCCCAGTCAGAAGTAGAGCACAGACAATAGTACTTAAGTGCTCCCCCTGTTGGCATCGAGGTGTGTTCACTTGTTGGATGATTTTTCCCTTTTCTGCTTGGATTTAATTTCAGTTGTGGATTTCTCATGCTATCTCTAATCATTTATTTGTTGGATAGTTTGCACTTTGCAATGAGACTGGATCGTTGAAAAAAAAAAAATACAGTAGCATTGCCAATGATTAGGTAATTGCTCATCCAAAGAAAAAAACGGGACAGGAATCCAAAGTTGGATGCAACACTTTTTCATTATTCGATTCAGCTCAATGGGAATGAATGCCTGACAATTAAGTGTTGCTTTAATCATAAGTTATACCGTTTATTATCAACTTTGTTTCATATGACAATAGATCGATTCGGCTAACTTAATATTGTACCCAATTCAAATCCTTTGGGAGGAGAAATCCATATCATTTAAAGGTGAATATCACTTGAATGTGAATGCTACATTATAATACAAATGCAACGCACAAAGAACCTTAAGGGGGTGGCACTTAACCACAGAAAGACAACCGTTGCTAAGGAGGCTTTTGAGTCAAAGATCTAGAGCCCTACGAAAAGGTTGCATGGATGGTTCTATGAAGTAACTTTTTCAATGAAAACTGGTATCACTTCAATCAGAATGCTTATGCGCAACTAGTCCCAGTCCTCTGTCGTGCGTTTTAGTGGAAATCATGTAAAAACTCTCAGGAAAGGAAAGGAAAGAAAGGCGGCTATTTCTTCGTAAACTTTAGAATGGAATTTCTATTTGGACAAAAAATGGAACTGATATTTTGAAAAGCGTATCAAAGGAGGGCCTTAGAGAGCGTCCACAAAACGTGTTGGGGGGGGGAGGCCTGATGGCAAATTAGGTGTCTCCCGAAAAAATAGAGGTAAAAGGAAGGTGTTTGAAAAATATAAACTTTCTATAGGGGAGGACCTTGAATAATGAAGACAAAAACTGCCATTAGTCAATGCAAACGCAATTTAACAAAATATAATATTCGAGAGTGTAAAATGGTGGTGGTGGTTTCAGTAAGAATTCATGTAGCAATGGCTTTTGTTCTATGAGGCTTTAGATTTGGACCTTCATACTACTGTAGATATTTTTTCGTCCAAGAAAATAGTTCGTGTTGATGACATATTTTTAGTTTCTTGGTGTTGATTTTTCGTTTGAGGCCGGACATCTCGTCCGGTGGTTTCCCATTCTATGCCTGGTAATTTGATGCCAATATTTGAAGGGATTGTACTTTTAAAAAAAGAATTTGAGTGAACTCCAGCCTTGCCTGAGAAACTGGTTTTGGAGTTCCAGAAACACTGAGTATTCAATTTTTAAATTTCCTGGCCATGCCCCGAGACACCCTTAGGTAGCTCGCGTCTTCGGCTCTTGCAAGACGCCATGTCACGTTCAATGCTTTCAAAAATATGCATGCTAATTTTCAAAACTGTGGAAAACCTTCGTCTTTCCAGTACTGTAAGCATGAACTTTTGGGACGTCTTTTGGCCTCACGCTTTTGCATCGATTTAATTCTAGTCCCAACGGATAGGCTTGTCAGTGGTAGAAACGAGTGACGCTGCTTTTAAAGATTTGACTCGGGCCTCGGATCTGCCTGTTAGGTTGTGCCATGTATCAGATAGGTGGCTTCCTAAAGGTTTTGCTTGCCTTGGGCACGTGATTTACCAAAAATGGTTGTGAGTCGAACCAGACGAAGAAATGTTGAATAGAACACAATCGAAAAATGATTATTTGAAAGGGTCTATAGCAACAGTTTGGTAGTTAAGAGCCACCCACCCCCTCTTAACCCTAAGAGATTTGAATTGGGTACAACATTGATTTAGCCAAATCGGTCTATGTATTGGAAAACTTCTATTCTTTGTTTATCAGTGAAAGGGTGCAACCAGGTTCCAGTTGTTCAAACGATGGATAGCGCTATCCGCCTGATAAATCACTATCAAGTGGATACGTCTTAACGAAACCACTTACGCTATCCAAAGGGTTAATTAATTAAGTTCGATTATCCTCTTTCTTATTTTGGCTGTTCACGGTTTCCTGAGGTTGCAGGTAAAATGCAACTGCTAAGCTTATGCTTAAACGTTTTATATGTTTATTTTTATGTTTTTGAAGTTCATCAACTGAATTGTGGATGCAGAGATTCAGAAAAAGACTTGAAAGCTAAGGTGTGTTTTTTTTAATACGAGAATAAAGTCAAATCATGCGTTTATTTGTTAAGTGACACAGGTCTTGAGTCGTCATTCGTTTCAGTAGAATATTCAAAATATACTCTCTTAAATTAAATAGGGGAAGGTTTATCAAGGTGGCTGGTTGATCTTCAACGAAAAGTAGCAGACTGCAGTCATCCTCTAGCCCAATTTCCCTCGGATCATGGAAATTAACTGAGCCATTACGAAATTTTGGAACCATGGCGAAAGGATTGCCAACTTGGGAAACATTTCGAACTTCGGAAACATTCCATACCAACGGAACTATTTCGACATTTCGGAAGCATCGCGAAGTTTGGTATTCTTTTACGAATGGTACGCCACAAAGAAGAAGGCAATGTTCTTTTATGAGCTTATCGTTGCGGTTATGTGACCAAACGTTTCCAATTCAATTGTGGGCATCCAAAACGCAGGTATGAAATTTGCAATCTCATTTTCTCTGATTTTTCATTTTACTGTTTAAACAAATATTTCTTTGATTAACTGGATCAGGTTTTCTGTTAGGAACAAAGGGGTATCTACACATAGTAGAGAGAAACGAACCTAGGGGAGGTTCACACGCTACAGCGCATACACATGATTCCATTGCAACTCATACTCAAGGAAGGGAAAACAAAATAAAATCAGCAAAGCATTAAGACAAAAAGATTTAAGGCCGGAATATACGTAAGGCTATTTTTATACGTAGTTATATATATATCAAGTAACAAATAAGAAGTAAAACATCTGTCATTTTATGGTTGATCCACGTCTATTTTTTTGATAAGAATGCTGAAAATAGCATTCCCGAGCTTCAAGATTTCAAAATTTTCTGGCGGAGAATTCCCCCAGAACCCACTACAAGTTGGCGTCTTCAGCGCTTGCTTGTTAGCCCCTCCAATACAAAATAAGCTCTGCCGTCCCTGTACCTTCTAGTAAAGTGGCGACAAGCAATAGCTAGGAAGTAAAAATAATCGGAAAGTTTCCATCCCTTTTTTTTTTCTTTCGGAAGCAGATGTCCATGGTTGAAAAGAACAAGGACCATAACAAATAATTGGAACATTTTACTGACCAATAACCTCACTGATAGCAAGGTTGTCGTGATGGTGCAGTGGTTAGCGCACCCGACTAATAACCAGGGGGATGCGGGTTCGATTCCCTCTCATAATATGTTTCTCATTCAAATGGTTTAGTTCTTGATTTCCACACTCAAATCACTTAACATTTGTAGCAAAGCGTTGTGTATCCTTTGTGACTACAAAGTTGGATTTCCAGCATAGTTTATATATATATATATATATATATATATATATATATATATATATATATATATATATATATATATATATATATATTATAAGTAACTGGACCGTTTCCTTGACCATTTTACTGCGTTTATGACCAAAGATTTGAGCAAGATTTTGAAACTTGTTTCTCATGTTTTTTTTGTGAGACATCCCTTTTCCTTTCGTGCGTTTAGGAAAATGATCATTTCAATTTGCTTAAATATCATAAGCCGGGCATCTATTGTGGGTGCATTACTCTACCAACTGCCTTTTCGCATTATTTGAATTTTTTTTGTCTGCCGATTTCTTCCCGCGCTTACCTTGTTCATCAACTTTGTATAAGCGTTGATCATTCAGAGGAACTTGTTCTCTCCGCTATGGATGTGAGCCAAAACAAAAGGTGGTTATTCTGTTTTTTAATTCAAACACTCTCTGGGTTCATCTAAATCTGAAAACGTATTTGTTTGAATAAAATGAGCTTGAGGCTACACTTAGGTAAAGAAAGGGACGAGCAAAATTAATCGGATCATAATTTGTTTAAACAAACTGAAGTCTTTAATAATGAAACCAATAAAAGAACTTATGCGAAGGGCACAAATTGGCTGCCACTGAAGAATCTGTTGTTTGGTCCATATATTATTTTATGAGTCGACTTCAGCTGCGCGATAAAAGTAAATATTTTGCATTAAATCGTTTTTGCTTTTCCATCGCTGTTCAGTATTACACCTTGTACAGGAACGGTATTAGACTTAATGAAAAGTAAATTCTTACTTTGAACGAGGTATGCTATGGTAACAGTCGATAGGGACCTTTTGCCAACTACGGCAGGTTATATAAATTTCGAATGATGACGAGAAATTCGAGAAGGGCCTTTTGTATGAATGTGTAGTTTTGGAACAGGGACAGAAACGAATAAAATAAAGATGAAATAAGCACAGTTTCACAAAATCGTGGAGATAACGAGTAACTTTAGGGAATGGAAATTCGAGGAATCAATGGGAAAGTCTTATATAACCAGGGATGAAGTACCGGGAACCTATTAAATGAGGAATCTCTTAAGCGTGGAATCAGCGAAAAATAATAACGATAGAATTGTAAACAAGAATAATGGGAAAAAATGATAAATTAAGAGTGGGACAACAATCACAGGACTTGAAGTTTAATAATATCTTTTACGGGCGTCGAATTCATGAATAGATTACGAAGCAATTTCGAATTAAAGGGTTTTTTTTTGCGGACGCAATACGTACCTTTTTTTTTATTTTCGAAGAGATTAAAATTTATTCCCAAGCGCGTTGACGCTTACAATTGCACTTATTTTCCCGTCGTGAAACCTGTTCAGGGGCTTTTATTTGCTACCACGAAGCCTGTTCCTGAAAGTGCAGCAACATTTAATTCTCGAAACGCAAGGCGCATTTAGTCCAATAACTTGCCCAACTTTAATCGCTCAAACAGAATTGCAAAAAAAAGGAGAGCGATTCACAACAAGTGACATAACATGCATCGAAGGGAAACCCGCAAAATATCATGTCAGTTTACCTTAGGTTATCTTGAAGAGAAGAAAAGGCCTTTCAGTTATGATATACTTCACGACTTGTACGTAAGAGATCATTGAATGCTTTACCTAGTCACAAGAAGATGGAAAAGAGAAGATTCCACGAGGGTATTAGCCAAAACGCGGGGCCGGTGCCGAGGTCGGGTCGGGGTGTCTTTTTTTTTTTCCAAATTTTTTGGTTTCAATTTTTGTCGTTATTCTCCCGTAATGTTATATTCGAATGGTTGGCATCTTTCCTTCATTTATGGTGGAAATTAGTCAAAAAAATATGGAACATATGGAAGCTACGAAAGGGACATCTTTGTTTGTTTTTCGAATTAAGAGAATTTCAGACTGAAATTGGAGTTTTTGTGGGGAATATACGCTAACTCCTAGAGACACTGAAGACTCGCTGAGCTCCACATTTTAAAACCACATTTTAATGTTTACTTCTTAAAAACATCCTCCGCGATACAATTAATACGAAATAGAACATAGCCACAGTTCCACGATAGTCGTCAAACAACGTTCTCATTTGCTTGTTTTTGCAAAATTGTTTTCAATGTTGTCGTGTTTTTTATCGTGGTATTGGATTCGATC
>NC_090872.1:33001596-33011596 GCF_036669935.1 Montipora foliosa
TTTTCCTTCGTGAACCCTGTTCAGGGGCTTTTATTTGCTACCACGAAGCCTGTTCCTGAAAGTGTAGCAACATTTAATTCTCGAAACTCAAGGCGCATTTAGTCCAATAACTTGCCAAACTTTAATCGCCCAAACAGAATTGCAAGTACAACGAGAGCGATTCACAACAAGGTAGTGACATAACATGCATCGAAGACAAACCCGCAAATTATCATGTAAGTTTACCTTAGGTTATCTTGAAGAGAAAAAAAGGCCTTTCAGTTATGATATTATTTAAATACTTCGTGACTTGTACGTAAGAGATCATTGAATGCTTTACCTAGTCACAATGGATGGAACAGAAAAGATTCTAGTAGCCAAAACGCGGGGGCAGGGCCGGGGGGACTTTTTTTTTCCAATATTTATTTTTTGTTTTTTTATGTTTCAATTTTGTCGTTATTCTCCTGTACTGTTGTTTTAGAGTGTCCTTCATTTATGGTGGAAATTAGTCAAAAACGTGAAGGAACTTAAGGAAGCTGTGAAAGTTCTTTTCTGGAAATGGAACTTTGTATTTTTGTGTGTGTTTTAAAATCGAAGTTGGTTTTTGCGAGCATCTGTTTTAGTCTTTCCGAAAATCGGAGTTTGTTTTTCGAAATTAACATAATTTCCGACGATGCTGAAATTGGTGTTCACGAAATATACGCCAACGCCAACCGCCAGAAACACTGAAGACTCGCTGAGCTTCACACTTTAAAATAGCATTGTAATGTTTACTTTTTAAGAAAAAAAAAAACAAACAAAATCGCAGTTCCACGATGATCGTTACGCAATGTTCTCATTTGCTTTTTTGTTCGTGTTGATGCCATGTTGTTGCCTGTTTTTAATTTACTACAAACGGTTTATAGTAAAGCCAGAGTCGCACGGGAACTTGCTAGTCAATTGTATTCAGACGTCAAGGGATCGAATCCAATATCACGATAAAAAAGAAACGACAACATTGAAAACAATTTTCCAAAAACAAACAAATGAGAACGTTGTTTGATGACTATCGTGGAACTGTGGCTATGTTCTATTTCGTATTAATTGTATTGCGGAGGAGGTTTTTAAGGAGTAAACATTAAAATGTGGTTTTAAAATGTGGAGCTCAGCGAGTCTTCAGTGCCTCTAGGAGTTAGCGTATATTCTCCACAAAAACACCAATTTCAGTCTGAAATTCTCTTAATTCAAAAAACAATTAAAGATGTCCCTTTCGTAGCTTCCATATGTTCCATATATTCCCCTCGTAGCTGGGGGGTATTGCAGGGGGGGGGGGGGGGGGGTGAGTTTTGAAAGGCGATATACAGTTCAAAGTAAATGGCCGTTCTTGGCCAGATGGGTTACCAAGAGTACTTGTCAAAGGAGCACCATTTGTGCTAGTCTGTTCTGTAATTTCGTCAATGGCTTCGGTGGCTTCATTCAATCCAGGGTCAGGTAATATATGAAGACCTACTGCTGAAGGAACTGTATTAATAAGCAGTCCTCTGAACTGTGCAACTAGATTGTCATTGCTTACAACTTGTTTGGGGCGTGGATCATAATTCCTGGTTGAAGGCTTCACTGCCTTTTTCTTCTTCTTGCCAATTTCAGGTTTGGTAAAGGTCATGTCTTCTAAATTTCTCTTCTTTCCCACGCACATTTCTCGCCAGTGCAAGTAACCACTCTATTTTGTCGAAGAGTGTCTTCAAGTTCGATGAGTGCCGCCCCGATGAGACGGAAAGTCCCATCAGAGCTGTGAAATGATAGAGTGTTAATTTTTATCAACGAAGTGAAAATCGCGTTGCTTTGTTACGTAATTTGCTTATAATCACAAAGAAAACTGATAGTACTTACCCGCCAATGCAAGGGCAGTGTGGAGAAAGAACAACTTATCCTTTTGTACGATTATCCAGCCATCATATGTCGGCTTGTTTTCTAATAGTGTTTTCTCTCGTTCAGTAGGTTTAACAGAAAATTTCATTTTGTGGTGTTCAAAATAAATGTTCTTGTTCCTTTCAAGATTGTACACATGGCCATCCCAGTGTAAGCGGTATCCTTCAAGAGACTTGTCTTGAGGGATTCTTTGTTATATTCTTTCTTGTTTATTAAATAGCAATACAAAACTCCCCAGGAAAAGTTCGGGGCATCTGAAAAATCGTTGCTCCAGTCAAAATGGAGATTTAAAGGATTCAGGATCGAACAATCGTTTGTCACCAACTTCGCGTTTACAACTTCGCTGGGCGACTCATTGTAATCTGTCAGTTCTAAACCGAGTTTGTTAGCTTTTTCTGTCAGCTCAATCATTTTTTTATTTTTTTTTGTTGGATACAGATATCCCTCGAGCCTGCAGGTAAGTTTTAAGTTCTGAAACCTTCCAATTTCTGACCTGTTTTTCCTTTTCCGCTAAACCGGCCATAACTTTCCATGTAAATTTCTTGTATTTCGCGGCAACTTTCCCCACATTAGCCTCACATTCATGCTCTAAGACCAACTCGTTCCAGGGTCGTCGGGGAATACGAATATTGTCTAATTTGAGCATGAAGCCACCGGCAAAAAATTCCATCACGCAAGAGCGAAAGACTGTAAAGAGGTTTTAGCACTGAAATACCTCTATTCCGAAAGAAAAAAGGTGTAAACGATGCTCTTCCTATAAAAAAAATCCTGGAGCAAGTAATGGAACAAGACTTCTTCGGCTGCCATTTGGTTTGTTATTTCGCTCGCTCGCGTGTCAAAAAAGCCTGGGCACAAACAAATTATCAACCAATCAGACAAAAGTCTCCCTTGCTCATCCAGGAGGCAATTTCTGCAGTTGACACTCTAGCTAGTTTACAGCATACGTCATATATATTGGACATCAATGTTATGGTTAATTGACACGTGTCAAAAGAAGGTATCCGCTGACCAGTATTACGTGACCATATCTTGGGTCAAGTTGGACCTTATTGCGGTCAGCTGTTTTTTTTTTTTTTAAGTTCACCGCTGACCAGGGACTGGTTGTTGATTGGAAACGCAGGCTAAAGCCAGGTCAGACACTCACACCTGAGCATTTTTCGCGCTCTTTCTGTGGCTCGACGCGACTACAAGGTTATGCTACGTCAACAAAAGATCTTGACAGCCGATGCTTTTTGTGTTCAGGAACGGTTTGGGAAATATTTTTTTGTTGCATTTTTCGCTGGTTTCAATCCAGGTTTGACATAATATAGCAGTGGTCAGGACACACTGGTGGCTACGTAGTTATTCAGGTCAAGCATTGTCGGGATTTAAACTTAAAGCTGAGTGTTTGATTTTAATTTGCTTAGTGCTGCTTTTTGCTCTGAACTGCATTTTTGGCATGAGTCTTATCTTAAGATGTTTAATTTTTAGTCTACTAAGGTTGCAAGATCCCTGGACGACCTATGACAGTACAGATGAACAAAAACAAAAGAAGAGAGAAAGAGAAGGAGAACGACAAAACCGTACACCAGTAAAAGCTCAAACGTGGTGTTGTTTCTAAGGATGAGTTATTTCAAGGGGATGTATATTTCTAAAAAGTGATTTAGTCGTTTTTTTCCTTAGCCTGTGTACATCCGCCTCCTCCCCTGGAAAAAATCGGAGAGAGACGTCTGTGTAATGCCGACGCTAATCGTGTTCCACACCGCGGGTGGTGTCCCTGGAATGTCGGGGAAAACGTCTGATTGGTTGTTATGTGATGTTGTGACGAAAGCGCTTTCCTATGTTGTGATTGGTGAATTGATGGTTTTCCCGCGAGTCGTGAAACCACAGATCCTTTGAGACAGGTATCAAAAATAATTTTTCTTCGTTTTACTTTTCGGCTATCTCAAAACGAAAAAGTGACTTGATCAATGATGCTAGCTGCACCTTTGTTGCGTGGCTATTGTTAATAAAGGGGATAAAAATCTAGTTGCCGGGCGTACCGAATTCAACGTAAAATCGGAGATGTTATCTCTGGATTTTAGCGTGGAATTTAAATCTTCTTACATTTGTCGGTTTTGCCTTGTGAAATTAAAGAAAAGACGGGCACTTATTTCCACCTTAAGAGAAGTCAACGATTCTTTGCGACAGGCATATACGTCAAATGCGACACGGAAACCATGTTCACAAGATTTGCCTCCTTCGAAGCGGCTTGTCGTGCAAGACGCAGGTCTACCAGACAGACCTGTGGCTTTCCACAGAATTGCGCCGATTACCTCCTCTGCTCCAGTAAAAGATCGAGAGCTACAAGTATTGATGACGGTTCCAACAGTTTCACCGATTCGGGCATCGATTATCGCACATGCTTGTGATACAAGCGGGGAACAAGAACTTGAAAATAAAACAACAGTTTAAGTACGAGTTGACTGGCCAAGTAAGAGCAAAGTTAACACGTGGTCTGAAGGTTTAGAGTCTCTTGGCAAACAAAATGCTGTGCCGTGGGACCTACAAACAAATCGCCGGAGCAGTGTAAAAGAACCCGATTTTAAAGAAACACGTCCAGAAACTCTTCCTGCAAGAAGTTGATCGCGAGTGCGATGCTTTATTTTCGCTGAAAGATTCGTGGTGTCTTAGGTCCCCAAGCAAAAAAAGACCTCCAATTCTTTTCGATTAAAAAGATGGGCAGTGAAGTGGAAAAGAAAGCCCCGTTGTTTAGCGCTGTACTTTAGACAGCGAGCCTCAGGAAGAGCAAGAGGGATGACCAATTCTGGCAACCGACGGTTTGCATGTCAGCTGCTGTCTTGTTGAAGAATAGGTCTCCGTATATGAATGCCATTCAGCTGTTGAACACCATCATTTTGTATCATACTGGAATAATTGTAAGTATCACGTTGTTCAAGTTTTAATCTTACCTTCAATGGGCTTTGTTATGAGCAGATTGCCTTTCAGACATCTGCGTGGTAGATCAGACATGTGGGTGAAATTCAGGTTAGAGTGATTTCAACCTAGTTTGATTCTCAATTTCCTTTGCTTCCTAAGCCAATTTATTAATGAACATGAATAATGAGGGTTAGGGGACAAAGGAAAATCATTTTAACCTGACATTTATTTTGACCTACAACTTATATTTACATACATCACTTCAGACACTCCAGCAGTAGTAAGATTGGTTAGTAAAGTAAAATTCCGGCTACCCTTTGCCGTCTTAGTTCACTGA
This sequence comes from Montipora foliosa, assembly GCF_036669935.1. NCBI lineage: Eukaryota > Metazoa > Cnidaria > Anthozoa > Scleractinia > Acroporidae > Montipora > Montipora foliosa. The sequence continues at coordinate 33,006,719 of NC_090872.1, forward strand.
GACTGTTTCTCACCCACACTATTACAAGAAGATGGACGAGTATAGGAAAGATTTTGTTGCCTATGTTGTACAGAAAGTAAGAAATGAGACAGAGAGGCTCAAGCAGAAGCATGGTGCATCAACTGAAGCCCATAATTCGCAAGGTCTCCTTCCACCTGCCTCATATGCTGTTTTGGCTCCGGATAAAGGGAGAAAATTGGTTTTCGACAATTTTGATTTCAAACAGCATGTACACAAAATGACTGAAAACCATCAAAACATTGACATCCACTGGGTTACTCACATGGCTGTGGAGTACTGAGTTTCAGGCAACCACCTTTCTAGTGTGAAGCCACCCTCTGACGACCTGCCGCAGATGGAAAATGGTCTATGTGTGCCCAGTCGCCAGGAACACCATGTTTAAAGGGAGACCCATATATCCCTGGCTGAAAGAGTTATTGTGGAATAACCATGCTTCCAGTTTCTCAAATCAGCTGCATGCAAGCATATCCCTGACCAGTACAGCAAGCCGATGAGTGCAAAATCAGAAACTGTGAGAGATGACATCGTTACTAGTCTGCTTACATCTACCTACATGAACATACTTAAAAAGCTCAACAATTAAAAATACATGGGGAATTTAATTTATAAGAAGTGCCTATATATCTGTTATAGAAATAGCTTAATTTAAAGCCCAATGTTCTTGGGGTATACATATATGAGATATTAGTGCAAGAGTGACTAAAGCTGCATCCGAATTTCACTGTGGTTGTGAATTGACTATGGATACTTTGTTCCCTTTTCCTTATCAAGTCATTTGTAATTAAACTTGATATAATTTATGTTGTGGTTGAACTTTATCCTTGGTTCAAAATTATATTTTCCTTTGTTTTTGCCGACAAAGTTTATTTTTTCGTTCAATGTACAATAAAACAATTATTTTGATTTGGTGGATACCACAAAAGCCTAATGCAACAATGATGTTAAGTCCCGTTTAAATTAGATCCTGGTGAAAATGACAAGGGGGTGAGAGTTTCACCCTCATACCCAAACATAGTTACAGTATTCATCTCCCCCAAGTTAATTATGCCCGTATTTAATTCTGTTTGTTTTATAGACACAACCAGGTTGCCTTCAAGAATTTCTATTCTGGTAGTTCATCTGGAGACAAGTGCACACTTTTTAGTGACCGGAATTAAATTAACAGACGGAATGTGAAAGAAGATGTGGATGCAGCAGTTAATCCTTGCAGAAAGTTCTTTGAGCTTGAAGTGAAAGCCAGGCTAATAGCTGCCGCAATGCAATTAGTTGGAATGAAGAATGTGGAACACACCCCAACAGATGAATTTCTTCCACCCGACCTCCCCAATGCTGGAAATACTGAGAAAAAGGGATACATTAGAAAACTTGCCACTCAAGTTATTGACAATTTTGTCATAAGAAGAGAGAAGGTTGATACCATTCTTAACAACCTTTTGACTGCATTGAAAGAGGAAGCAAGACACCTGAGGGAGCAAAAACGATAGGGGCCGGTTCATATGCAAGTTCCCTGGGTGTGGTAAGACCTTTTGACACAATGGTAAGAGATTAAGAGATCATGAAGCAAACCATATTATACATGTCTCTGTTGGTGAGTCAGATGCAACATGAAGCGAACTCCCAGAGAAAGATGATATGTGTCACTACCAAGGCTCTTTACTTGAGTATGAAATGATCATATTAATTTTTTTTTTATGCTATCAAGGAAGGGGATGGTAAACGAATTGTAAGGTCTTGTAAATTTCCTTTGCCATACCTCAGGAAGGACCCAGGGAGCGCAAAGTATGCCCCAGAAGCTTTAGGAATGTTGTTTCAGATTTATGCATTGCTGTCACCAAAGGATGCACATGAACGTATTTGGAACAGATCTGCACTGGTATCAGGACACAACATTCCCTTACACTTGTTGCTGGAATTTTTCAATCGACTGCTGAAAGAGGTGAAACGAAACCTTGGCCCCAATGCAACAAGTCACAATGCCATTGATCGCTACTTTCATGATATTGACATAACAAAGCCTGCCCTTGACAATTTTGATCGTGAATGTGGTGTTACTCGGCGATCAGGGCATCATTCTGAAATTGAAGCCATGTCTGATTTTCGCTAAGTGGTTACAGAGTTGATTACTCAAAGAGCATTTTGTTTGACTCCTGGACGTAGTTATGGACATTTCAGAGATATTGACTCTAGTCTCTTGGATGGCTTTGACCTTAATGCCATGTTTCGATGGATAAACAATTACAAGAAGAACATTGTAAAGGCAAGGCATGCACGATAACTAATGACATGACTTTCACATCAATAAGGTCCCTTGGTTTGATGTTCTAGAAATTAGTGAATCCAAGCAACATACAATACAGTATTTATTAGTTCTCCCCACTGGGCTGTTTGGATTAAAATGTACATCGGGTAAGCAAAGGAAGAAAAAAATAAATAAATAAAACATGTCTAGTTAAATTGATAATTAACACAATAACATATGAAAGTCATATATACATTCAAAATAAATCACCAAAATCAGAAATCCCATGATCTCCACGTTTCTTTCGCCACAATGCCGCTTTTGTGCTCGTAATCTATAAAACTGAGTGCGATTTCCTTGTAGCAACAGGGAGACTATTCCAAGCTTGAAGTGCTCTATTCAATGTTATTCACTAAAGTGTGTTGTTTCATTGATCTTCCACTGGATGCATATAGATATATTACAGATTTTCTACAACTGCACCTTGTCACCTGAAAAGATTGTCAATCATACTGCTGATGCTTCTGTGTTGATTACCAGATTGATCAACTTCTTCCATATAAACAGCAACATCCTCAAATTCAATTTCCTGTGATATGTAATATAACTCTGAGTCATCTCTGATATCCCCACACTCTGCAATCATTATATCTGACTCCTCTTCGATAGTTTCTGGAATTTGAAGTTCATTACTGTCAATGTCACCAAATATTTTGTTTATAGCAGCAAGGATTGCTCTGCCATGTTCCTTTCTCCGAATTTCAGCAAATTCCTCTGCATGGTGTAATGTTTTGATCTTGTGACAATTGTCAAGTACTTGGTGTATATGGAATGGTGGAAATTCATGCATAAGGTTTAAAGATGCTACTGCACTTGAAGTCTGGCAAATAAGCAAGTCTTTCATGTAAGCAAAACGTTCTGCTTGAAGATTTTGCTTGTCCTGCTCATTAACTGAGCTAACACTCTCAGGTAAAGCAACACTGCTGTCACAGCTAACATCAACACCCTGCAAGGAATGTTGTGGACATGATGCATCTCCACAATTACAGGCACTAGCACATATGTCGCAACATTGACAACCTACCACTGTAGATTGAAAATTCCCTGGAAAATGCTTGTAAATGAAACTTCTTCGACATTCATTACTGTTAATATACTCTTTGATGTCATCTGAACAATAAGCCCCTAAAAGTCCATTATGTAAAAGGAAGCATGTACTTTTTTCACCATCCCGTCCAGCCCTCCTACATTCCTGGACATAACATTCAATGTCTCTCTATTGGCCAAAATGAACAACTCAATGTACTTCTTTACAGTTTACCCCCATCCCGAATGCTACAGTGCAGGCAATCACTCTGGTGTGGCCACCAACTTCACAAATGCTGTTCAAAATGTGCTTTTTCACTGACACAGGTGTTCCTGCATGAAACATTTCCATCAACTTTTCCTTTGGATTAGGTTGTCCATTTATAAAAAAAACCAGTTCCAAGGCTATATTGAAATACTAAGAAAAATAAAGCGCACTGCTTTCTGGTTTGACATAAAATCATTGTCCTTTTGCAAGCAACTTTCTTGGTTTTTAGCTCTTCTATCAGAAATTGAAAAATAGTAGACTGGCACATTCTTGTTTAAATATTGAACATCAAAACTTACATTTGGGCTTTCTAGACTACGTTCAACAATGTCACAGGAAGACTGTTTTAAATTTAACGTGTTAAAAATGTCTCGCCTGGTAGCAATGGATGCAGTCGCTGTCAATACGATTGTGGGAACATCGCTTGTTAATGAGTTAAGTTCGCCTAGATTTCCATACCATGTCCTGAAGGGCACTACTGTCTGGTTGGATGATTCAGACAGACCCCACTGACTAATGCAGTGTGCTTCGTTGATAGCTATTGCCACCAAAGACCACCGATGTTCATTGCTAGACATTAATTTGCGCCATCTGTTGACGCTCAGCATCTTCTCAGGCGAAGCAAACAAGTAAGTGAAATTTCCCTTCTCCACTTTCTTAAGGATCTCTTCGGATTGTTCATCGTGCACTGCAGTAGCAGACAAACCTAGGGATTTCAGGTAAGCGACTTGATCTTCCATCAGCGTTTTTAGTGGACATATGATAACAATATTACTGCTTCCACGTGTTCTTTCGAAGACTTGATCGGCTGCGATTGGAGCAGCATAAAAGATAACTGACTTTCCATATCGTGTAGGAAGGCTTGCACATATACTTCTTTTCCTCCCAAAAGTTCTTTCAAACATTCTTCTTGCTCTGGATATACTGGATATGTCTCGCAAAAACGAACGACAGCTCGTTGGAAAGTCGCGCTCAATGACACACTGGACGCCATTCTGAAAATGAACTCAAACAAGACTGCCGTTTTGGTCAGCGGAAAGGAACAAACTTAATTGATGCAAAATTATTCCAGAACACGATTAGCGTCGGCATTACACAGACGTCTCTCTCCCCGATTTTTTCCAGGGGAGGAGGCGGATGTACACAGGCTATTTTTTCCTTTGCTCAGGAATGAAACTCGAATTTTTATTCTCAACTGGAATTAAATAACAATCCTCTGTACTCTTTTTGGACAGAAATAATTGATCTGTTTGCTGGTTTGTTT
>NC_090872.1:33016596-33046596 GCF_036669935.1 Montipora foliosa
TCGCGATTTTTTTACAATCGCGAAAAACGCGAAATTAAAGACCCGCGAAATTAAGTACCAATAAGGTAGTAGTTTTTGGCACCACACCAGGATTCACTGCAATTTTTGTGGTTTCCAAACGAATATGGTAGAATGCTTTGTAAGGATTTTTGAAGGGCTGATGGATTTCCCTTATTTTGAGACACGCTTTAAGTAAAACATTAGATCAAGTAGTTGATAACTTTATGTTGGCTTAGGTTATACAACCTTGTATTTAGTGATCTTTTGGCATACACAATGTCTGTCCACTTTTCTACAGAATAAGGGACCTTCTCTTTATATGTGCAGCTGGTGTGGAGTCTCCATCCCTGACATAAAAAGATAGTTTGACATGCGAATTTAGGCTTTCAGTAAACAAATGGACTGCTGCCATAGGCTCCATTGCTTTTGATGATGCTGTATGATTGAGTCAACAATTGTGTTGCTTGGCTTCTTTTCCAGTTTTTTAGCATTTGTGGAAACCCTGGAGAATTTCGTTCTTGTAGTATAATCCATAACCATAGGTTAAACCCATGACTGCAGCATGACCGGTTGACGAGTTATACCCCTTTCCCCGTTTTTGCCAACCCATGTCATATGAGCAGGGGATATTTTTTGCAGCTTTGGTCATCTGCTTTTACACCCTTTTGGATGGCAGAATTTCTTTCGTCTGACATTGCAGTTTTGCAAGTTTTCGTTGTTAGTTGCTCTACTGCACGCCCAATCTCATTTTCTCTACTTTTGAAAGTTACTGGATTCATTGAGGGAATATTTAATGTACACAGTAAATTAGTTAGGTGGGTTTCACCGATTCCTGTATGAAGACACCCAAGAACAACTCTTGAGTTAACATCGTAACTGGGAGGACCTCTTTGACCACTCTTGTGTTCACTAGAGGTCTTGACAACATTCTCTGTACCACACACTGCACAGATAACTGAGAACACTGAGGCTAACCCATATTTTTTTCTGCTTTTATGTTCCACAACGACAAGTTGGCTGAAAATGAAGTGACAATATTGATACTCAGGGAAATCTGATACTTTGTTCTGGCAGTGTGTCTTCTTCTTTAATTTGGAACGAATAAGCACAAGTAAATTTTCGCAAAAACTAACAAAATTTCGCAAATGCAGTGAATGCAATTTGAAACTGCTTCTCGGTTACAAATTTACCAAAAACATTTTTGGTGCTAGCAATAGACTTACAATCGTGGGACACTTAGTTTAGGGTAAGGGTGAGGTTTTCAGAACTTTCCCAGAAATTTAACAACCAGCCCCTGACTATTTATGGCTAATTGCACATGATAACTTTTGGAATGTTTGCAAGATTTATTTTATGAGGTTTATCAACCTCATAATTGTTTCTTGGAAACCTGTTAATTTTATAGTCTCAACGTTGTGTGTACTTGCCATAAAACTTAGAATTCATTTTGACTTTTCTTTAGTGTTGATTTTCTTTGAGCAGAAAATGTTTCTTCTCACCTGCTTTACAGTGCTGACAACATTTCCATTAACTTCTCAAAACATCCAAGTCCATGATTCTACTTCCATGAGGAATGCAATTTTCCTTCTTGCTTGTTTCTGATAAAGATCCAAAACTTGTATGTTTTAATGGTAATTATATTATATCAGATTGTAACTGTAACAAAACATTTGTTGGAATTTTAAAATTAAATGTCAAAATGTTCAGGTATAATCATGTTGACGAGATATTAGCTATGAACTACCTGTGGTATAATACAAAAGTTCAAATTGAGAACTATTTCAGAGCAAAGAAAGTCTTGATGAAGCACTTGTGTCCAGCCAGAGCAGTCAATTCCTACCTTTTGTTCACTTTTCTGATAAATTTCATCAGAATCTAGAAAAGAACTACCAATTTGAAGGTTTGAATGTAATGAAATGACCAGTCTGGCCCATCATTTCCTACTAGTGGCAAGCACCCATAGATTTAATCAAGAATTGTATTTATCAAAGTACACATAAGAATGGACTTGGTTTCAATGTCCCTATCAAGAAACCTTAAGGTCATGTAATTGCATAGGATAGAACAAAAATAGCCTTGGGTTCTGCAAAAAAAAAAAAAATTCCAATTACCATAAACACTTGCAGATAAGACACACCTTTTCCCCAAAAATAGTTGTTACAAATGGGTGGCGCTTATCTGCAGGAAGATCTGAAAAAGGCTGCCTCTAGTGGCCAGTTTTCCATCTTTGCATCCAATTTTATGCCTAGTTACATGTACTAAGCTACAAACGTTTCGCTCATGTTCTCGTTGTAATGCAAAAATCTATGGCAAAACTGTGTTGAAGAAATTCCTGTCAACAAATACCAGAAAAAGATCAATCATATGTCAATGTTGGTAAAACGATGTTCATTACATTAAAGTGCTAAAATTACATTAAAGCACTTTCTGTTTCAATATTAGTGAATAGTGAGTTAACGTTCGATGAACAGTGGATGAACTTGACTTCAAAAGACTAGACTTTGGATTTCTTTTGTTTTCTGTCAAAAAACTTTTTCCCCGAAATTTGAGCTGCTAAAGTCAGGGTGTGGTTTATCCCCGGGTTTACAGTTCACCCGCCAGTTCAATTGGGTAATACTACAGGGTTCTCCCTAATTTTCAGCGCAACAGGTATGGCACCTTTTCAAACCGGTAAAGCAGTTGGTTAATGTTGGACGTTCTGCAAACGATAAGCGACTTCTGAGCGTTTGCAGGCGGAAATAAGTGCTCTTACAAGTGGTAAATTTTACCGTTACCGCCTGATAAGAAGAACCCTGATACTAGCACACTAAAACAAATTAACCGCGTGGATTACCTGCATGGTTATACCTACTTTTCAAGGTACATTGAACTGTATGAGGTGTGCCACCCGCCAGTTCCGATTGGTAATACTAGCATACTACAACAAATTAACCGCATGGATGACCTGCATGGTTAGACCTACTTTTCAAGTTACATTGAACTGTATGAGGCATGTCACCCGCCAGTTCAGATTAAAAATACTACATAGCATACTATAACAAATTAACTGCATGGTTAGACCGAATTTACAAGTTACATCGAACTGTATGAGGTGTACCACCCGCCAGTTCAGATGTAAAATACTATAGATTAGTATACTATAACAAATTAACTGCATGGTTAGACCTACTTAACAAGTTACATCGAACCGTATGAGGTGAGCCACCCGCCAGTTCACATGAAAAATACGAATGAATGGGTAGTTTCTAAAGAAACTGTGGTGCTGCGTCGGTGGGGAAGTAGTGTACAAAAATTTGGTTTTATCAACGGAGTTGATAATGTAAATTGGCCACCGTACAGAGATTCTAAAAGCTGACGTTTCGAGCGTTAGCCCTTCGTCAGAGCGAATCGAGGGATTATGGGTTACGTGTAGTTTTTATAGTAGAGTAGGAGCTACGCTATTGGTGGTAACATGGCAACGTGAGAAATAGGAATATATTAGTTAAATGAAAAGCGTTCGTTAATACCGTGAGGATTAAGGGTGCCGATTTGAAAGATGAATTTTTGTTCCAGATTCTTGCGGCTTTCCGTCGTACCTAGGGAAAGGCCGCAGATAGCCATGTGTTTTTTGGAGTGGTTAGGCAGATTAAAATGGCGAGCGACTGGCTTGGATGCATCCTTGTCATTCTTTTCAACATCGCGAAGGTGTTCGCGAAATCGGTCTCCTAGTCGTCTACGTGTCTCACCAATGTATAATTTATTGCATAACGTGCAGGTTATGCAATAAATGACATTTGCGGAGGTACATGTGAAACGATCGGTGATCTTAACAGATCGCTTAGGTCCCGATATCTTGCTAGTGTTAACAATGAAAAGACAAGTTTTGCATCGTGAGCGCGTGCATTTGAAAGTGCCGGGTTGCTCGTTAGTTTTGAGCGCGCTTCTAACTAAAAAGTTGCCTATGTTTTTGTCGCGTTTGAATGAAATAAGTGGAGGTTGCGAAAAGATTCTACCAGTCTCGGGATCATTTAGGAGTAATTTAAAATTACTAAGAATGATGCTTTTGACTGTGTGATTATGAGGATGGATAGTGAGGGTGAACGAAATTCTGTCATTCTTACCTTTTTTATGACGTTTTTAGTGATGACTGTCGATCAAATTGTTGGGCGCGATGATGGCCCGCTTTGACCACAGAGACAGGATAGCCACGTTTTTCGAAGAACTGGCACATCTCCTCTGATTTGCTGGAAAAATCGGAGTCATCACTACATAGACGTCGAAGTCTAAGAAATTGAGAATAAGGGATGGAGTTCTTGACATGTGATGGATGTGACGATGAATACAACAAATAACTGTGTGAATCAGTAGGTTTGTAGTGCACACTAGTACATAGCACGTTGCCTCTAATAGAAACTTTGATATCTAGAAAAGCCAATGAAGTTTCCGAAATTTCCCAGGTATATTTAAGAGCCGGATGAAAAGAGTTGACGGAGGTTATAAATTGATCGAGTTCTTCTCTGCTGGATGAAATAGCGCCGATGCAGTCGCCGATGTAACGGCCGTAGAGTTCAGGTTTAGGGCCGTTGTACTGATTAAAAAATTGGTGTTCAACATATCCTACAAAAAGATTGGCATAGCTAGGTCCCATCCTTGTGCCCATCGCTACACCATTAATTTGTTTGTAATAGTTGCCGGCGAATGAAAATCAGTTAAGCGTTAAAACTAGTTCGGCAAGGCGGAGGAGCGTTTCCGAGCTAGGTTCTTTGACAGTGCGTTGATCGAAAAAGTGTTTAAGTTCTTGGAGATCTTCGCTATTAGGAATGACTGTGTATAGAGATGTAATGTCCATGGTGAAAATAAGTTTGTCTTGGCCGGAGAAATTGAAATCGCGGAAAATTTGTAGTGCGTGTGTACTGTCTTTAATGTATGATGGCAAAGATTTGACGATAGGCGTCATAATCCTGTCTAAGTAGCTAGAAATGAGTTCGGTGGGGCAACTACAGGCAGAAACGATAGGGCGACCTGGGTTGTTGGGTTTGTGAATTTTAGGCAAGAAGTAAATGCACGAAGTTCTAGGGGTGTTGATGATGAGATTAGTGGCAGTGTCCGGTGATTCTTGATTAACTATAAGATTTTGAATGGTGTCTTTGACAAGTTTTTGATTTTTGGAAGTGAGATCTTTAGGGATTTTAGCATAAAACGAGGTATCCGAAAGTTACCGCAAAGCTTCTTTTTGGTAAAGGTCGAACAGCCAAACAACTACCGCGCCGCCTTTGTCGGCCGATTTGACAACTATGTCGTTGCGTTTACTAAGATTTTTAAGCGCCGCCCACTCTTCCGAGGAAAGGTTGGAAAATTTAGTGTTGCGATTGAATTTAAGTTTGTGAATGTCGTGACGGCATTTTTTGGTGAAAAAATCTAAAGAGGCAAATTGTCCCTCTGGGGGAGTCCATTGGGATTTGCGAACTAGAAGTGTTTCAAAAATATCTTTATTAGAAGTGTCCGAATCATCCTCTTTATCGTGAAAAAAGGCTTTTAACTGAACGCGGCGAAGGAATTTTTCGACATCTTGCTTAATAGAAAATTCGTTGGTGCGTTTGGTAATAGGGACAAAATTTAGGCCCTTACTGAAAACAGATTTCTCTGAGGCAGTAAGCGGAAGATTTTCTGGAATTGTAATTACGGTATTATGGCTATGCAATGTAGTGTCGTCGGTAATTTGCGGACCTATTAATTGTTGAAGTTTTAGAGTCTTGGTTTGGTGTAAATGGTCAAACAGTCCAGAATTAAGTTGTCGGGTTTTAGCGCGAATCGATTGTACTAAAATTGCTGGACAGATTTTAGAAAGTTCGGAGCGGCAATGAAGAATTTGTTTGTCAAGTGCGATTCGTTTTTGGCACATAGCTCTAATTGTGATCCTCATAATATTACGTGAAAAAGAATTTTGCGCACATCAAATTTGGTGAAGATACTGATTTGAGTGAGAGAATGTAGACGGAATACTACAAACTAGTATACTATAACAAATTAACTGCATGGTTAGACCTACTTTACAAGTTACATCGAACTGTATGGGGTGTGCCATCCGCCAGTTCAGATGTAAAATACTACAAATTAGTATACTATGACAAATTAACTGCATGGTTAGACCGAATTTACAAGTTACATCGAACTGTATGAGGTGTGCCACCCGTCAGTTCAAATGGGTAATACAAGCATACTAAAACAAGTTAACCGCATGGATTACCTGCATGGTTACACCTACTTTTCAAGTTACATTGAACTGTACCACCCGTGCCACCCGCCAGTTCAGATAAAAAATACTGCTTAGCATACTATAACAAATTAACTGCATGGTTAGACCTACTTTTCAAGTTACATCAAACTGTATGAGGTGTGCCACCCATCAGTTCAGACGGGAAATACTACATAGCATACTGTACTAAAAGAAATAAACTGCATGATTAGACCTACTTTTTAAGTTACATCAAACTGTATGAGGCGTGCCACCCGCCAGTTCAGATAAGAAATATAACATAGTAAACTATAACAAAACTAGCTGCACGGTTAGATCCACTATTCAAGTGTCATAGAGCTGTATGAGATGTGCCACCAACCAGTTCAAATGGAAAATACTACAGAGTTTCCTAAAACAATTTTACTGCATGTAATTGAGTAGTCCTGATATTACATTGACCTTTAAATCATTGTTGCCACATGCAGATGTGTTTACTAGAAAGAATGATATCACTTGTGTTTGATGTATTTGCAACTGAACGATGACTGACAATTTCCTCAGACTCAAGGGACAGTGAAACCTTTCTCGGTTGTTGTCAAAAAACTTACAGTATATCAACAGAGAAGTCACTGATTGTTGCACTGAATATCTCTCCCTTGTATTCACCCAGTTCAATGTGAGGGCACTCGACTCTTCCACAATTACCTGATGTCTGGAACAAATTCACTTGACCCAGTTAAAACAGTTTGACCTAATAATGTTCACAAGGTATATCCAGAATGGCAATGAAACCTCTACCCTCCAACGTTTTGACACAGACATCAATAATTATTCACAATTGCATCACAATTTGCAATCAGCAGTTTCTGTTTCTTGCATCTCAGGAAATTCTCTCAACTTAAATTTCAATGCTCAATTTCCTTCAGCCCTGCATATTGCGGTTGAGGTACATGTAGGCCCTGGAAAAGATTCACACCAGTCAATCAATCAATTTATATAATTTCATAATATTATTTTCGAAGAATGATGTAACAAATCACTTTGCCATTCATAAGCAATGTTTCTGTGTAAGTGTATTTTGTACATGTAATAAAATCAATAATAATAATTTATTGTTGAATTTTTCATAATTCATTAGAAAGACAACGTTTCGACATCGTCCGATGTCATCGTCAGGCAATGAATTTTAATCGGATGAAGCATAACTTATAGTACAAGAACAATAGAATTCATATGATGTTCTACATCAAAGAATTGAAACCATCACTTAATGTACAGTCAGACTCTGTCAGGGCAAAACTGTTTACTTAGATTTCACATTTTTTGTTAGCGTACTATTGTATATATTGTTCTATTGTTCTATTGTTCTTGTACTATAAGTTATGCTTCATCCGATTAAAATTCATTGCCTGACGATGACATCGGACGATGTCGAAACGTTGTCAAAATGAATCTAGTTGCGTTTGTCTTTTTAATCAATTTTATCACAAGACCTAGACTTATTATTTTTCATAATTCCTTATTGATAATGTCTGAATTAGTGTTTGAAGGGTACAAGTCAAAACAACTTTTGCATTTCACTCATAAATTTGCTCTTTTTTTGAGGGTGCCTGGGCATAAAGCACTAGTTTGTGAAATTTCCCATATCCAATTAAAACATTGGGCCCAGGTGGAAATATTATTAAGATCTTGTAACATCTTACAAGATCTTGTAAGAATCTTGTAAGATGGGTGTTAAGATGAAAATCTTAGTAAGATCTTGTTTAAGATCTTTGATCTTAATAAGATCTTATTACATTTGCTCATCAAATTTTCTTCCAAAGTTTAATGTTGTTGAAATTTTAAGATCTTGTAAGATCTTACCAAAATCTTACAAGATCTTAGGACCATCTTACAAGATCTTACTGTAGTCAAGATCCTAAAAGATCTTACTTAAGATCTTACAAAAGATCTTAGTAAACATTTTACAAGATACATGTATTAGTCAAGATCTTAAAAATCTTACAAGATGTAGTAAGGATCTTAAATAAGATCTTAGTAATGATCGATCTTGCAAGTCTAAGTAATGATTTCACATACAGGTACATGTAAGATCTTAGTGAAGATCTTACAAGATCTTAGTACACACTCTACAATATTGTGCATGATCTTTGTCAAGATGTTGCAAGAATTTATCTTAGTTTATAACCTTTTTCTCTCACAACAATTTTATTCTTTAAAGATGAACAAGGCAAGGATTTTTTTTTAACAGTACTTGGTTAAGGAGTGTGTGGACGGTTTCAAAAACAAAAACATGAAAGAAAAGACAAAGATAAAAAAATTACTGGAAAATCCTACTGAAACAGCTTGATTTTCATAATAATGTGTGACCAACAGAGTCTATACTTCAAATTTACACTATCTTACCTAGTATTCTACTATTGTAGAAAAAAATCACTCCCCTACACTTGCTTTGATTGATTTGAATGATAAGATTTCCTCTGCTTTAGATCGTGGTGATATAGCTGTTGGTATTTTTCTTGATCTCTCAAAAGCATTCGGTACAGTTAATCATAATATTTTATTTGACAAACTTGAAGACTATGGTATACGTGGACTGGCCTTAAAATGGGTAAAAAGCTATTTTTCTAACAGATTACAATTTGTAGATTTCAACGGTCATGTTTCTTCTCGCTTTAATATATCCTGTGGGGTTCCTCAGGGCTCTATTCTAGGGCCTTTATTTTTTCTGCTTTACATTAATGATATAGTCAATGCATCTACGGCACTACAACTGATTTTATTCGCGGACGATACCAACGTTTTTTCTGTCTGGTAAAGATCCTGATTATTTGGTTAATCAGCTGAATATCGAGTTAAATAAGTTGTCAGTATGGTTTAGGGTTAATAAGCTTTCACTGAATCTTAAAAAGACCAAGTTCATAGTGTTCAAACCAAACCAAAAACGTAGAAGTTATAATTTTCAAATTTTGATAAATAAACAACAAATTGATCAAGTTAAAGAAACAGTTTTCTTGGGTGTGATCATCGATGAAAACGTAACCTGGAAGTCTGAGATCTCTCATGTGGCTAACAAAGTGTCGAAATCAATTGGAATGATACAGAAATCAAATTTTTATTTATCTTCATACTCTTTACGTGTATTGTACTTTTCACTTGTTTATCCTTACTTCTTTTACAGTAATATAGTTTGGGCGTCCACCTATAAAACTAACCTTGTTCGTCTGGTAAAATTGCAGAAAAGAGTGGTGAGAACCATAGATAAATCTCATTTTAATGCTCATTCTGACCCTATATTTAAGAAACTTGGAATCCTAAAATTCCATGATCTTAACCTGTTACAACTTGGTCAATTCATGTTCTCCAAATTCAATCAAATTCGAACTCTCTCGAAATTAAGTATTTTGTTCTTCCTGTGTCAAATTGTTTACACCCTGTAATTTTACTTTCACAACTGTTTACATAGTTCAACACCTTAATTAAATGACTAAGTGTTTGTAATTGTATGCCTCATTACCAACTTGTAAGTTCAAACTGTTTTTAATTTCCGTTCATTACTTTATATTTCAACACGTTAAATAACTAAATGTTTGTAACAATTGTATTCTCCGTTGCCAACTTGCATGTCAACAATAGATAAATGCTTTTACTTGGGGAGGCCTAATTTACATAAGCTTAGTAGTTTCTTTTAGGCCTCCTCGCCACCAATGTAACTCAATAATTTTTCTTTCCATCTTCTCTTTTTTGATTGTTCATATTTGTATTTTAATTTCTTCTTTCTGTGGCAGAAAGTAAATAAATAAAAAAATAAATAACATAAAGCAATACATTTGTATGTTTATGCTTACTAGTAGTAGTTCTTGTTTTGACATAAATATCATGAGTCATACAACGGCAAGCTGAAGAAGTATTCTTTCCAACAGGTCTACTTCTACACAATCTAGTGGCAAGGTAAATTCGGAAATCAATGGATAGAAAGTTTTTCAACCCAGACGAATGTGGTGTGTTGTACATAATGTAACGCTTAATACGCTTTATACTTGACTTACTTTTTTTGAACATTTTAATGATTTTCTGAAATCGCAATCTCGATGATTCTCTATCACTGCAGGCATATTTACAAGTAAACTTTGACTTACTTCTTGACCGTTTGGATACTTCTTCATCTCCATTCCTACCAGTATTTAAGCTTGAATCAGTACACAGATCTTTAGAGCAATGTTTGTTGTCCTCGGTGGCCACATAAGTTCTTTGGTGTCGCGTAGTACACAGATCTTTAGAGCAATGTTTGTTGTCCTCGGTGGCCACATAAGTTCTTTGGTGTCGCGTGATCTCGTCAATTCTGCCCATGTTTGTCCTGTTTTTAGTGGCCGTTTCGCTCATGTAAGTTCGTCATGGCCGACAAATAAGACACATTCTCATCAAAGCTTAGCACATTAGCATGAGATTTACTCATTTTCGGGTCACTCTCCAGCAAGCTGGAATTTATATACCCCCCGTGAGCTTCAGGGGTCGAAGAGCAAACGCTCATCTCCTCGTCATGTTTAACGCCTGGGCAAGTCAAAGGCTCCTAAACTTCAGTCTTCAAGTTGACCATAGACCTAAAGTCAACTCCACTTCAATTTAGGAAAGACCCTTGGTATTAATGGTCGTGTAAAAGCTACAAAATCACCCCAATGAAATGCACAATCAATGCGGGCTGCCACGATGCATGCACTCACGCTGATTGCGCGGTTGCTATTTCAATATGGCGATGGGCTCGGACTGCGCGGTTATTATTCCAACATGGCCTTGGGTTCGGGCAGTCTCGTTCGGGCCGACTAATTACGAACAGTGTCTACACCTGAGTGAGTGAGTGACACATTTGCATATCGGAGTCCCCGCAAGAAACCCGTTTCTACGCTTCGCGTATCCACGAGTTTAAAAATGGCTCGGCTAAAAGGGAAACCCACCTAGTCGAGTCACCCTTTGTCAACGGTAGGATCACCCTCCTGGCCAGCCCAACTTTATTCCATGTAAACACTTTGGCTTGCCCAGTGGAGTCAACTTGGTCGAGCCAAGATGATGAGAGAATGCACGAGTGTTATCTCCCCAGTCCTCTGATGATCGAAACTGAGCCGGGCTGCTCTTCACTCAGGAAAAAAAAGGTCAGTTCTTTTCTCATATAAACGTTAGCTAAAGACCCGGCTGGGAGGGTGACCATCTTACCAGAGACAAGGTTTCTCCATGTCAACAGGGCCTAAGACTTGATCCAAGTCGAACTATTAAAACACATACTGATAGGCATTTTATAGGCTGCAACCGGCCAACTTTCGATAAACCGAACTCAGTGCAACATGCAGGGCTAATTCAACAGTTTCCCACAAAATGTAATTAGGTAATAAATATTCGACACTCAAAATCAGTCGTGAACAGGACATAATTAATCTGACAATTCTACTTTGTCATCAGTCTACGTCACTACGGAGTCACATGAGACTTCAAAGTCCTGCATTACGAACAATTCATAGCAGTATGTTTAGTTTATTCCAACTCGAGAAAAGAATGCTACAGTAAAACAGATCAGAGTGTGTCTGGATTCAGCAGCATAGAACCAAAATTAGCTGAGGGGGTGTCAACAGGCTTGTCATAAAACTTTGCAAATGTACAAGAATTAGACCACCCTGCACTCTGCATAATTACTGCTCGGCTTAGACCTTTGGTTTGTCCTTACAGCTGGATGTTGATGTGGCTGTGCTGCTATGAGCAGAGTATTTGTTGATGTCGATCCCTGCTGGCTCTAACACTTGCTTAACCCATCTAGAAATGGTATCTTTGGATACAGGTTTAAATGGTTTAACATAACTTATCAGTAACTGTGAGTGTTTATCTGTTTCGTACGCTGCAAGTATTCCTTAAGATGTTCTACCACACAAAGTTTCTTGTCACTTTGGAAAGAGAGTAATTCAATGGGTGCTAGATGTCGCCCAAGCTTACTCTGTTTCAGTTTCTCACAAATAGTTATTCTGTAGCGGTCACACATTTCTTGGATGTAGTTAACATCAAACTTATGTATAGTGTGTCTACACTGTCCCGTAGTGGGACAGAGTAGCATGGTCAAATTTAGGGTAAGCTGCTTAAGAGATAAGGACCTCAAAGGTGCAGCAGCTCTTAAATAACCTAACACAATGTTAACGTCCCAAATTTCAGTATATTTGGGCAAAGGTGGTTTTAACTCAAAAATCCCTTTCATGCAACGAGCTACTAAAGAGTACTCTCCAAACTTTACTCCGTCTTCCAAAATAAGTGTTGAAGAGATCGCAGAACGCGCTGGGTTTATAGGGCTGTATCCTAAGCCTGATTTGTAAAGAGAAACGAGAAATTCAATGCCGTTTATTACCCCAGGCTGAAAAACATCAATGCTTTTGTCCCGACAGTACTGATTCCATTTGTTAAGGTACGTGTGGTATTGCTTAGGGGTACCATCCCTCCATGATGCCATGAGCACATCTTTAATTTGCTGCAGGTGATAAAGCATACTTGTTTAGTCTTTCCCTGATAAGTGACATACGAGGAAGTTTAACCTGTGCCAGATCGAATGTTTTTCCTTGAGATGGTTTGGTCTTTCCTGGCTTTTAGATACACTGGGTTTTGTTTGAGTAGTGGAGAGCTGTGGGGTACCATAATTGTGTAGGCCAATCCGGGAGCACGCAAATCCTCTGTGCACCCTCGGTCTTCAGCTTCTTCAACGCTGTTCGCATAACACTAAACGGAGGAAAAGCACACAATTTAAGGTTGGACCAATTCAGGCTAAATGCATTGGTAGCAATAGCCTCTGGGTCTGGTCTGTCAGGCACATAATGTGGGAACTGGTGGTTTATACGAGAGGCAAACAAAACTATATCAGGTTTGAAGTCTAGCACCTCAAGAGCACAAATTAAATGATACCTTGTCAAGCCTCCACTCAGATGCTCTTTGGTTTTTGCAAGATTCAAAATCTGCTATAAGATTTTGTTTTCCAGGAATATGTGCAGCACTAAGCCAGATCTTACGATCTATACACCATTCCCAGATCTCCTTAGCCACAGATTGCAAGAATCTGAGTGGCTTGTTCTCATGTGATTAATCACATTCACTGCTGTAGTGTTGTCACACATTATTCTGATATGTCTGTTGCTCTTATCTTTAGCAAAAGTTTGGAGCCCCAAAAAAATAGGCAACATTTCCAGGTAGTTGATGTGTTGTTTAGATTCTGAATGGGACCAAATTCCTCCTGAGGGCAACCCCTGAAAATTCTGTCCCCCAGCCCATAAGGGAAGCATCTTTTGTTATTTGGTGCTGGGGTTGTGGGTGGTTGATTACATTGTACACATTTCCCACATGTTGAATCCACCAATGTAATTCAGATTTCGCATGAGAGGAAAAAGACATGAAGTCATCAAAATTACCCTTTGATCTCAAAAGGGCTTGGGAATTATCTTTTTCCAGGTGTCGGCAGTAAAGAGCGTCATGCATTACCTCAGGGAAGCTAGAAACTATTTTCCCAATAACACTAGCCACTTCCCTAACAGAAGGTGAAGGGTTTACTAGTAACTCAGTAAAGACATTTTGTCAACTGGTAGCTTTCTCCCTGGTCAGTTGCATTGTCATTGCCACTGAATTTTTTTCAAATCCCAGTATAGTAAGCACTTGTGTGGGTATTAGAGGGGACTTTTCTGAATGCACAACCAAACCTAATTTATCAAGCAGGACAGTAGTATTTATAACATTTAGGACACATTTCTCATGTATTGGTTCTCGTAGGTAAAGGTCATCAAGATGTGCCACAGTATTTGTCCTCGTTTGTGCAGCGTAGACAGAGGAGGCTTAAGAATTTTAGTAAATATACGGGGAGAACACGGCAACCCATTAGGAAGGCAGGTAAATTCATATAACTCTCCCTCCCAGATAAAGCGTAAAAAGACGCCATATAACAATTTTGGGTGACTAGTTTGGTTATGGTAGAAAGCGAATCCATTTTAAAATGATAATGACTCACTGACTCATTAAACCTCTTGAGATTTAGTATAAGTCGCTGGGTCCTATCCTTCTTAGGACGAAAATTTGCCCAGATATAGGTGACACCTTTGTGACGACACATTTCTCAAGTAACTTATGCACTTCTTGACGAACAATGGGATATTCATGTTCCGAGAAGATTTGACTAGGCAATTGTTGTTGAACAGGGGTGGCAGTACACTCAATAGCTGCTCCCAAAACATCAGATAACATGATTTTGTCACTGGTGAGAGTCCTCCAAGCTGCAAAATGAGCAGCCACATGCTTAGCCTTACATGTACTGCATAACATTTGTAAGTTGCTAAGTTGGTGAAAGGAAAGGAAAGGAACTTTTTTTAAGTGTCTAATCTTCTAGCGCCGTAGAGCACTAATCGGGGACACTGTAAATTGAAATTAACAAGTTAACGCAAATCAAATTAAATTTTGGTGTTTGAGGAGAGGGGAAACCGGAGTACCCGGAGAAAACCTCTCGGTGCAGAGTAGAGAACCAACACACTCAACCCACATATGACGCCGAGTCTGGGAGTCGAACCCGGCCCACATTGGTGGGAGGCAAGTGCTCTCACCACTGTGCCATCCCTGCACCCCAAAACCTCCTTATTAGCTTGAGCTCGGTTTTAATTTTTTTAGGAGTGCAAATTCGGTGTACGCGGTCAATCGGTGCTTTTGACCCAAGAAATCTTGTGTCGCCAAGGTACAAAACTCTCAAAGTTACTGTACTGCCCAGTGAAAATTCGGTTTTGTGTAGTGACCCAACGAGGATTGGTAACATTTTGAAAAATCATTTTGCAAACATTGGAGATAAATTGGCCTCCGAAATCCGTAATGCTGTGAGCACTATTCTGATACCTTGGACCTTGAGATCAATTTTGACTTATCCTGATAAAAAAGTCGTCCGACGTGGAGTTCCTCAAGGCTTTGTCCTTGGTCCCTCTTATTCCTTCTCTATATCAATAACAAATTCTCCATTTATCTGTTTGCCGATGCTACAACCCTAATGTATGCTGATGAAAACCTACGTGTTCTTGAAATAACTATTAACTTGGAACTTGCAAAGGTCCGAGAATGCCTTAAAGCCAATAAGTTGACTCTCAATATTAAAATGTCAAACTTTGTTACTTTCCGGCTTCGCCAGAAGATAATGGCTTTTGTTACTCAGTTAAAATTTTATCTCTGCAACCAATACCTTAACAAATCTTGAAATGAAAAACTATGTTAAATACCTTGTCATGGAAATGTCATACCTTGTCCTGACTTGACATGGAAATAACATATTGACCACATTTGTCATAAAGTTAACAAATTAATTGGAGTTATTGCAAAACTGAGACATTATGGACCAAGATGTTTACTGCTCAATGTCTAGCACACTCTAATTACTTCCCATCTAAATTTCGGCATTTGCGCCTGGGGCAACTGTGCAAAGATTCATCAAAAGCGTACTCTTTGTTTTCTCTTCGTTTCCTTGCCCATGGACTACAAGTACTTGAATGTCGGGAATTTTGTCCTGCCAGGTGATGTGTAGGATCTTGTGAAGGCACTTGAAGGCAGTTAGCAGGTGGAAGCGATTCAATTTCTGGCATGGTGCTCATGGACTGCCCATGTCTCACTAGCATACAGTAGAGTGGGTACCACATTAGCCTTCCACATCGAGGTTAGAAAGGCTTATTAGCATTAAAACAAAAGAGCATTTTTTTGGCCTCCATTATGAAAGAGGTCTATGAACCTTAATCACAAGGTGCCCATGTTGAGTCCCGCGGGATTGAAAGCTTTTGTTTTGCCCCACGGAAACTCTTTCCCAGACATTTCAACTTGAGGCTCGGCGTACGAAATCTATTGTCTATGGCCAATATGTCTGTCGTGTGAATTAGGCTCATGGTGGAAATGTTAACCGAGCAGATGGCACCTAAAATGTTAAAACTAAGAGATTCTGATTTTAAACCCAGTTGCTTGCACCTCTTTGTTTAGAAACCAATTTGCTTTCACAGGGGCGTCTATTTGAAACACACTGCCAGGTCACTAAAAAGTATAAATTGCCTCCCGTGAATGTTCTGAAGACAAAAATCAAAACATTTAAGTTTGCACTGACAACAACTATTTAAGTCATTTAGTGCGTACTGCAATGCAATTTTATATTAAACTTACATTCGACTGTCACACTGCTTTTAAGAAGAAAAAAATTCTTGTGTAAATATGATGACATTATCGTGTATAAATAAAGTTTATTAACCTGTCTTATCATGATCCTATCCTATCCTAACTTGGGTTTCAGCCGCCTTCTCTGCTTGCTAAGTCACTAGGGGGAGATAGGCTTCTGAATTCAGCAGGCGTTAATGCTGTCCGGTGACGTCACGAATCAAATGTCATAATTTATTTATTTATCTTTTTTTTTCAAAACACGCGTGGTCATGGCCACGCAAATATTGAAAATTCCAAAAGATCAAGTGTCAGACTTGCATGAAATTGATTTCGGAGACCACGGATCGCTATACGATATAGAGAAAAACCAATAAAATACCAAGGACTTACAAGAATTCAAGTAAGCAGACGGCATAGATTCCGCCATCTTAAACGCACGAACTCTGGCAATTAAATTCAATGGCTCACCAGTCACATGAATAAGTTAGCACGGTAACCAATCAGAGCCTCTACACGGTTGTTTGTTAGTGACGTCATGGGGCAGCATTGACACCTGCTGCTCTCTGTCGCCTATCTCCACGAGTAACTTAAGACAATTAAATATTGTAGCTTTTTTTTTGTTATTACTTAGACGTTTTTACATGTAAATTAACGCAGACGTGTCCAGAAGTGCAGCTAATTAGGTCCACGGCTATTTTGATAAACGTCACAAAGTATCCCCTTGCTCTTCTCCCTAACTTCAATATCACTCCAGTCCAGGAATACGGTACCCTGCAAGCAGAGTCTCTTTCGATCTTCCTAGATAAGTCGGGAAGAGGAAAGTAGCCTCTGCTCGCCGCCTGCAAATTTTGTGTTGAGCATGCGTTAAAAATTTTAATGTATTCGGTGTCAGTCACGCGTGACCAGTAGCCACAAAACCACAAAACGAAAACAAACAGTCGGGATATTTTCCAAAAACTCTCGCAAACACACGACAATCAAGGAATCATTTCATTGGAAACTCAAGATAGGCCATACTCTTAAAATGCCATTTCATTTTTTTTTTCCTGAAACATTCATGGTTTCTGTCAGACTAGTTTCTGTAACCGACACATAACAAAAACTCATGGGAATTCTAACAGTTAAAATTGCAGCGCTATTGTAAATTTCAAAATATTGATGACGCGTGGCGATAGATCATGCGCAAACATAAAAAAAAAACAGGTTTGACAAGTCGAAACTGGACTGACTCATCCAATCCTTTGGATGAGCGGCAAGTCAAAGAATGTGGAGGCGGCGAGCAGAGTCTACTTTCCCCTTCCCGACTTATCTAAGAAGATGGAAAGAGACTGCTCGCAGGCCTAGGGTAGGAATACGGACAATTAACGTGACAAAGTCTTCCCTAGTCCTAAAGTAAATATAAATAGCTCAATGGAAATATGACATCACTTCAATCAGAATGCGCTTGCGAAACTAGTCCCAGTCCTCTGCTGTGCTTTTCAGTGAAAAACATGTAAAACCTGTCCGGAAATGAAAGGAAGAAGCCGTTTTTTTCACCGAATAAGAACCGTCCCATCATTTTTCGTAGACTGTAGCATGGAATTTCTATTTGGACAACAAATGGAACCAATATTTTCAAAAGTGTATCAAACAAGGGCCTTATGGCGTCATAATGTTTTTGGGAAATTACTTTATTTTCAAACCCATGGTACAGATGTATTGTTGCGTTAATTTTTTTGGAAAAATATAGTTAACTTGCTGGGTTTTTAGGCATTTTCCCTTTTATTCACGTTATTACCAAATATGGTTGTGAGTTGAACCAGACAAAGAAATGTTAAATACAACACGCTTGACAGAAAATGGTAACTGCAGGATTAAATGGTTTCGAGGAATGATTATTTGAAGAGGTCCACAGCAACATTTTGGTAGTTAAGAGCCACCCCCCTTAAAGGAACACTTGCATCTTATCTCCTGCATTTCTGGACAAAAATGTTCCTGGACAGTTCCAACTAAGTTTGTTCAGTCCAAAGGAATACTGGGATCCTGGCTCAATTTTGTGGTTTCCGTCGCCCTTTTCTTTTTTCGTGGACAGGTCGTTATGCCTAACATCTGCAAAAACGCCCTTTTCATTTTGGAGCTTAAGCAAATATACAACCACGGATTGATAGCGCTGTTTGCGTTGCCCAACCAGATGACGAGATACAGAACAATGTTTGGTACAGGCGCTGGAACACTGAGTACGGTTACTGCATTGAAAATATTCAGCAACTGCGCGGGGAGCCAGCAAAGACAGAACACAACAACGATTATAACAAGCATGCGAACTACATTTTTCTTGTTATTTATGTCTCGTTTTTGTTGAACTGCAGTTAGTATTTCAGTAGGAGGTCTTCTAAACCATATTTTATAAGAAGTTATGCCATAAAGGATTGACATTGCAACCAGAGGAAGAAAATAAGTAACCAGGAAGAGATAAAAGAAAACGCCCCGAAAAGTGACACTTGCATCTCCCAAATGCGTCACCGTGCACTCAGATTTTTCAGCATGAAAATAATAGATGACTGGCATGATGGACATCAAGCCCATTGAGAGAATCCATATTAAGGGAGAGATGTATTTGGATTTTCTAAACCAAGCAGTACGACTTTCCAAGGGGAAGTTCACCAGGTAGAACCGATCAATGGCCATGACGGTCAGGCTTAAAATTGAGGCCACTATTGTTACTTTGGCAATATATTGAATTGTCCTGCATGTGATATCACCAAATGTGCCATGTATCGCCCAGTTGAACTCATTATTCATTTCATTGACGTTGACAGGCATCATTAACACCGTGACCAGTAGATCAGCAACCGCCATATTCACAAACATGAAGCTCGTCAGTGATTGCGTCCCGGGTTCCTTCCAGACGATGTAGATGAGGAAAGAGTTTCCCAGGAGCGACATAAGCATCGTCATAGCGTATAATACTGTTACAATGGCAACTCCAGTGTTACTTGAATCGGACATGATCAGTTTGATTTATACCTGTAAAATGTTATTAAATTGATCAGTTTTTGCTAGTTATCTCTTTAATAGCATAGTGTCTTGGAGCCTATTCCTGTTCTGATGTTTCCTAAAGGGGCCAAGAATGTCTTCCCACAGTTTAAGAAATCAGGTGAGTATTTCTTTTTTCCTATACTTCGTCAGGCACTGCCTGATTTCGTTAGGGAAATAAAGCACTTTAAGGTGATTCCTTAGTATTGCACTGCGCATCCTGTACTGCGTAAATGGTGAGTAAATATTTATAAATTGGTCCAATTTGCAACATTGTAAATATGGCGTAAGTCGATCATATATACTAAAACATTTCTCAAAACATGTGATAGAAGTTGTGAATGAACCATAACTCTTTGCGAATAAGCGCGCTTTCCGAGAACATCGCCAATTTTGTTGTTTCGATCTACGATAATCGAGATAGATAGGTGCGGCGGTGTTTTACTCCTAAATGAGCACAGTGACCTGCACTTTTTATTGCATTATATTGGTGTAAAAGTTATCCCTTTTAAATAATTTATATAATATATATATATAAATCTTGAGTATAGTCTGTCCTTGCGGTAGAGTGCTTGATGCGTTTAGCAGAGCGAAGTATAACTGAAAGTTGAAGTAATCAATAAGTCAAAGTCTGTCTGGTGATCGCTTAAGTGTAAAACTCAGAGTCACAGATGTCTTATTGATTAGTTTAACCTTGAGATATATAGCTCTTTGGCATTACAAAGCTTATAAGCTTTTGCTTTCGTGTCCAAATTGAGCACTCTACCAGGATAAGTCATTGCCGCTAGAAATTGCGCATGCTCACTAGCTCGCCAGCTTCAGCACTCTGGCATGGCTTAGATGTATCACATGTGTGGGATATTTGGGGTGGATTTATAAGCTTAACCACTATCCTAGACGTCAGCACTACATTGATGAGGCCTTGAAGGCCAAAACAGCACTGTCTGCAGTTAGTTATATACAAATATATATATTTTTAATGGAAATCCACCGATGTAGTCGCAAGCTAGTAGGATCCGAAGGATACGCAACGCTTTGCTATTCAAATGTTAAGTGGTGAGTGTACAAATAGCGACAGCAAACTACTAACTGATCCATTTTGAATGAAAAACATGTTATACCGTGAGTGGGAATCGAACCCGCGTCCCCCTGGGTACTAGTCGAGTGTGCTAACCACTGCACCATCACAACAACCCTGCTGGCAAGAGGGTCATCAGTGAAGTTACTGGTTAGCCACGGGGTTCCCCGGTGTTTAAAATTCAGGAACAGAACGTACATCGGATCATCCGAGCTAACTAATAACTTCATTAATGGCCCTGTTGCCAGCAGGGTTGTCGTGATGATGCAGTGGTTAGTACTCCCGACTAGTAACCAGGGGGACGCGGGTTCTATTCCCACTCGCAGCGTTTCATTGCACACTAATATTTATAAGTATAACCAGAAACCCATAAGGGTTGAAATGTGTAACGGCCCTTTGTGTGCTGGGAAACAAGCTTCTGAATATTGAATTTGCTAAGTACCATATTTGGAACAACAAGAGTGAGGGGTTTCCAAATATGGTACTTAGCACTGAAACATTCAACCAATCAGTTCGCACTGAATATTCGGAAGCTGTGAACGCGTGTAACACGTTTCAGCCCTTATGGGTTTCTGGTATAACTTCACACTACTTTAAATGAATCCCAAACATTCTTCACTCTAAAAGCTTTGTGCCGCGCTGACAAAGTATCCGAACGACCTGTCAAATCACGAGCTAATACGTCTTTGATTTCTAATTTTAGCGTGATTCGTATTGCTGGCTTTTCCAGCTTTTGACAGTTGATTCTGAAATGACATTTTTCCTATTTCGTCATCTTGCTGATAACTTGCTTGTTTTCTTTTAAAACTCATGCAATTGAAGAAAAATTCATTGCCTAACTGGTGAATTGCACAGTAAATTTCACTTAAGTTGATTCCCTGGTTTTGCATTGCGCAACCCTGCTGCGCATAATTTCTTGCGTCATTTTCCGCGCAAAAGAACCGACAGCCGACAAAAGAACACATGCCCGCTCGACGGAAACTGCCTGAAATCATCAGTGATCTACCAAGCCACCGTTACACGCAAAGACAGAAACACGACAGAAACGTACATCGGACTCACAGAGAGCGACTTCAAAACAAGATACGGAAACCACACTGCATCATTCCGCCACGCTAAACACAGAAACTCCACTGAACTCAGCAAGCATATCTGGACCCTCAAAGACAAAAAACATCGAACACTTTATTTCCTGGCGCATTCTCTCGTCGCACTCGCCGTACAACAGCTCAAGCAAAAGATGTAACCTTTGCCTCAAAGAACAAATTCTAATGATCTCCAGACCCGAACTATTAACACTAAACAAACGTAGTGAACTCGTGTCTTGTTGCCGCCACAGAAACAAAGCCCTCCTACACAACAACTAAACTGTCAATTTCGGGCTGCATAAATTAGACAAATTATATTGTATATAATCGACGGTAAAGTTTATTCTCATTAAATCCCCCGATAAGTGGGCGACCACGAAACAGGCTTGTAGGGATGAACTTGTGGTTTTACTTGTTTTTTTCTTCAATATATACTTCGCTCTAGCTACTTCTATGTATTGCGCACTGTTTTGCGAAAATCAAGTTTCACACTTAAGCTTAACCTCCAACCTAGACATCAGCACTGCAGTGATGAAGCCCAGAAGGCCGAAACAGTACTGTCTGCAGTTAGATATAGCTCTTTGGCATTACAAAGCTTTTGCTTTAAGGTCCAAATTGAGCACTCTACTAGGATGAGTCATTGCTGCTAGCAATTGCGCATGCTCACTCGTAAGTAGCACCATACGTAGCACTTTTTTACGCCTATTTTCTATAACGTCAAGATATTTTAGAAAGTTACGTTGTATTTTTACACTGCTAACGTACCATTTGTAATATATAGATTTAGCCAAGCCTAAAAGCAGAGCTCCCTGGTTATTTATTCTCACTGCCTGTCGGGTTAGTGAAAATAAAAAGTTTTGAATTGTCCACGTTTTGATGTTGCCGGTTTCTGTTTTAATAATTAAGTCATTTTCTTTGCTTTCTTCTATAGAAAAATTCATTGCCTAACTAGTGACCTCCACGGTACGTTTTACGCTAAAAACCAATATCGCATGAATCACGAAGCCATGAGGCTGATATCGGTTTTTCGAGTGAAATTTACTTTGGAATTCACCAGTTTGGTAATGAATTTTTCTTGAACCGCATGAGTTTTAAAAGAAAACAAGGACACCCTCAGCGAGCGAATGGAAAGGAAAAAAGGCCATTTCAGAGTCAACCCTCAATACCCAGCGAATAGTAGGAATCAAGCTACAAATAGAAACCATAAAAAAACCCTTGGTCAGTTCAAGGTCAAAAAAGGGTTTTACTGATGTGCTTACACGCCAGCTTGGCTTGGAACAAGAATCGGCAAAATACGGCAAACCAACATTTACATATTGTTTGGGTGCTTTACATAAATTTTTGAAAACACAAGCGTTGACTGTGTAAGAACTATAGTTGATGATAAAAACTACGGCATTAGCATTTATTTGCAAGCCAGGGAGTTCATAAATCACGTTGTCCAAAATGATAATAATCCCAGTCAGAAGTAGAGCACAAACAATATTACTTTAGTGCTCCTCCTGTTGGCATCGAGGTGTGTTCACTTGTTGGATCATTTTTCCTTTTCTGCTTGGATTTAATTTCAGTTGTGGTTTTCTCATGCTATCTCTAATCATTTATTTGTTGGAGAGTTTGCACTTTGCAATGAGACTGGATCGTTGAAAAAAAAATACGGCAGCATTGCCAATGATTTGGTAATTGCTCATCCAAAGAAAAAAACGGGACAGGAATCCAAAGTTGGATGCAACACTTTTTCATTATTCCATTCAGTTCAATGGGAATGAATGCCTGACAATTAAGTGTTGCTTTAATCATAAGTTATACCGTTTATCAACTTTGTTTTGATATGACAATAGATCGATTCGGCTAACTTAATATTGTACCCAATTCAAATCCTTTGGGAGGAGAAATCCATATCATTTAAAGGTGAATATCACTTGAATGTGAATGCTACATTATAATGCAAATGCAACGCACAAAGAACCTTAAGGGGGTGGCACTTAACCACAGAAAGACAACCGTTGCTAAGGAGGCTTTTGAGTCAAAGATCTAGAGCCCCACGAAAAGGTTGCATGGATGGTTCTATGAAGTAACTTTTTTAATGAAAACTGGTATCACTTCAATCAGAATGCTTATGCGCAACTAGTCCCAGTCTTCTGTCGTGCGTTTTAGTGGAAAACATGTAAAAACTCTCAGGAAAGGAAAGGAAAGAAAGAGGCGGCTATTTCTTCATCAGATGGGAGCCTTCCCATCATTTTTTCGTAAACTTTAGAATGGAATTTCTATTTGGACAAAAAATGGAACAGATATTTTGAAAAGCGTATCAAAGGAGGGCCTTAGAGAGCGTCCACAAAACGTGTTGGGGGGGGGGGGGGGGGGGGGGGCGTGATGGCAAATTAGGTGTCTCCCGAAAAAATAGAGGTAAAAGGAAGGTGTTTGAAAAATATAAACTTTCTATAGGGGATGACCTTGCATAATGAAAATAAAAACTGCCATTAGCCAATGCAAACGCAATTTAACAAAATATAATATTCGAGAGTGTAAAATGGTGGTGGTGGCTCCAGTAAGATTTCATGTAGCAATGGCTTTTGTTCTATGAGACTTTAGATTTGGACCTTCATACTACTGTAGATATTTTTTCGTCCAAGAAAATAGTTCGTGTTGATGATATATTTTTTGTTTCTTGATGTTGATTTTTCGTTTGAGGCTGGACATCTCGTCCGGTGGTTTCCCATTCTATGCCTGGTAATTTGATGCCAATATTTGAAGGGTTTGTACTTTTAAAAAAAGAATTTGAGTGAACTCCAACACTGAGTATTCAATTTTTAAATTTCCTGGGCATGCCCCCAGACACCCTTAGGTAGCTCGCGCCTTCCGCTCTTGCAAGACGCCATGTCACGTTCAATGCTTTCAAAGATATGCATGCTAATTTTCAAAACTGTGGAAAACCTTCGTCTCTCCAGTACTGTGAACATGAACTTTTGGGACGTCTTTTGGCCTCACGCTTTTGCATCGATTTAATTCTAGTCCCAACGGATAGGCTTGTCAGTGGTAGAAACGAGTGACGCTGCTTTTAAAGATTTGACTCGGGCCTCGGATCTGCCTGTTAGGTTGTGCCATGTATCAGATAGGTGGCTTCCTAAAGGTTTTGCTTGCCTTGTCTTTTTTCTGCGTTTCTTAGCAGACCGTTATGCTCTTTGGAGGCGTTTTTCTGTTTCGCTTGTTCGGTCAGACTTTTGTATCGTGTATTAGTTTTTGGCCATCAGGTAGAGTGGGGTGCCTCAAATTTTAGGGAGACTAAGAGGGGTCCCTAAAAATGTTCAATGCAGCAAGTAGGGATCCTTCAATGTTTTTACAAGGGAGATAATTTCGCATCAGTCCCCCCCAAACAACAAGTTGTTTGTTAACGTTCCCTTATGACGTAATATTTTTTTGAGAAATATATATATTTTAAAAACACATACTACATATTTTGCATTAGAATGTTCTCGTACTGTTGCGTTAACTCGCTGAGTTTTAGGCATATTCTGTTTTGGTCATCTGTTTTACCAAAAATGGTTGTGAGTCGAACCAGACGAAAAAATAATGAATAGAACACAATCGAAAAATGATTATTTGAAAGGGTCTATAGCAACAGTTTGGTAGTTAAGAGCCACCCACCCCCTCTTAACCCTAAGAGATTTGAATTGGGTACAACATTGATTTAGCCAAATCGGTCTATGTATTGGAAAACTTCTATTCTTTGTTTATCAGTGAAAGGGTGCAACCAGGTTCTAGTTGTTCAAACGATGGATAGCGCTATCCGCCTGATAAATCACTATCAAGTGATAGTTACGTCGTAACGAAACCACTTACGCTATCCAAAGGGTTAATTAATTAAGTTCGATTATCCTCTTTCTTATTTTGGCTGTTCACGGTTTCCTGAGGTTGCAGGTAAAATGCAACTGCTAAGCTTATGCTTAAACGTTTTATAAGTTTATTTTTATGTTTTTGAAGTTCATCAACTGGATTGTGGATGCAGAGATTTAGAAAAAGACTTGAAAGCTAAGGTGTGTTTTTTTTTAAATACGAGAATAAAGTCAAATCATACGTTTATTTGTTAAGTGACACAGGTCTTGAGTCGTCATTCGTTTCAGTAGAATATTTAAAATATACTCTCTTAAATTAAATAGGGGAAGGTTTATCAAGGTGGCTGGTTGATGTTTAACGAAAAGTAGCAGACTACAGTCATCCTCTAGCCCAATCGCCCTCGGATCATGGAAATTAACTGAGCCATTACGAAATTTTGGAACCGTGGCGAAAGGATTGCCAACTTGGAAAACATTTCGAACTTCGGAAACATTCCATACCAACGGAACTATTTCGACATTTCGGAAGCATCGTGAAGTTCGGTATTCTTTTACGAATGGTACGCCACAAAGTAGAAGGCAATGTTCTTTTATGAGCTTATCGTTGCGGTTATGTGACCAAACGTTTCCAATTCGATTGTGGACATCCAAAATGCAGGTATGAAATTTGCAATCTCATTTTCTCTCATTTTTTATTTTACTGTTTAAACAAATATTTCTTCGATTAACTGGATCAGGTTTTCTGTTAGGAACAAAGGGGTATCTACACATAGTAGAGAGAAACGAACCTAGGGGAGGTTCACACGCTACAGCGCATACACATGATTCCATTGCAACTCATACTCAAGGAAGGGAAAACAAAATAAAATCAGCAAAGCATTAAGACAAAGAGATGTAAGGCCGGAATATACGTAAGGCTGTTTTTATACGTAGTTATATATATATATATATATATATATATATATATCAAGTAACAAATAAAAAGTAAAACATCAGTCATTTTATGGTTGATCCACGTTTATTTTTATGATATCTCGTCAAGAATGCTAAAAATAGCATTCCCGAGCTTCAAGTTTTTAAAATTTTCTGGCGGAGAATCCCCCCAGAACCCACTACAAGTTGGCGTCTCCATCGCTTGCTTGGTAGCCCCTCCAATACAAAATAAGCTCTGCCGTCCCTGTACCTTCTAGTAAAGTGGCGAAAAGCAATAGCTAGGAAGTAGAAATAATCGGAAAGTTTCCATCTCTTTTTTTTTTTCTGGAAGCAGATGTCCATGGTTAAAAAGAACAAGCACCATAACAAATAATTGGAACATTTTACTGACCAATAACCTCACTGATAGCAAGGTTGTCGTGATGGTGCAGTGGTTAGCGCACCCGACTAATAACCAGGGGGATGCGGGTTCGATTCCCATAGATATATTATAAGTAATTGGACCGTTTCCTTGACCATTTTACTGCGTTTATGACCAAAGATTTGAGCAATACTCTACCAACTGCCTTTTCGCATTATTTGAAATTTTTTTGTCTGCCAATTTCTTCCCGCGCTTACCTTGTTCATAAACTTTGTATAAGCGTTGATCATTCAGAGGAACTTGTTCTCTCCGCTATGGATGTGAACCAAAACAAAAGGTGGTTATTCTGTTTTTTAATTCAAACACTCTCTGGGTTCACCTAAATCTGAAGACGTATTTGTTTGAATAAAATGAGATTGAGGCTACACTTAGGTAAAGAAAGGGACGAGCAAAATTAAACGGATCATAATTTGTTTAAACAAAGCGAAGTCTTTAATAATGAAACAAATGAAAGAACTTATGCAAAGGGCACAAATTGGCTGCCACTGAAGAATCTGTTGTGTTTGGTCCATATATTAATTTATGAGTCGACTTCAGCTGCGTGATAAAAGTAAATATTTTGCATTAAATCGTTTTTGCTTTTCCATCGCTGTTCAGTATTACACCTTGTACAGGAACGGTATTAGACTTAATGAAAAGTAAATTCTTACTTTGAACGAGGTATGCTATGGTAACAGTCGATAGCGACCTTTTGCCGACTATGGCAGGTAATATAAATTTCGAATTCGAGAAGGGCCTTTTGTATGAATGTGTAGTTTTGGAACAGGGACAGAAACGAATAAAATAAAGATGAAATAAGCACAGTTTCACAAAATCGTGGAGATAACGACTAACTTCAGGGAATGGAAATTCGAGGAATCAATGGGAAAGTCTTATATAACCAGGGATGAAGTACCGCGAACCTATTAAATGAGGAATCTCTTAAGCGTGGAATCAGCGAAAAATAATAACGATAGAATTCTAAACAAGAATAATGGGAAAAAAATGATAAATTACGAGTGGGACAACAATCACAGGACTTGAAGTTTAATAATATCTTTTACGGGCGTCGAATTCATGAATAGATTACGAAGCAATTTCGAATTAAAGGTTTTTTTTTTGCGGACGCAATACGTACCTTTTTATATTTTCGAAGAGATTAAATTTACTCCCAAGCGCGTTGACGCTTACAATTGCACTTATTTTTCCGTCGTGAAACCTGTTCAGGGGCTTTTATTTGCTACCACGAAGCCTGTTCCTGAAAGTGTAGCAACATTTAATTCTCGAAACTCAAGGCGCATTTAGTCCAATAACTTGCCCAACTTTAATCGCCCAAACAGAATTGCAAAAAAGAGGAGAGCGATTCACAACAAGTGACATAACATGCATCGAAGGGAAACCCGCAAAATATCATGTCAGTTTACCTTAGGTTATCTTGAAGAGAAGAAAAGGCCTTTCAGTTATGATATACTTCACGACTTGTACGTAAGAGATCATTGAATGCTTTACCTAGTCACAAGAAGATGGTAAACGAAGGTATTAGCCAAAATGCGGGGCCGGGGCCGAGGTCGGGTCGGGGTGTCTTTTTTTTTTTTTTCCAAATTTTTTGGTTTCAATTTTTGTCGTTATTCTCCCGTAATGTTATATTCGAATGGTTGGCATCTTTCCTTCATTTATGGTGGAAATTAGTCAAAAAAATATGGAACATATAGAAACTACGAAAGGGACATCTTTGTTTGTTTTTCGAATTAAGAGAATTTCAGACTGAAATTGGAGTTTTTGTGGGGAATATACGCTAACTCCCAGAGCCACTGAAGACTGGCTGAGCTCCACATTTTAAAACCACATTTTAATGTTTACTTCTCAAAAACCTCCTCCGCGATACAATTAATACGAAATAGAACATAGCCACAGTTCCACGATAGTCGTCAAACAACGTTCTCATTTGCTTATTTTTTAAAAATTGTTTTCAATGTTGTCATGTTTTTTCATCGTGGTATTGGATTCGATCTCTTGACGTCCGAATACAATTGAGTAGCAAGTTCCCGTGCGACTCTGGCTTTATTAAAAACCGTTTGTAGTAAATTAAAGACAGACAACAGACACATTGTGTGACGATCATCGTGGAACTGCGATTTTTTTTTTCCCTTAGGAAGTAAACATTACAATGCTATTTTAAAGTGTGAAGCTCAGCGAGTCTTCAGTGTTTCTGGCAGTTGGCGTATATTTCATAAACACCAATTTCAGCATCGTCGGAAATTATCGTAATTTCGTAAAACAAACTCCGATTTTCGAAAAGACTAAGTCAGATGCTCGCAAATTCCAACTTCGATTTTAAAACACACAAAGAAACAAAGTTCGATTTCGACAAAAAAAAAACTGATATGTCTCTTAAGAACTTTCACATCTTCGTTAAGTTCCTTAACGTTTTTGACTAATTTCCTAATTACCATCATAAATAAAGGTCATTCTAAAACAACAGTACAGGAGAATAACGGCAAAAATTGAAACAACAAAAAAATAAAAAAGAATGGAAAAAAAGGCACCCCGGCCCCGCGTTTTGGCTACTACCTCCTATGAGGCAGATGAGCTCCAAAACAAATGACAGCTGCTCTGTTTTGATCAAACCCTCCCTGGGCTTAATTAATACTCGCTAAACTTGATCACGTATTTGTTTGAATAACATTGTCTTGCGGCTAATCTTAGGTAAAGAAAGGGACGTGCAAAATTGCTCTGATCATAATTTGTTTAAATAAACCAAACACCAAGTGGTCATTTTAAAATTAAAGATGCAGTTCCTTAGATCATGCTTCGTGACATTAAACTTTCTACCCAAGCATGGTGTTGCTGTGCTCTGCAGTGGGACATTAGTGTTTTGGATACTCTCAAGAAGACTCCTTCATTCTGTATAGCCAAATATTAGCCAAATTATGGTTTTAAATTCATTTGGGAAAATACACCATCTTCAGGTCTAAAATTGATATTCTCTCGGCAAACCTCAAAGGGAAAGTATAAGTCTGAATAATGCAGACAAGTATAGAAAGGAGGCCCTATTTTAGCTGAAATAGCCACTTTGGAAAACCAAGTCCGAGTCTGTAAAAAATTAAATCCAATGAAATAAGTTATTCAAGGGAAACAGAAAATAGATAGAAAATTTCAATAGGAAGTGGGCTCTCTGCTCGGGTCTTGTGCCTTAGTGTATCAAACCGCTTTGTAGGTCATTTTGTTTTCTTGTTTTTTTGAAACTTTGTAATTTGCAATAA
>NC_090872.1:33051596-33064096 GCF_036669935.1 Montipora foliosa
TGGTATGGATTTTGCATTTTAGAAAAGAAATGATAAAAAGTGCATATTAATGTTTCGCATGAGATTTTATGATTACCGGTCAATCGGATAAAACGGCTTTAATTTATAAGCAATCAAAGAATTCAAATTTCCCTCCTTAATGCCCATATATGGTCAAAATTAGGCTATTTACACGCCAAGAACATTTAACATATTGGTACAGAAGTTAAGATTAAAATATATAAAATCAAATTTGTAGTTTTTGTGACTTTATATTTGTGGTGTTATGACGCGTCTTTCGTCACGAAAAACGTCATTGTGACGTCATAATGACGTTTTAATGAGAAAAACGCGTCATAGCACCAAAAATATCAAATCAAAAGAACTACAAATTTGATTTTATATATTTTAGGCTTAACTCCTGTACCAATATGTTAAATGTTCTTTGCGTGTAAACAGCCCAATTTTGACCATATATGGGCATTAAGGCGGGAAATTTGAATTCTCTGATTTACCGTAACTTTGCGCCGTTTTATCCGATTCAGATGGAGTTTTCTTTAAAAACATTCTTTCAGTATAGCAAAAATGCCTGTAATCTTTTCAACACTGATTTTCAAACTTTTAAGGATGTTACTAAAATTAGATGGCACTTATGACGTCACACTTTTTTAAAACGT
Source organism: Montipora foliosa (assembly GCF_036669935.1). NCBI lineage: Eukaryota > Metazoa > Cnidaria > Anthozoa > Scleractinia > Acroporidae > Montipora > Montipora foliosa. The sequence goes on from NC_090872.1 coordinate 33,052,253, forward strand.
CAAAATTACCTTACAATGGCTCAAACCTAACGAATTTTTTTTTCTAATTAACATGTTGTAATATCTTTCTTAAATTTAAATATAAACTTTTTATTTGTGGGCCAAAACTTGAATTTTCGAACGAGTGGAAGAAAAGCCCTCTAGAATGACCAAGGTGGCTAGCTTGCAATTGCAACTATATTTCCTTCGTGAACCCTGTTCAGGGGCTTTTATATATTTGCTACCATGAAGCCTGTTCCTGAAAGTGTAGCAACATTTAATTCTCGAAACTCAAGGCGCATTTAGTCCAATAACTTGCCCAACTTTAATCGCCCGAACAGAATTGCAAGAACAACGAGAGCGATTCACAACAAGCTAGTGACATAACATGCATCGAAGACAAACCCGCAAATTATCATGTCAGTTTACCTTAGGTTATCTTGAAGAGAAAAAAAGGCCTTTCCGTTATATTATTTAAATATTTCATGACTTGTACGTAAGAGATCATTGAATGCTTTACCTAGTCACAAGAAGATGGAAAAGAAAAGATTCTAGTAGCCAAAACGCGGGGGCAGGGCCGGGGGGACTTTTTTTTCCCAATATATTTTTTTTGTTTCAATTTTTGTCGTTATTCTCCTGTACTGTTCTTTTAGAGTGTCCTTCATTTATGGTGAAAATTAGTCAAAAACGTGAAGGAACTTAAGGAAGCTGTGAAAGTTCTTTTCTGGAAATCAAACTTTGTATTTTTGTGTGTTTTAAAATCGAAGTTGGTTTTTGCGAGCATCTGACTTAGTCTTTCCGAAAATCGGAGTTTGTTTTTCGAAATTAACATAATTTCCGACAATGCTGAAATTGGTGTTTAAGAAAGTAGTATAGGAGTTGGGGGTACGATCACATTTTTTGCAAAAATGTTCTCGTACCAACCCAACTCCATACTACTTTCCATATAATGGCTTCCAACTTTTGGTCTCGTATTTTTGATCTCATATTTTGGAAATCTATATGTTATTTTAAATGCGTGACTTTCTTAGAAAAATCACAAAGCATGACATTCTCGGAAATAAAGAAAGGGGGTTTCCCCATGATTTTTAACCAACCACAAGCTTCACATTTTTACTTCACAATTGTGAAATATTTCAGTGAGACTTTTCAAATTTGTGAAATTATTTTGTGAAGTTGCATGCATAAGTAAATGAAAAGGAAACAATCACCATAGCGTGACGTCAGCAGCCAACCTTTTAGATTTTATAGTGACCGTATGCATAACTTGTCACACTGTTGTCGTGAATATACCGCTTGTCATCGAAGCAAGATAATGACACTTTATTCAACTCATAGCTTCCAAGTTGATGTAAGTTGCTTCGGATTGTTTTCATTGTATGATACATTTGCTTGTTATTAAATAGAACCTCTTTATAATTTTCATGTTTGATGTCATTTTTTATGATATTCTTTTTGATTCCTTTAGCGGTCTTTCCTCCTTTTTGGTTGTCTTTCATATAGCTATACATTTTCGATCTTAATCCGACGAATTCGGTTATTGGTATGCCTGCCGCTTCATCTTTGAATTTACCGATTACTTTTTTATTTGTCGTGTTGAAATATTGTGAATCTTGTGGATAATCACTGTTGTCGAATTTGTCTTTATCATTCCAAAAGTCTTGATACACATCACTGGTTTCAATTTCATAGGTCAAGCTGTCTGTGTCTGTGAATAATAATTTAGCTTTGCTGTCATATTTTTGTTTTATATAGTTATAATGAAAATCATACATTAGTGTCTTACTAAGATCTAGGATACACATACCCACATATGCCGGCCTGTTTAGGGTTAGTGTTTCTTTGATTTTATGCACTGCCACTAGATTTTCATTAAAGATCTTGCTACTAACATATGTTGGTTTAGCAGCCATTTTTAATAGTTTGTTTTCATCAGTTACTAATCTGACATCTACTCGCTTTCTAATATTTTCCATTGTTTTTCCAAATACACTGTTATTCATAAGCTTGAAGAAGTCTTTCTCAAAAGCATTTTTGGCATTGGTTCTCTTCTTTGTGTTGAAATCAATGTATTCTTTCAACCATGGTGACTGGTTGAACTCCAACACTCGATGGACTTTAGTTATTTTTAAACCAAGATCTGTGTATAATTGAAGGTTTCTGTAATGGAGTACGTATTTTTCTTTATTGCTTAATGTAGGTATTAATTTATGAACTAAACCAGTCGATATTTTGTGTTTCTTCGCAATGTTTTTGCAATATTCTGATAGCATATTTTCAGTTACTTTTACCTTTTCAGGTGCTAGTGGGTAGTCATTATGCAAATCATGTAGTTCTTTTGGATATGCTAGGTCTACTTCTAATATTAATCCTTTTTTGCTGTTCTCGCTGTGTTTAGACAAATTATGTTGTTGATTTGCTTTTCTGTCATCCATCTAAAACCACCATTTGGTAGGTATTGTGACATAGCCCAACCATATAGATTGTTAGCGTCTAGATACATTATGTACTTTGAGGGTGTCTTATCATCATAGGTTTTCATGTATCTATTATTAGCTTCGCCATATCGGTTGGCGATGTAGCTTGTCCCGCCTCGCATGCCCTTTTCGATGAATTGAAACATATCGATGTCAGTCATTAGTTCCAATTGCATTTTAGTCATTTTTAACATTGCATCCCAGGAGAGACCAGGACTGGTGAAATAATGACATGGGTCTAGTTTGTAGTATTGCAGACAGGTCTTTCTGAAGTTTTCGAATACATCAGCTAACAGAAGGATGTCTGATTTAAGGTACAGGTCATGATACTCACCCATATTTTTGAGAGAGAATGTATTCCACACATTCTGGGCATGTGTATAGTCTTCATCACTTATATGTTCATCATTCAATATACTGTAAAATTCTTCTTTTGGTGGTAGCTTTTCATTGAATTTTTCAAAGCTGTCCATTAAGTCATATGGGTAGACTCCCTTCTTGCTCATTAAATCAAGCTCTTTACCTTTGAATTTTTGAGAAGTATATATTAATGATTCTTTTGGTAGATTGCTCACCAGTTTATCAAGACTTGAGCTCATGAATTGGAAACTGTCAATAAAGGTTAGATGATTACCAAGCATGAAAGCCATGTATTTCTCCATGTTATTAGGAATTGCATTGATGTTCATTTGACACTTTTCACCTTTCTTATTTGTATATTTATGCTCTTTGACTATTTCACCAATTTCTTGCATTATAAAATGGCTGTCATACCCACGGAGATTGTGAAATATAACTGGTATTTTCTCAGTCAATCTGAAATTTAGGTTACAATCTTGATGTGCAGATCCTCTGTACTGACCAGTCACATGGCAGTGATCTCTTACTCTTACATCAGTTTTATTGTATTCTTTCTCACATATATGGCATTTATCAGCTTTTTGGAATTTTTCTTCATCATCTTTAGTCATTCTTAATAGTTTGTTGAATTCTTTTTTCATAACCTTCTTACAATATTTAACTTCCTCTAGCATAGCTTCCATAAATTTGTAAACGGCTTTTTCACCTCTGTAAATTTGTACTGGTTTCGTGTATTTATCATCATAACAACAAACAACCTTGTATCCATAACCACAGTCTGTATGCTTCTGATAAGCTTCAGTAAATGATTTGTCATTATTGGGTTGACATCCATGTATTTTTTCAGTTATGGCTTCGAAGTCTGCATATATTACGAATGGAACTGGTAGTTGTTTATGGAAATTATTGAAATTTAGTATGTTGTCATCTTTTGTTCGCATTTTAATCGCTTGTGTTCCGTTCACTTGGATACAGTTTTCTTTATGATCAGTTAATACTCTTTCAGAACTGAAACACTGAAGACAATGCATGCAAAAATGTTTTCTCTCTTTGTTCTTTGTTTGATTGTACATAAACTTGTTGAAATCTTTGATTAATACATAGTGCTTGTTTTCATTTTCTGTTATAAGAAGCAGATTCATACAATCTTCATACTTTTCTTTTGATACATAAATGGGATATTTTTGTTTTTCTTCATAACCAAATATATTGATGTTGATCTCATTATGTTTTTCTATTTTGTTGTACTGTTTGGTAGTCACTGGAAATTCAATTCCTAAATAATTTAGATTTTTAATGAATTCTTTGTCTGATTTTTTTATTCTTTGAGGATTCTTGTCTTGAGGATTAAGGTGTCGAATATGGCACCATCTAAAACATTCATTGTCACCGTTTTTTATGTTTATTAAACTTTGAGAACTGTTTCTGAGTTCCTGTAGGTAGTTTGATAATAAGATGATCCTCTCATTGGTTCATATTTTACAATATTGATATAATGGGTTTTCAACTGATTCAACAGTCCAACCAGATCCCTCTGAAAATCCAAACTGCAATCTTATTTAGCATGCCTTGTTTTGATACTTCAAGGGATTTGTCTATTCTGTGTTATTTATGATAGTTTGACTGTTGAAATATGCGGTCTTGTACACTATTTCTCCATTTGACATTTTTTAAATGTCACCTTAAGCGTTTCAACGAAATTTTAGTCCTTTCATTGATATTAAATATGTTTTCAATATAGTTCGCAACAGCCTTTCTTGTGTTTTGCAGTTGCACAAGTGGGTCTTTTTTTATTTTGATGTTTATCTCATAGACTTTGTGACCCTTTTAAAGCTTTGTCTGTTTGCTCTATTATAGTCCTTGGTAATGGAACTGGTTTTTTAGTCCTTGGTAATGGAACTGGTTTGTATCCGTCTCTGAACTCTATTGGTGGAAGAATTATGTTGTTTTCGTAATCTTGAACCATTCGTTTTACACTCTTACGAGGTGCTGGGACAGGTCTTTTTTAATTTTAAAGTCCTTGGTGTTGGCACTGGTTTTTTATCTTGCTTCAATAGCAATTTGATCAGTTCAGATTTACTCAGTTTTTTTGAGATCACTCTTATTCATAATATACATTGAGATATTATTTTTCATACTATATATACTTACTATAGTGACATCTCTTTAGTCACTTTTAGAGCCGAAAACCTTTTAAAGACAAAATAATAAAGACCTATTTATCATGAGTAAGATTGGAATTAATGAATGCGTATTATTGATGTTCATCAGTTTATGGTTTTGTATGCTTCAGATGAAATGGCAATGTAACAAATATAATCAAAAAGGTGCCAGCAAAGCCAAAAACTCATTCTGGTTATATGCAATGCACGGTTTCGAAAATATGGTGGCAATCAAAAGGTTATCTACAACTTGTCCCAGCAAGAGAATTGTAACAAATCAGCCAAGTGTCGTGACTATTCATTTGTCTCTCAAAAATCATGGAAACAGAAAATGTGTAATAGCAAATTAACATTTCCACCCAAAGGTTTTTATTTTCACAGCATGTATTCTGTTCCACAACATCTTCAAATAAATGTGGAATTTTAAAATGGCTTGTGAGGGTATCAACAATGTTAAATCAGTGTTTCAAAGAAGGATGGCCACCACTACAAATTTGAGTATATAAAACAAAACGAATTACCAGATGACTACGAAAAGAAATATCAATGTATATACAGGCTATCAAAAAATCTTCCGATGCAAGACCTAAATTGACTGATGAAGATAAAAAGAAACGTCATATACAAGCTATGAAAAAATAGCAAAATAAAGAATACATATGCCCAAAATGTGTGAAGCCATGAAAAATGGGATCAATATGCTGCATAATAAAAAGTGCGTTTAAGGCATCCAACGAACGGATAATCCTTTATTCAATGCATCCAGTTAATGATGTGTCTTGAATATAATGACAAAAATAGTAAAAAAGTTGTTTATTGACAATCATAAATTTCTTTTTCTCTCTTCCAGATGGCTTTTAGAGATTTTTGAAATGTTTCTTTGTGTGCAAATGGCAATGTTTTCCTGCCAGAGTATAATTCTTACCGTTATTGTTGCACATAACACAGAACCAAGGCTTGTGAAGCATTTATAATTTTTTTTTGTCGTTTTTCTCTTTCTTCGTCTGTGTATAAATCTCGGTCTACCTCTGGGTTTCTCGTTTTGATTTTCCATAATAATCATCTATATATTTTTTATATATGTGTTGCGTTTAAACAGATTCTTTGGGAAGATACTTGGGAATGTTCTTCAGATTCTTCCGATTCTTCATTTTCATACAAAGAATATTCTTCAGATTCTTCCGATTCAGATTGAGATTGAGATTGAGATTGAATTTTTTTCGGAAACTTGTTCATATAATATACATTTATATATTATTTTAAATGTTTTGATCTGCGTTTTTACATATCTATTGCTTTCTTCCATGTGTTTGACGACTTCAAATTTTACGTCATCATAAGAATTACTCCATCAGATACTTGCATTTATTCCTTTCATACATCTGTTTCATGTGAAGTTGTTTCTCAAACACTTTGTAAACATCTGTTGGCTTTTGAATTCAATGCACAGAGAATTGAATTTGCTTGTTGGTTTATTAACGTCAAATCACATTGTCCAGGCGATCATCAAAGCTTCTTCAGGATATTTGCTTCTGATAAATGACACTACTTTACAATGCAAGTCATATTCACTTTCGATCAACAATTTTTTGCTTTTTTTTGCGTCGTAATATCCTTTTTTCCTTATGGAGGGCAAGACTTTATTCGTGACCCAATGTTTGAATTCTCTCGCTATGGGTTGTTTGGAGGAAAAATGAGGGAATAAAAAACCAGATTCGTTTGATGAATACACATCTGACGGATAAGCATTTGATTATGTCGTTTTCAAGGCTCTCAGCAAGGGGTAATTTTTCGTTACAACCCTATTTTCGGGCTTCATTTTAAATTTCATCTGTTTTTTTGTCATCTTCGTGAACGTGATCTATGATTGCTTTTCGTGTATTTTTTATATTCAGTATCGAAGCTATTTCTTTTCCGCGAAACCATATTTCATTTTTCTTGTCAACATAACAATTGATTTCAAACATTCAGTTCGTTAGTTTTTGTAAGTGCCTTTTGGAGTTCCATTTATGTCTTATATACAAACTATATATTATTTTAAATGTGTTGCATTTAAACATAGCCAGAAACAATTGAATATTTTTTGGCTACAAAGTAGCAATCACAGTGTGCAACTGTACAACTGAGTTATATGTTACATAACTTCAGTTTAAATGTTTTATATGTTTTCAATATCTTTTAATGGTATCCAACTGTTGAAGTCATCACTGTATCCCTTCCACTTCACCAGAGCTGGTTCTTCTTATAGTCCCTCCGAATGACTTATCAATACGAAAAAACATCCTGTATTGCTTTTAATAATTCAGGTTGATAAAAACTTCCTTGAATATCTTCACCTCTGAGATCTTTTAGTTTGTATGTTTATGGATTAGTGTATTTGAATCTTGTATAAACTGTAAACACTTCTTCAGTCCAATTTGGTGTGTAACCCTTGTCAAACACATTCCGTTTATACTTGGATATTCGAACCTTGTCACCAACCTTAAATTAGGTTTCTGTTTTCAATGTTTCTGTGTCGCCATATAGATTAAAGTAAAACAGTTCCTTCATTGCTCTTTTTGCTAGCTTCAACAGGTGTCATCTTTATGCTTGAATGTTTTGTGTTGTTGTACTGTTTCACTAGTTTGGGTAGCATATCGAGAAACATTGTATTACCTTGAACAGTGAACTGTTTCCACATTTTGGATTTAATTGTTCTATTCCACCTTTCAACCACCGAGGATTTCTCCTCATTTTCAGTGGAGTACATATGTATCCCATTTTTGTCAAGCAAGTCTTTCAAGTGTTTGTTATAGAACTCCTTTCCCTTATCAACCCATAAATATTCTGGTTTTCTGCCTTCCTTGAATATTGTTTTAAATGCTTCAGTGACAGATTCGCCTTTCTTATCCTTTAATGGTACAATCCAACCGTATTTACTGAAAACATCAATGACCATTAAAAGATATCGGTAACCCTTATTCCATTTGCTAAATTTTTGCATTTCAACAAGATCACTTGCCCATATTTCATCAATATGATTTGTGATTACACGCCGCCGAGTAAAATTACGTTTTATGGGTTTATGTAACTCATCTGCTAATTTTTCTTGCCAGTTTTCTTTACTCGACGGCTTTTTCCGTTTTTTGAAACACCAAGACCTAGTTTCTGCTTTGTATTGATAACATTTCTTGCCAACCAATGCCCCCATTGCCTTTCATTATACGGTACGTTGTCTAAAGCTTGAACCATTTTCCTATCTGCTTTATTTTTACATTTCCTATCATCCTTGCAGACGGAATAATCAACATCGTGTTGCATTGCTATTGCATCAGTTTTGCCAGTCGGTATATCGTATATTTCTAGTATTTCACCAGTTTTTGGGTCATACTTCAGTTGATTTTCCAAATCATTATAAGGTCCTGTGTATTTATGACCGGGTAGTGTCCATCCGCTTTTTGGTTTTGGTAATTTACCAATAGCTTTGTGAATATCAAGAGCACCACCATCAAGATCTTTTCTGTTTGTTGTGTATTTCTTTTTAGGTCTGATTTTAGTGGATAATTGATCGAGAGTTTCTGATCCCACTTTATGCAAAACAGGATTCAATTTTCTTAAACTGTAATCAATTGCTTTTTTCTGCAAATTAGGATCTCTCATCAATTCGAAAGTGTAATATCTTCCCACTTCGACTCCTTTTTTTGCTAAATAAGGTACACCTTTTGTTAGGAACAATTCAGTTCCAGTGTTTGCTAAATCTGACATAATCCCTTTGCCTGCCATCTCTGACAGGCTGTTTAGTTTCCCTGTTTTTTAACGAATTTGGTCTTTTTAATGCCGCATTCAGCACAAGTGCAAAAGAACGTTAGTCTGCCATTTTTAGTTGTTTTGTAACCTGAAGGGTCGGTACATTCATTCACTTTCTTTTGTTTGACACAATATGATTTCATAATATATATGTTAGATATTTTTGAAATAATGTTCGATAAATCTCTCATTTTTCATTGTATCATTTATGTCGAACACTTGTAATGAATCATAATACGAATTACCCTTATTCATTTCATTTAGAAAGTATAAACAGAAATACCCACAAGTTGTTGTGTGTATGTTTTGTATCTGATTATTTTGATGCAACAAAGTCAAATTTTTCTTTTTGGCAGGATTTACAATCTCTTGGAATGGAGGCATACCAAAGGAATCAAAATAATTTATTACATTATCCTTAACATAAGTGGCTACCCAGTGAGATCCTGACATATAAGCTGGTTCAAGATTGTAGATGAATAACGCCTGTTTATGGTTATGTGGAACATTTTCATCTCATGACAGTACATCATTGATCGGCATATTCAAATATTTGCACCATTTTATTAGATCGTGGTTACTCAAAGGGGTGTTTTTGTGAAATTTTGGTTTCACAATATGTCTCCTATGATTGGGATTGAATTGAATGGCGAGTTTTTTCCCAATAGCAGTCCCTTTCCTGTTTTTTTTTTTGGTTGAGGTTTTTTTTTTTTTACCATTACCAGTCACATATGGTGGATAACTGTAAAATGGAGGGGGCATTCCCATTCTAGGTGCTCCTGTACCATTTTTAAACCAAGGTGGTATACCTATCCTCGGTGCTCCTTTTCCAGTCATCTTTTTAACAAGATCCAAAGCCAAAGGAATTCCAATGCTAGCTAACAGAGTGCCTAAAAATCCACCTGATTGTGTTTTGGTCGGTTTTATACGAACACCTGAACCCGATTGAAGGGCATTTAATATATCCTGTTTTTGTTTCGTCGATAAAAGATGTTTATATTCTATCAGCTTATTAATTTTATCTTGGGGTATAAGGAAACCACCAGTCTGTTGACCGGATCCAATCAATTTTTTAGCTCCGGCTTCTGCTAAACCACCAAGAGCACTCAACCCAAGGGTTTTACCAATAGTTGGAAGAGCTCTCATTCCAAGTGACAATACGGTACTCAAAAGACTTCCACCAACTTGTTTCCTGATATTCGTCTTGGCGAGTTTTATATCCATTCCTTTGTTGAATTTGCGATTTTTTTGTAATCTTTTTTTTACCATTGCTGGAACATAAAGAGTGTCGTTTCCATTAAGAGAATCATTTGTTAGTCTTAGAACAATCGTTTCCCTTTTATGGTAAGCATTACTCAGATTCTTTTTTTGATTATCTGAAAGTCTTACGTTGATTTCGTAAAGTTCAGTCATATAATATATGTTATGTAATTTCAGTCACAAAACATATATGATTAATAAATATCCAGTTAGAGTCATTGAGTCATCAACTTTTGGTGTTATCGACTTCTTTACACTACAACCAGTTCATTTCCAACTTTGTCAATGACCACTGTTTCTTCATATAGAACGATCGCATGTACACTGAAAGGACTGTCGCCAGCACTATTAGCATTTAGTTTATACCTAAAAATCAACTGTTTGGGATCTCTTGTCACTTTCTCTGCCTGATATGACAGATCGAAATAGATCAGAGGATATAGAGAGTTGTAATTCGCTAGGTTGAGTTGTGTGCCAGTGTTGTAATCATTTTTCCTCATTGCATAAGACATTAAATCGTTGAAGATTCTTACTTTACTTTCAGAATCATATTCAGCTTCGGGATAAAAGACACCATTACCATATTCTAATCTGCATGTTGTCAAATAACTACCATTTGTACGATCGGCATTTATATTAAAGGTGTCAAATTCATATGGATTTGCCGCTTCATTCCTTGTTTTAGCTCGTTGTAGGTATACAAAAATTGTTTTGACATTGTCGATACTAGAAGAAATCTGGAATAATCCACTACCATTCCTAGGACTTGACATTTGATACATTTCTCTGAGATACGTCCATTTATCTTGTTTCAAAAAAGAACCAATTAACTTATCATACAGACTGTCTTTTGGTGTCAATTTTGGAATCCATAGTAGAAATCTGTTAATGACAACCCTTCCATCATCAACTGCATCAAGTTTTTGAAGTAGTTCTCTATCATCCGGTAGCTTCCAAGTAAATTCAAGCTGCATTGGTACCAGCATCTTACCCTCCAACTCTTCAAAAAAACTGTAACGATTGAGAGGTATGATTCTATTGACATCAGAATTCCCCGTTGTTAAAAGTCGTCTAGCCTCAAATCCTGCATTCTGATTAGCATTTGCTATCAGATGACTTGTATCTAAATACCAAAGACTGTTCTTTGCTACTGAGCGACTAAAATCGTCACTATATTCTAGCAGGTTTTTTACAAAAACAACCTTATGAAGATTGTCAGTATCGTACACAATTTTACCAGCGCTTTTTATCGTCATATGACCAATCAATGAATGAGATCCATTAATGACTGTTATACGATCTGCACCATAAGCTGTACCGTCAGCCAGTTTTTGTACCTGAAACTGAACCTCGAAATAAGCATTGATTGTAAATGTATATCCATTTTTCTCCTGATGTTGACCATTGGCTGGGGCGCTAATTACATCATCAAGTTGGAAACGCACCAACTCATTTCTTTGTAAAAATTCACTTGTTCTAAAAGCCATTTATACTATTATATTATATAATTTTCCTATCATGTTATTTATTTGACGACTCTACGCCTTCTTCCAGATCCTGATATCAATCTATTGAGGATCATATCAGTACTTTCATCTTGCTGTTTAATGGGTGAGGATGGAACAATTGCCCTTTGTGTTGTAGCTCCTTTTCTCAAATTTGCCAATTTTTTCATTATCAGGTCTCCTGACTTCTCTGCCGCCGCCTTACCAATTTTATCACCTGCATGGGAAACCCCTGATTCTAATGCCTTCTTTGCCATTGGCTTAGCAAATTTCTTGAAAACAGATGATGCCACAGTCTTTAACGGTTTAAAAACA
>NC_090872.1:33071596-33104096 GCF_036669935.1 Montipora foliosa
CGGTAAAAACACTGTCTGATACATGCGTGTGTTTCAAATGACATTCGATTTGAACAATCGATCGAGACTCAAATTTAACTGAATTCAAATCAACCGTTCCTTTGTGAAAAACTTTAATATTATTTTTGGCATTACGCTTTATTGTTTATCGTTTTGACAAGAGATGTTGTGTACGTGTATATACATTTACTGTGCAGTGTAGGATTTTTATAATAGAAATAAATGGCTTCAATCCTTGTCAAAATTAATACTTTTGCCATCGGCGACTGGTTTGAGAGAGCCTTTAAATTAAATGTATACATCCCTAAATTGTAGAAGGACATCGGACAAAACTCGCGTTCCGTACAGTACGTAGGTTATCAACGAAAATGGATGAATACAGGAACGTTGCTAACTCGGGTAAGGACTAGCGCACGAAACATGTAAAAATCAACACTGTGGTTGTTCGGATTTGCATGCATGCAGTGTCCTGACATGAGTTAAATTAAAACTTGTTGCCTAACGCCATACAAATAGCTGCAAGTTTAAAGTATCTTACGGGTGTCAAAACCTATAGGTTTCCATGATATTTAACGATGGTTTAATAGCGCTAACCATGCATCGAGCAACCCGGGCCTGTAGTTTCTTGACGATTCCCACAAGTAGAAGTGTGACATTCTACAGGCAAAGATGTGTCGGCAAGTTCTCTTGTTTCCGGAATGAAGGACAGATACTTCATTGTTTTCATCTTTAAGTCCACAGATAATATTTTGGCTTCAAATACCACTGCTCCTTTCCGTTCCGCGAATCTCGTTATACATATGCAAAATAGATTTGACTTAAAATAAAGAACACTTCATGTGTAACCAATACGAAAAATCGGGCCAATAAATTGATCCAGAGAATTTCAGTTGGCAACTGCAACAAAATACCACAACATCACAAACATGATTTGTATGGCACATGGATTAAACAAAGGAATGTCAACGTTGCGCACGAGCACTCATGAATTTGAACTGCTGATACAGAAAAAATTTTGTTCTGCGGGCCTCCTAAAATTGCTTTTACCCCAGTGCAGATTAAACCCTTTTGCGGTTAAGTTAACCATTGCAATAAAACACCATAAAGATAAAAGGCGCAAAACGATCGAGCCATAACATGAGCTAACATGTAGCGCGCCTTTGTCTGCCTCAGTGTCGATCTGCTTCGTAATGTTTGTATAAAATCACCAGGGAAAATAAATGACCATTAATAACCATTCCCTTGAGTAGCAAGTGAAGGCGTCATCAGAAATACTTATAATACTAAATAGGAGTGAAATTTCCTGAAACGCAATCTTTTGCCAAGAGCGAGGCAAGGTTAAATTGATAAAAAAAGATCTTTGTCAAATGCGTGGTGTGCGTGACTTGGGATGATGAGTTAAGAACGATGAAAATTGGTATACCGTCGGTTGCATTTAATCGTGAACAGCTTGATGCATTTCAAAGACTTTTTGAAGCTTACTCTTTCTTTTCGAAGCCAATGAAATCGAAAAGTTTACTTAAAATTTATGACAGAAAAAATATTGAACTAATTAGTGGCAAGCTCGGGGGCGAAGCGCCAAACAAATCACGCCAACATTTTCTTTTTCAACGTTTATACTTCTGGTGGGTACATTGGCTGTTGCTTCGCAAAATTTTTAATGTAAGTTGCGACAAATTGCTCTTTATTAATCAAACAAAATGAAATTCTCTCAGAAGCAGAATTATGATGTTCAATTGAATTTGTTGCTGGTAAATAAACCGCTATTAATTGGTTGTGTTGACAATGTATTTAGCTTTGTTTTCAACGTTTTGTGCAGAATTTGTATCAAACGTTGGAAAAAGTTGCCAACGCGTTGGCAACGCGTTTTTCATCCATTCTTAAACATTTGTTGAACATTGTCAACGTTTTTACAATGGACTGAATAACATTACAAATGCGTTGAGAACCATTATCAATGCGTTGTAATGCATTATCAACGCAGTTAAAATGCATTGAAAATGCATTACAACGCTATTTTCGTTAAGCTCGGTTTCCCAAATAGGGTCACATATAAAAAATAACGTTTAACACCATGTTAAACACCATGTCAAACACCATGTTGAACACCATGTCATCGAAATAATATGCCCATATAATATAGAAATGAAAATACCAAATTATCATACTGACGATAATGTCATATCCAATTTCAAACAAATATATGATTTCATGCCTGATCGATGCTTCCGCATGCTCATTTGTGGACCTTCTGGTTCGGGAAAAACAAATACACTGATGCATATGATTTACAATTTGTTGTACTTTGATAAAATATACCTTTATGCAAAAAACTTAGAGCAGTCAAAGTATCAGAATCTCATGGATAAGTTCAAACCAATAAGTGATGAAGCTGGTTATGATGTTATTGAAGCAAGAAATGATAAAATCATTCCTGTAAACGATCTTGATAGTGAAAATCAGAAATTGGTAATATTTGACGATTTTGTATGTGATAGAAACCAAAAGCCATTAGTTGACTATTTTATTCAGGGAAGACATAAAAATTGCAGTGTTATTTATCTCAGTCAATCATATTATAAAACTCCAAAAGATATCAGATTAAACTGCTCACATTTTGCTATTTATGAATTTCCAAGCAACAACGAAAAATCGCTTATTTGCAGAGAAAACAATGTATCAAAACAATTATACGAAAAAGCAACTGGTGACCCTTACAGCTTCATATATATCGATAAGCCACGGAAATTTACAACAATGAACTTTGATGGAACAATATAACCCATGTATATATGAGCTACTCTAATGGCAAATTACCTGAAGAAACAACATTGCATGACAAAATTATTGAAATAGTAAAAGGATTGCCTGGTGTCGGTTTTAAACTTACTGATGGTGGTGATTATGATATTCAAAATAAAAAAACTAAGAAATGTAGCTTCACCGCAAACGAATGACGATGCAACCACCAAGAGTTATGTTGATTCAGAGGTTTCAAAGACATTAAAATTGGATGGAAGCAATGCAATGACTGGAGCCCTCAATATGGATAACAGACGTGTTGAAAATATAGCGCCGGCAAGGCATGGGCAATCGGATGCTGTTTCAAGCCTGCATTTGCATACATATTACATGGATTTAAATGTCGACGATGGCAAAATCGAAGTCCAAAATCCTATTGACATGAAAAATCAAAAAATAACAAATACAGCCGAAGGAACAGACAACAATGATGTGGTTGTGAAAAAACAAGTTCTTTTGTTGGACGGAACACAACCAATGTATTCTAATTTGCAGATGGGAAATAACACTGTTGAAAAGTTACCAGATCCACGCACAAACAGCAAAGACGCCATCAATATGGATTGGTTCACACGAAATTTTTTAAAGACTGGAAACACCGATTATGCTATTGATTGTCAATAGAAAACTTTTTACAACACGAGACCTAACACATACGAAGATCAATTGACGACCCTCCAAGAGGTTCGAAGCAGATTTGTTGCAAAATCTGGTCCAACAATCGATATTGAAAATAAACGTATTGTTAATGTCGCAAATCCCGTGAATAACACTGATGTTGTAAATAAGCAATACCTTGAAACACATGTCAACAACATAGATTAGTCTGATTATTTGAAAAGAGATGGGACAGTTTCCGTAACTGGTGATTTTGACTTTGGTGACAATAAAATTACAAAGGTTGGTAACGGTTCAAATTCGACTGATGTTGTAAATAAAGGATACATTGATACTGCATTAGTCGCCAAACCAAATGTCAATCAGGTTGTGTTACGAGATGGTACACAGGAGATGACTGGAGATCTCGACATGTCAAACAAAAAAATAAAGAATCTTGCTGATCCAACAGGTGTAAATGATGCCACAGGAAAAGGTTACGTTGATCGATTATTTTTGGATGCACTTCGATTAGACGGTTCAGCTGAAATGACAGGCAATTTGGATATGAACAATAAACGAATAATCAATGTCGCAAATCCCCTTAGTGAAACTGATGTTGTAAATAAACGATATTTCGAAACACATGTTGAAAAGATGGATTTGTCTGATTATTTGAAAAGAGATGGGACAGTTTCTGTGACTGGTGATTTTGACTTTGGCGACAATAAAATTAAAAGGTTAGTAACGGTTCAAATTCGACTGATGTTGTAAATAAAGGATACATTGATACTGCATTAGTCGCCAAACCAAATGTCAATCAGGTTTTATTACGAGATGGTTCACAAGATATGTCAGGCCATTTAAATATGTCGTTCAACAAAATAACTAATGTCGATCCTCCTACAGACGAAGGTGATGCAGCAATTAAAAAATATGTCGATGATGAAACAGGCAAAAAGCCAGATATAAATCAAGTCGTTTTACGAGACGGCAGTAATACAATGACTTCCAATCTAGACATGAACAATCAACGAATAATAAATCTCGGAAACGCCACACATAATCAAGACGCTATAACTTTGAAGCAAGTAAATGATGCTTTTTCAACTATAAGTACCGAAAATAATAAATATACAGACCAAAAAATAGCAGAGAGTCATATAAGCACACATACAAATAGAAAAAACGTGTTAAAATATGTTATGGATGATGGTGAATTTACTGAAGATTTTGGATTACAGGACGTAGAATTGAAAACATTTACTGACATGCCACATAAAACAAATGATAAAGCGTTTTTCATGAATGTTCAGAGATATACACAAGGTGGTGTCAGTGAGTATAAAGGAAAATTTGACTTGAATCTGTTTAAAATGTATCGAGATGATAAATCCGACAAATACACATTTTGTGTTGAAGTTTATTTTCAAAAATCTCCGTTTTATGATTATGAATTTGATTCTATAGAATTGGCCTACGAGGGTAAAAACATAAACGTCTCTGGAAGAACAGTCAAAGTGGATTCAAATTATAAATATTACAGAACGATTCTAACTGCCACACCTAATGGCACATCGCAACAAATCGAAAGAAGACTTTACATCACTATTAAAAGCAATTTTGACAATGGCAGTCCTGCTTTGTTGCCTGTTTATGTTTTGATTTATGGTATTAAAGATGAAACAAAAAACGACCTTGATATGACGATATATGATTACGAAAAAGCTTACGAAGTTGCCAGCAATGAATTTCAATTGCATGTATCAATCGATATGAATAACAACAAAATAACAGGTTTATCATCTCCATCAGGTGATAATGATGCCGTCACCAAAAAATATTTGAAAGATAATCTTCTTACATCTGATCTCATTGGAAACACAAAAGATAGCAATTCAGATTGTGATTTCCTAATTCCTAATACTTTTGGTTGGTCATTCGAATTAAAGCATTTATTGCAGGAAAAAATTTACATTAAACAAATTTCTGTCTTAACTGCTGACAGACTAAATACTAATTATTCACTCATATTAAAATCTGGTGCATCAATTTCTTTGCAATACAATCTTGATTTTACAAGAGGCAATTTGTTAACTGTCGACATTAATCAATTATTTGATAATATTACCGAACTTAAAATTAAAGTAACTGGTGTAAGACCAAGAAGATTTATTTACTTCATGAAATTAGGCACTTTAGCTTTTTAAAAATATGTGATCAATATATATGAGACGAAAAAACGATATCCGACCATCATACCGTTCTGATGCAAAGATACAATATAACGTAATATATATATGTATATCAATTTATTGCTCGAATATGTGACATACAATTTTGAAAAAACAAAGGAAAAACATCCAAACATTGACGATAAAATATTAAAATCAGCACTTGTTTATAGATACCTGCATTTTTTTCATCTCGAAAGAGATATATCTATAAATAAGATTATTGAACTCAATAATGGTGAAATAGGTCTTCTTGGACTAGGTAGTGGCTGTCTAACATGGTTACTTGAAAAGATCTTCGGTTGGATTAATATATTAAATTCACATAGTGTATTACATGATGCTTCCGGAAGGTTTTATGACCACCATAAGCTCGGTAGAGGTTACACTTATGCTATTTCAGAAAAATACACAACTAAACTGATTAAAAGATCACCTTTTTGTGGTCAAGTCAGTGGTATACTATATTGTCTATGCAGACGATTAACAATCTAAACTATAATTATGACTGACAAACGAAAAAAATTATTTGACTGGAATCATATTTCAGACAAACTTACAGAAGATCAGGTTGATGAACTTAAAGGCTATTACAAAATATACGACAGAAAATGCTGGGCTTTTAAGCAGGCTGTGAAACGGTATAAAAAATTAAAACTGATGGGAAATTCTATTTCAGTCATAACTGGTACTGGTGGAATTATTAGTGCTGTGGTGACAGGAGGTATAGCTCTTGTAGCAATAAGCACTTGTGCTTTGTTAATCAAGTCTTACATGGATTTCCAATCACTGGATCTTAAAATACAAAATTGCACATACGCATACCAAAGTTATCAACATCTATTGAATTCAATAAAAGACATGTTGAAAAGCGGTGATTTTCAACCATCGTTTCACACAGAATTAAAAAATGTAGATGATTTTGTGACTGATGTTTGTCCTAGTGTTGATAAGTTCTACGCTAAATACAATGACAAATTCATTCCTTAACTATTGTGTTTATTTCATCGATTATCAGTGTCTTTATGTCCTTCCAATATTGTTCATATGATTTAAGTGTCTTTTTGGATTTACTCGTCTTGACCTTTTCAAAAGGAAGATCAAGCATTTTAAATATTTGTTTCAAAATGAAATTTATGTTAATCATACGCTTTCTGTCTATATTCACAGATTTTACGACCTTACCAATTTCATCAAAAATTCTCAATATCTTATCTCTATTTTTCACGGTTATCTGAAAACCATTTTTTGCAGCTATGTTATTCATTATGTTTTCTATATGATATTTTCGCTGATAGATTGATTTACGGTGAAATCTGTGTTTGTTTTCATAAAAGTCAACATATTCTATAAGAGGTGTATAACCTTGAACTGTTCCGCATTTTTTACAAACTATGGTATTATCCTTTACTATAAACGGTTCACCACAACATTGTTCTGTTTTTTTAGTATGCTTTGATATTCGTTTATTGCAAAATGGACAGACCACTTCTTCCATATTGACAAGTTCTTCATGTATTTCTTTACAACTCATTATACTATTATATCATTACACTATTATATGAGATATTAATTTTATACAATAAAAACATATAGATTTCCAAAAATAGTAGAACGAAAATACGAGATCAAAAATTGGTAGCCATTAAATGGAAAGTAGTATGGAGTTGGGTTGGTATGAGAACATTTTTGGAAAAATGTGCTCGTACCCCCAACTCCTATACTACTTACGAAATATACGCCAACCGCCAGAAACACTGAAGACTCGCTGACCTTCACACTGTAAAATAGCATTATAATGTTTACTTTTTAAGAAAAAAAACAAAACAAAACAAAACAAAACAAAAAAAAGACAAAATCGCAGTTCCACGATGATCGTTACGCAATGTTCTCATTTGTTTTTTTGTTCGTGTTGATGCCATGTTGTTGCCTGTCTTTAATTTACTACAAACGGTTTTTAGTAAAGCCAGAGTCGCACGGGAACTTGCTAGTCAATTGTATTCGGACGTCAAGGGATCGAATCCAATATCACGATAAAAAAGACACGACAACATTGAAAACAATTTTCCAAAAACAAACAAATGAGAACGTTGTTTGATGACTATCGTGGAACTGTGGCTATGTTCTATTTCGTATTAATTTTATTGCGGAGGAGGTTTTTAAGAAGTAAACATTAAAATGTGGTTTTAAAACGTGGAGCTCAGCGAGTCTTCAATGCCTCTAGGAGTTAGCGTATATTCCCCACAAAAACACCAATTTCAGTCTGAAATCCTCTTAATTCGATAAACAATTAAAGATGTCCCTTTCGTAGCTTCCATATGTTCCCCTTGTAGCTGGGGGGTATTGCAGGGGGGGAGGGGGGGAGGGGGGGGGTGAGTTTTGAAAGGCGATATACAGTTTAAAGTAAATGGCCGTTCTTGCCCAGATTGGTTACCAAGAGTACTTGTTAAAGGAGCACCATTTGTGCTAGTTTGTTCTGTAATTTCGTCAATGGCTTCGGTGGCTTCATTCAATCCAGGGTCAGGTAATATATGAAGACCTACTGCTGAAGGAACTGTATTAATAAGCAGTCCTCTGAACTGTGCAACTAGATTATCATTGTTTACAACTTGTTTGGGGCGTGGATCATAATTCCTGGTTGAAGGCTTCACTGCCTTTTTCTTCTTTTTGCCAATTTCAGGTTTGGTAAAGGTCATGTCTTCTAAATTACAAGCTTTGTGTGTCCTTTCTCTTCTTTTCCACGCACATTTCTCGCCAGTGCAAGTAACCACTGTATTTTGTCGAAGAGTGTCTTCAAGTTCGATGAGTGCCGCCCCGATGAAACGGAAAGTCCCATCAGAGCTGTGAAATGATAGAGTGTTAATTTTTATCAACGAAGTGAAAATCGCGTTGCTTTGTTACGTAATTTGCGGATAATCACGAAGAAAACTGATAGTACTTACTCGCCAATGCAAGGGTAGTGTGGAGAGAGAACAACACCATCCTTATGTACGATTATCCAGCCATCTTATGTCGGCTTGTTTCCTGATAGTGTTTTCTCTCGTTCAGTAGGTTTAACAGAAAATTTCATTTTGTGGTGTTCAAAATAAATGTTCTTGTTCCTTTCAAGATTGTACACATGGCCATCCCAGTGTTAGCGGTATCCTTCAAGAGACTTGTTTATTAAATAGCAATACAAATCTCCCCAGGAAAAGTTCGGGGCATCTGAAAAATCGTTGCTCCAGTCAAAATGGAGATTTAAAGGATTCGGAATCGTACAATCGTTTGTCACCAACTTCGCGTTTACAACTTCGCTGGGCGACTCATTGTAATCTGTCAGTTCTAAACCGAGTTTGTTAGCTTTTTCTGTCAGCTTAACCATTTCTTTTTTTTTTTTTTTGTTGGAGACAGATATCCCTAGAGCCTGCACCTTCCAATTTCTGACCTGTTTTTCCTTTTCCGCTAAACCGGCCATAACTTTCCATGTAAATTTCTTGTATTTCGCGGCAACTTTCTCCACATTAGCCTCACATTCATGCTCTAAGACCAACTCGTTACAGGGTCGTCGGGGAATACGAATATTGTCTAATTTGAGCATGAAGCCACCGGCAAAGATTCCAACACGCAAGAGCGAAAGACTGTAAACAAGTTTTAGCACTGAAATACCTCTATTCCGAAAGAAAAAAGGTGTAAACGATGCTCTTGCTAAAAAAATCCTGGAGCAAGTAATGGAACAAGACATCTTCGGCTGCCATTTGGTTTGTTATTTCGCTCGCTAGCGTGTCAAAAAAGCCTGGGCACAAGCAAATTATCAACCAATCAGACAAAAGTCCCCCTTGGTCATCCAGGAGGCAATTTTTGCAGTTGACACTCTAGCTAGTTTATAGCATACGTCATTTATATTGGACATCAATGTTATGGTTAATTGACACGTGTCAAAAGAAGGTATCCGCCGACCAATATTACGTGACCATATCGTGGGTCAAGTTGGACCTTATCGAGGTCAGCTGTTTTTTTTTTTAAGTTCATCGCTGACCAGGGACTGATTGTTGATTGGAAACGCAGGCTAAAGCCAGGTCAGACACTCACACCTGAGCATTTTTCGCGCTCTTTCTGTGACTCGACGCGACTACACGGTTATGCTACGTCAACAAAAGATCTTGACAGCCGATGCTTTTTGTGTTCAGGAACGGTTTGGGAAATATTTTTTTCTTGCATTTTTCGCTGGTTTCAATCCAAGTTTGACATAATATAGCTGTGGTCAGGACACACTGGTGGCTACGTAGTTATTCAGGTCAAGCATTGGGGGGATATAAACTTAACGCTGAGTGTTTGTTGTTAATTTGCTTAGTGCTGCTTTTTGCTCTGAGCTGCATTTTTGGCATGAGTCTTATCTTAAGATGTTTAATTTTTAGTCTACTAAGGTTGCAAGATCCCTGGACGACCTATGACAGTACAGAAGAACAGAAACAAAAAAAGAAGAGAGAAAGAGAACGAGAACGACAAAGCGGTACACCAGTAATAGCTCAAACGTGGTGTTGTTTCTAAGGATGAGTTATTTCAAGGGGATGTATATTTCTAAAAAGTGATTAGTCGTTTTTTCCTTAGCCTGTGTACATCCGCCTCCTCCCTGGAAAAAATCGGTGAGAGAAACGTCTGTGTAATGCCGACGCTAATCGTGTTCCACACCGCGGGTGGTTTCCCTGGAATCTCCTGGAAAACGTCTGATTGGTTGTTATGTGATGTTGTGACGAAAGCGATTTCCTATGTTGTGATTGGTGAATTGATGGTTTTCCCGCGAGTCGTGAAACCACAGATCGTTTGAGACAGGTATCAAAAATAATTTTTCTTCGTTTTACTTTTCGGCTATCTCAAAACGAAAATGTGACTTGATCAATGATGCTAGCGGCACCTTTGGCGATTGCCTGTGTTCTTTGTTGCGTGGCTATTGTTAATAAAGCGGACAAAAATCTAGTTGCCGGGCGTACCGAATTCAACGTAAAATCGGAGATGTTATCTCTGGATTTCAGCGTGGAATTTAATTCTTCTTACATTTGTCGGTGTTGCCTTGTGAAATTAAAGAATAGAAGGGCACTTATTTCCACCTTAAGAGAAGTCAACGATTCTTTGCGACAGGCATATACGTCAAATGCGACACGGAGACCATGTTCACACACGGGACGAAAAATTGGATTTACATAGCGTCAAATGTCTTGTCAAAGGCGCGATAAAGACCGCGTTTGTTACAGCTTTACATGCCTTTGACGCGCGTCAAATATTATCTTTGCGGTTGCCTTTGCAGGGGGGTCTCAGGTGGTAAAGGCCGTTTTTACTACAGTTTTACACCCAACCTTTGACAAGCGCCAAAGGTATTATTTGACAACCCTTTGTTACCCTCACAAAGGTGTCGTCAAAGATGTCTCAGCTTCAATTCAAAGACTTGGCAAAAGTGTTGTCAAAGATGTCTGAGATTCAGTTCAAAGGTTTGACAAAGGCGTGGTCAAACATGTCTGAGATTCAGGTTAAAGATTTGACAAAGGTGTAGTCAAACGTGTTTGAGATTCAAGTCAAAGATTTAGCAAAGGTGTAGCCAAAGATGTCTTGGGGTGTATTTATAGCTGTTGGCTTGAAGCGCTGAATTGAAAACTCAGATCTCTGGACTACTTTTCCTTAATCAGGACGGTAGTACGGAAACTTCTGAATTTTTCTAGCCGTAACAAAGACACCGTTCAACTCAAACAACTGTCCATCATAAATGTACTTGAGTCTCAATTGAAATGTTTTTCAAATATCTGAAATATGTCTAGAGTGGCATTTCTGAAACCACCGTAGTCAAATTAATTTGCCATCCACCCCCGTGTTATGCCATATGAGAGACAGACTGAAATGCAGATACGACGAAAAACTGTGTTTTTCCATTTTTTATTCAAAGGAATTCATACTCTTGGCAAAACCAAGAATCTCACACCTTACATTCTGTAATATCTCTAGGAATCGATTTTGTTGCGCATTTTTAAGTTGTAGTATACATCCAAAATGTAAATGTCAAAGAGTATAAATAAATCGAAGGATGAGAATTAATTTTTTTCAATTCCAGTGCTTCACTTCTCTCAAGGCTTCAATTTATTTATACCTGTAATATTTACACTACACGCACAATAAGCGCCGTGTTATCAACAACTTTGTTGCATAACAAGTAAAATCACTGTCACCGTAGAATTAGTTAAGTTAATTTATGACAAACAATCATGACACCTCTCTTGGAAGTATCATGTAACTGACACAATATCAAGAGTAGTGGACATAAGTGACAGGGTAAATGGAACTACTGAAAACTTTGAATAAAAAAAAATGATAAAATCTTTATTTTTTTCTTACTCACCAACAACAAGTCAAAACCGAAAGGAACTTCCCATGAAACAGCGTTTTAACTTTGAGGCAAGCTAAAAAGTTATATTTAAGTTGTAGTTCATTGTGGAAAACAGCTTTAGCCACACCGACTTGAAATTAACAAAATAAACTTCGAGTAAACGCTATTTCATGCGAAAATCCGCCAAAATTATTTTTAACTCTTTGTGCCGAGACTGACACTCAATCGACGGCCACCAGCATACTAACTAGATTTTGCACCAATTGTAATCATTGATTTCATTTTTTTTGTGCATGATTAAAGTCTTGCGGTGACAGTGTGAAGTGAAGAGACTTTGGCTTTCCCATTTTTATTATGTGCCGGGAAATAAATGTAAGTTCTAATTGTCCTATTTCCTCGATAGAAGTTAAGACTTCTTCAACAACGAACTATTGATATTCTTGATGCAAAAAAATTGGTTTTCTTCAAATGAGACGGCCATTGTTTTATGAGTAATATAAAATGCAACTATCCAACTCACACAATCGGTCACCCAATAAATGGTTTAGCAGCACGTCAATCAGGTATCAGGTATCAGGCAGGATTCCTGGTAGTATGCTGATGGGCTTCTTAGGTGAACTTTTGAAGTCACCTAAATCCACTTCAAAAGCCGAGAAAGTCCTCTTTAAAAAAACAGTGAAATTCTGCTGCTATTCTACTGCATTTTTTGCACAGAACACATTTTCTTCCAAAGAATGGTTATTTGTGCACAGAAGTCAAGACAACCAGACATTCTCTATATATGCATTAGCATGGCTATTAGTTGATAGTCAGCAAGTGCGTCAACTAAAGATTTCCAATAGATTATCAACAGCATTTTGGGCGGTATGACGGTCAAGTTTCCTTGGTCAAACTCTCTTAATCTCTAATACTGGTTTAACGCTGTTACCAAGTCTTAAGCACTGCGGAACAACGCGGATTGCCCACTGCGGGGCGTCTTGCGGGGCAATACGCTGCTCTGACAAGTTTTCTGGTTGTTGTTATCTTGTCCTATGAGGCAACCTAGGCGGATCTTCTACGCAACGATTTTCCGTCCAAAGATCTCATCAACATGTCGAGCTGGGTTGACCACCAAGGCAGCCTTTGTCATGAACTTCCTTTTCCTCTTCCTTTCTTCTTCGTTTTCAAGCCCTTCGCTATCACCACTATCACCAGTCGCGGAGTTGTCTGATGACATTTACGAATTAAGACTTCGGCACAATTTCTTGCTTGATTTTAATGGCCTCTTTTATCGTGACACTTTCTGTGAAATGAAAGGAAAAGGCAAAATAACTTTACCATGATGAATTTCCACCTTTGTGAACTTTACTCACATTTCCCAGCATTTGTAGTGTCTCTGTATGCATTTCAGATATATAAAAAACAGACGACGACGGCGAAAAAAAGAGTGGCAGATTAGGGCCAAGAAGGAAGTTCAGGACAATCTCAATCAGTCTTTTCTACGTTTATGTGAATAGTAAAGACCATAGGTCGCTGTTTAATCAGAGCAACCACAACAGAGAAGATGCTGTGGTCGTCGAGAATTCATTGGTTTACAGTCAACCAAAACTAACCCGGCCTGTGAGCCCTCGACCTTTTAGTCAAGACTAGCCCGCATGGTACCCAAAATAAACCTAATAAACCTTTCCCCGATCCACTAAATCCTGAACGGCCCTTACCAGGCAAATGAATGAAGGGGTAGTTTCTAAAGAAACTGTGGTGCTGCGTCGGTGGGGAAGTAGTATACAAAAATTTGGTTTATCAACGGAGTTGATAATGTAAATTGACCACCATACAGAGATTCTAAAAGCTGACGTTTCGAGCGTTAGCCCTTCGTCAGAGCGAATTCGCTCTGACGAAGGGCTAACGCTCGAAACGTCAGCTTTTAGAATCTCTGTACGGTGGTCAATTTACATTATCAACTCCGTTGATAAACCAAATTTTTGTACCTTACCAGGCAAGTACTGCTGGTTGTATGTTCGATATTTATCAGCATTTTTTTTCAGGGAACGGGTTCCAGCGCTTTCTAAGCTATTACGTATGATCTTTATGGGCTATTGATGCCCTATTACAACAAAGAAAGGAACGGTAACTTATGTTAGTGTCTTTCTTTTGATCCAAAAGGATTCTATTTTGGAATCGAACGGACTAATCGAGCTAATTTTCCATGATGCAAATCCCTTCCTTAACCACACAAAGGAAAAGACACAAACAAATCGAGAATATCAGTAAACCATTAAGGTTCTGTCTCCTATCATAGATGGCGCATGCAAGCTCGAAATATGTGTATCTGTACTATATTATGTACGAGTAGGAATTTTAAGATTTGTATGGGACAATGAATTTTCGCAAAAGTAAAAAACACATATGTATAAATTTACGTTTTAAAATAAGAAATAGTTTCCCTCGCCTCAGTATTGTGTTTCTTTGTCTTTGCTTCACTTTCTTGTTTCGATTAAGAGCGGTTTAGGTGGTTTTCGGTCCCTCTTCTATAGAGAGGGAAAAGAGGAGGAACTAAAAACCACCTAAATAGATCTTAATGGACCCAGAAACCGTACCAAAGACAAATAAACAGAAGACTGAAGCGAGGTAAGCTCTTTTTTTTATTTTAAATCGTAAATACTTTTTAAATTTTGAGAAAAGCCGTTTTCCCCGTACAAACCCCTATATTTCTGCTCTTGCATAAAAAAGTACAGTACAGATACGCATATATCGAGCTTGGGCTACCTGTGGTGGAACGCAAAATTTGTTATGCGTAGTGAACGTTGCATCTGGTGACACTCCTTGCGAAAATATTGGGGAATCTGCGCTGCAAATAACCCAAGATGCCCCCCTTCAACAAGGGTAATTTATACTGTACGCAAAAGTGCAGAATATTTTGCTAGTACAAATCTATCATTTTCGTTTAGCGGCTCAGCTGTGAAGATTTCATTTAAAACTAATGCTGCTACTATCAGAAATTCAATTCTCATTTTAAGTGGATTTATACTGATGATGGTCAGTATAAAAAAGCCCTAGAGCGCTGGATCGAGGACAATATGATGTCATTCTTAATCAGTAAACTGCAAACCTTTTCCAAGGATAAAGGGTGGGGTTTTCTACCTAACAGTTGTCATGTCGGGTAGTTAAATTGATTTTACAAATTCAGTGTATTAATCTCTTTAGTTTTCAAAGTCTTCACCAAAGGGAACCCGGCAAAGCAGGAACCAAATAAAATGTATTCTAATATTTGAGAGCAAATACTGCAGCCTTACAGGCATGAGAGAATTAGTAACGATTTTCTTCTTATAGACACATGTTTGCATTCATTTTACACTACTAGCTGACAATCTCCCTTCTTCAACTTTTTGTTCTACCAACAGGCCCTGAAGATAAAACCCTTAACCCTTTTAATCCAAACTGCCCAGGGGGAAGACGAGTGTGCTAATAACAATAGTATATGCCTTCTAACTAGGACTCTAATTTTAGTTAAGGCTGCTTGATGTTTTCTTGAAGTGCAGTATTTAATTCAATTTGCATAACCTATGATTATCTTATTGCTAGTAGATGGAGGGAGAGGATTTAATGGGGAAAGCAAATAGACCATTTTACAGTTGTGGCTAAGTTACCAGGCCTAACAATGGAAGCGAGGGTAATATGGACTAATTAGCATTACAACAACACAATTTACATGATAAAAGCAGTGAGGTCTGTATCAATGCAAGGTCACCGGCAGCCTCGCAGCCATTCATAGGCTTGGTCGCTGAGCAAACAACTGTAAAATGGCCTATTGTGTATCTCATTTCTTAGTTATGCTAGGCGTAAGTGGTTCTTTAGTTAATATAACACATGCATGTGTAAGTAATGAATGGGGTACTACTGTAAGAATGGCTGTTACCTCATGACATCTTTGTAGTTTTCTTGGCATGTGTAAAATAATGTTCTGCATTCCTGCTCAGATCTGTTTTTGTCCTTGCATCTTTGGGAATAAAAAGAGGTCTTAATTTCTCGTACAGAAAGATTTAAGTTGATACCATGCACATATTGAGTAGTGCTTTATTAATGCATAGTGATATGACATGTGCACATCTGTACTTCATGAAAAGACAAAGGCACTAATCTAAGTAGGGTACACACTGCTGTCAATAACTGATGACTACAGACATGTACTCTATTGTTTGCAAAAAATGTGAGTGCTTTAATTAAGAAATAGCCTTGCATTCTTAGATGCAGATGCTCCTCAAGCAATGGCAGTAGTGGTGTGAGTGAATCTCTGCTGTTTTCTTCTTCAAAGTTTCAATGTACTCCTGCCTGAAACATAATTGGCTAACCAAAAAACAATTATTTTCAACCATGTTTTAAAAAAATAATAAAATTATTTTTTGAATAATCTTACTTTTTATGATGTATCCTTGTTTGCCTTCGTCCATGGTACTGAATATTTCCAATATTTCTGTATTTACTACTTAATTTGTACTATTGAGGGGTTACTGGCTTTATGAATTGAAAATTAAAGTTAAAGGTAAAATGTCTGTCATTAATTCATTGTTATATATCAGACATACATTCTGCATGTACATTCACTTGAAATGTCAAAATCAGTATGTTTTCATGGGGATTAGATTAGACATTGACAGGGTGACACTTATTTTTCCTTAATCAATCACTGAAAACTTATGTCCCCATTAATTAATTTAATTAACTTTTTGACACCCAAACCGGTCAGACTTAGTATTTTACTCTGTCTAATGCCAGACGATTTTACTCGTCAATGGGGAACCCCCTTGAGTCAATGGGTTAATTAATCTGAGCTACTTTGATTTTTTTGCTAATAATCAAACAGAACATTTTTTGATACTGAAATACCCAAGATCCCTAGATTTATCTTCACCACCACTTGGTGAACAACATTCTCTAGTACAGATGATAAAGTGAGTTCCCTCAAACATTTTGATTTAACTTCTTCATATTAACATTCATGATGGTTTTACCTGAAAGTTAAGTCATAAGAAAATAATAATATATAGAGGTAAAGAGGTATAAGATGTATAAATTCGAAATGGTCTTAAATTTCATTGTGAAAATTTATGATCTTCCTGATTCCTTCTTGGATCAGCAAGCTTGGTAAAGGATTATTTGCAACTAGATCCATTTTATTATAACAAAGCTCTTGTGGTTTATTATTTTTTTTACCCATTGCAGACTCACCATGCACTTGGGAATCATTTCTTTCAAAGATTGGCTGGAATAAAACCAATAATGAAACAGATACTCTGAGACTTTCAGTCAAATGATCTGCAATAGGCATCTGGCACAGAGAGCTTTCAGAGATCTATTACAGAAAGATGTAAGATGGTGTTAGACATGTTCTGGGATGTTATCTTATTCTGAACACCAATGCAAGTCCTCTGTATTGTGCTATACAGCCAGCGTGGCGGGAAATTCGTGCACTGTTTCATTAAAAAATAGTGTCTGTTTTTTTTCTTCTCCAGTTTCCCTACCTTTGTTTTTGAAATCCAGTGTAACGAGCTGGGAAATTATCTGTCACTTTTACTGCCATTATTTAAAAGTAGAAACTAATCACGAAGTGATAATCCTTCAATCGCTATAAACTTACACTCAGCAAAAAGGATGACTTACGTGTATGAAGCATAGCGGCTTTGTTGTGAACTGTGAGATTAAAAGTGAATGAAAAAGACGAATAATTAATAATTTTTAGTTTGGCTTTTGAGTTAGGTGAACCAAATAGAATACTACTAAATGTCATAACGCATACGTACCCAACTTCTTTTTTTTTTTTCCACTGGCTTCTCCCGTTCCCATCGCTATCTTTGACCTTGCTTGTATTGTCTCTAGTAAATTTTCGATACCGTTTTGAGTTGTATGTTCAGTGTCCGGTCTTGCATACCTTCATTATCCCCTGACTGAGACCTTTATCTTTCACAAAACATAATTTTTACCCGGCTGTACGTTTACAAAAGTAAGATGCTCCAAGTATATCGAAAGAATAAAAAACGACAAGTAGAACAAGCTACCGACGAACGTTTCGGAAGGTACATTTTTCCGCTCTTTTGTATATCCCATAAAAGGAGTTCTTGAATCAACCCTCTCCCCAGTGTCTTTCCTTCGGACCTTGTAGAGAGGTAAGGTTGGGGGGAGCATTCCTTTGCTGGGGTCGACGGAATTTTGGCACTAGTGCTCATTGAATTTTGGAAAAGCGAAAATCGACAAGAATGTGAACTCAGGCTACGTTTTGCAACTGGTAGACGTTTTTCAAGCAATAGATTGAATGTGTACGTGTTTGTGATAGGGGATATGGGGGAAATGTCACTGAGGGGGTAAAGGAGGAAAGCGAACTTACACTCTAGGACGGTCAGTGTTCCGTATTTGGAGAATCTTGTAATCTCCCAAAAGCGTTGCCTTGGTTTTGTGTCTTTCCTTTGGCAATGCCGCGGTATCAACAAAGTAGAAAGCCTGTTAAGATTTGACTTCACATTTGACGATAGTCAAACTTGAAGTCAAAGATGCTATCGTATTTGTCTTTGCCTTTGTCAAGTAACAAAGGAACGCACAAAGATTCTTCAGATTTGACTTCACATTTAACGCGCGTCAAATGTGAAGGCAAAGTTGTTACGAATTTGACTTGACCTTTACCATGGTCAAAGGCATAAGCAAATTGGTAATGGATTTGACCGTACGTTTGACGTGCGTCAAAGGTAAAGTCAAAAGCGATTCCAGATTTGACTTAAGCTTTGCCAAAGATCAAATGTGCAGCAAATCCAATTTTTCGTCCCGTGACAAGATTTGCCTCCTTCGAAGCGGCTTGCCGTACAAGACGCAGGTTTACCAGACAGACCTGTGGCTTTCCACAGAATTGCGCCGATTACCTCCTCTACTCCAGTAAAAGATCGAGAGCTACAAGTATTGATGACGGTTCCAACAGTTTCACTGATTCGGGCACCGATTATCGCACATGCTTGTGATACAAGTGGGGAACAACAACTTGAAAAGAAAACAGCACTTTAAGTACGACTTGACTGGCCAAGTAAGAGCAAAGTGAACACGTTGTCTGAAGGTTTAGAGTCTCTTGGCAAAATGCTGTGCCGTGGGACCTACAAACAAATCGCCGGAGCAGTGTAAAAGAACCCGATTTTAAAGAAACATGTCCGGAAACTCTTCCTGCAAGAAGTTGATCGCGAGTGCGATGATTTGTGTTCGCTGAAAGATTCGTGCTGTCTTCGGTCCCCAAGCAAAAAAAGACCTCCAATTCTTTTCGATTAAAAAGATGGACAGTGAACTGGAAAAGAACGCCCCGTTGTTTAGCGCTGTACTTTGGACAGCGAGCCTCAGGAAGAGCAAGAGGGATGACCAATTCTGGCAACCAACGGTTTGCATGTCAGATGCTGTCTTGTTGAAGAATAGGTCTCCGTATATGAATGCCATTCAGCTGTTGAACACCATCATTTTGTATCATACTGGAACAATTGTAAGTATCACGTTGTTCAAGTTTTAATCTTACCTTCAATGGGCTTTGTTATGAGCAGATTGCCTTTCAGACATCTGGGTGGTAGATCAGACATGTGGGTGAAATTCAGGTTAAAGTGATTTCAACCTAGTTTTATTCTCAATTTCCTTTGCTTCCTAACCCTAACTATTAATGAGCATGAATAATGAGGGTTAGAGGACAAAGGAAAATCATTTTAACCTGACATTTATTTTGACCTATAACTTATATTTACATACATCACTTCAGACAGTCCAGAAGTGGTAAGATTGGTTAGTAAAGTAAAATTCCAAAATGGTTTTCACGAGAGTCTGGCAAAAAGGTTTTTTTTTTTTTTTCATATTAATCAAATTCAAATTATTTTAATTCTAGGCTACCCTTTGCCGTCTTAGTTCGCTGAGACTTACTGTTTCTCACCCACACTATTACAAGAAGATGGACGAGTATGGGAAAGATTTTGCTGCCTATGTTGTACAGAAAGTAAGAAATAAGACAGAGAGGCTCAAGCAGAAGCATGGTGCATGAACTGAAGCCCATAATTCGCAAGGTCTCCTTTCACCTGCCTCATATGCTGTTTTGGCACCGGATAAAGGGAGAAAATTGGTTTTCGACAATTTTGATTTCAAACAGTATGTACACAAAATGACTGAAAACCATCAAAACATTGACATCCACTGGGTTACTCACATGGCTGTGGAGAACTGAGTTTCAGGCAACCACCTTTCTAGTGTGAAGCCACCCTCTGACGACCTGCTGTAAATGGAAAATGGTCTATGTTTGCCCAGTCGCCAGGAACACCATCTTCAAAGGGAGAACTATATATCCCTGGCTGAAAGAGTTATTGTGGAATTACCATGCTTCCAGTTTCTCAAATCAGCTGCATGCAAGCATATCCCTGACCAGTACAGCGAGCCGATGAGTGAAAACTGAGAAAGTGTGAGAGATGACATCGTTACTAGTCTGTTTACATCTACCTACATGAACATAATTAAAAAGCTCAACAATTAAATATACATGGGGAATTTAATGTATAAGAAGTGTCTATATATCTGTTATAGAAATGGCTTAATTTAAAGCCCAATGTTCTTGGGCTATAGATATATGAGATATTAGTGCAAGAGTGACTAGAGCTGCATCCGAATTTCACTGTGGTTGTGAATTGACTATGGAAACGTTGTTCCCTTTTCCTTATCAAGTCATTTGTAATTAAACTTGATATAATTTATGTGTTGTGGTTGAACTTTATCCTTGGTTCAAAATTATATTTTCCTCTGTTTTTGCCAACAAAGTTTCTTTTTTCGTTCAATGTACAATAAAACAATTATTTTGATTTGGTGGATACCACAAAAACCTAATGCAATAATGATGTTAAGTCCCGTTTAAATTAGATCCTGGTGAAAATGATAAGGGGGTGAGAGTTTCACCCTCATACCCAAACATAGTTACAGTACTCATCTCCCCCAACCTTTCCCAGATTGAAAAGGTTGCTTTTTCCAAGTGCAAAACATTCAAGGTAAATTATGCCCGTATTTAATTCTGTTTGTTTTATTGACACAACCAGGTTGCCTTCAAGAATTTCTATTCTGGTAGTTCATCTGGAGACAAGTGCACACTTTTTAGTGACCGGAACTTAATTAACAGACGGAATGTGAAAGAAGATGTGGATGCAGCAGTTAATCCTTGCAGAAAGTTCTTTGAGCTTGAAGTGAAAGCCAGGCTAATAGTGGCCGCAATGCAATTAGTTGGAATAAAGAAATGTGGGAATTCTCCCGACAGGGCTGTTTAGATTAAATATACATAGGGTAAGAAAAGAAAGAAAAAAAAAAAGAAATAAAATATGTCTAGTTAAATTGATAATTAACACAATGTCATATGAAAGTCATATATACATTCAAAATAAATCACCAAAATCAGAAATCCCATGATCTCCACGTTTCTTTCGCCACAATGCCCCTTTTGTGCTCGTAATCTATAAAACTGAGTGCGATTTCCTTGTAGCAACAGGGAGACTATTCCAACCTTCAAGTGCTCTATTCAATGTTATTCACTAAAGTGTGTTGTTTCAGACCCAAACCTGTTCCTGAGAATTTTCATTGACCTTCCACTGGATGCGTATAGATATATTACAGATTTTCTACAACTGCACCTTGTCACCTGAAAAGAGTGTCAATCATACTGCTGATGCTTCTGTGTTGATTACCAGATTGATCAACGTCTTCCATATAAACATCAACATCCTCAAATTCAATTTCCTGTGATATTTAATATAACTCTGAGTCATCTCTGATATACCCCCACTCTGCAATCATTATATCTGACTCCTCTTCGATAGTTTCTGGAATTTGAAGTTCATTACTGTCAATGTCACCAATTATTTTGTTTATAGCAGCAAGGATTGCTCTGCCATGTTCCTTTCTCCGAATTTCAGCAAATTCCTCTGCATGGTGTAATGTTTTGATCTTGTGACAATTGTCAAGTACTTGGTGTATATGGAATGGTGGAAATTCACGCATAAGGTTTAAAGATGCTACTGCACTTGAAGTCTGGCAAATAAGCAAGTCTTTCATGTAAGCAAAACGTTCTGCTTGAAGATTTTGCTTGTCCTGTTCATTAACTGAGCTAACACTCTCAGGTAAAGCAACACTGCTGTCACAGCTAAAGTAAAGTGGTGCATTTACAGCTAACATCAACACCCTGCAAGGAATGCTGTGGACATGATGCATCTCCACTATTACGGGCACTAGCACATATGTCGACAACCTACCACTGTAGATTGAAAATTCCCTGTAAAATGCTTGTAAATGAAACTTCTTCGACATTCATTACTGTTAATATACTCTTTGATGTCATCTGAACAATAAGCCCCTAAAAGTCCATTATGTAAAAGGAAGCATGTACTTTTTTCACCATCCCGTCCAGCCCTCCCACATTCCTGGACATAACATTCAATGTTTCTTGATTGGCCAAAATGAACAACTCAATGTACTTCTTTACAGTTTACCCCCATCCCGAATGCTACAGTGCAGGCAATCACTCTGGTGTGGCCACCAACTTAACAAATGTTGTTCAAAATGTGCTTTTTCACTGACACAGGTGTTCCTGCATGAAACATTTCCATCAACTTTTCCTTTGGATTAGGTTGTCCATTTATAAAAAAAAAAACAGTTCCAAGGCTATTTTGAAATACTGAGTACAATAAAGCGCACTGCTTTCCGGTTTGACATAAAATCATTGTCCTTTTGCAAGCAACTTTCTTGGTTTTTAGCTCTTCTACCAGAAATTGAAAAATAGTAGAGACTGGCACATTCTTGTTTAAATATTGGACATCAAAACTTACATTTGGGCTTTCTGGACTACGTTCAACAATGTGACAGGAAGACTGTTTTAAATTTAACGTCTTAAAAATGTCTCGCCTGGTAGCAATGGATGCAGTCACTGTCAATACGATTGTGGGAACATCGCTTGTCAATGAGTTAAGTTCGCCTAGATTTCCATACCATGTCCTGATGGGCACTAGTGTCTGGTTGGATGATTTAGACAGACCCCACTGACTAATGCAGTGTGCTTCGTCGCTAGCTATTGCCACCAAAGACCACCGATATTCATTGCTAGACATTAATTTGCACCATCTGTTGACGCTCAGCATCTTCTCAGGCGAAGCAAACAAGTAAGTGAAATTTCCCCTCTCCACTTTCTTAAGGTTCTCTTCGGATTGTTCATCGTGCAGTGCAGTAGCAGACAAACCCAGGGATTTCAGGTAAGCGACTTGATCTTCCATCAGCATTTTTAGTGGAGATATCATAACAATATTACTGCTTCCACGTGTTCTTTCGAAGACTTGATCGGCTACCATTGAAGCAGCATAAAAGATAACTGCCTTTCCATATCGTGTAGGAAGGCTTGCACATATACTTCTTTTCCTCCCAAAAGTTCTTTCAAACATTCTTCTTGCTCTGGATATACTGGATATGTCTCGCAAAAACGAACGACAGCTCGTTGGAAAGTCACGCTCAATGACACACTGGACGCCATTCTCAAAATGAAATGAAACAAGACTGCCGTTTTGGTCAGCAGAAAGGAACAAACTTAATTGATGTAAAATTATTCCGGAACACAATTAGCGTTCGCATTACACAGACGTCTCTCTCCCCGTTTTTTTCCAGGGGAAGAGGCGGATGTACACAGGCTATTTTTTCCTTGGCTCAGGAATGAAACTCGAATTTTTATTCTCAACTGGAATTAAATAACAATCATCTGTACTCTTTTTGGACAGAAATAATTGATCTGTTTGCTCGTTTGTTTTGCTTTAAAATGCGAGCGAACAACAAGTTTTTTCATTCCGTTTGCCTAATTGCTTTTCGGTGCAATTTCAGTAGAAAACTTGAACCATTTACAGACTTAAAAAAAGTTGGTAAAATCTCTGTTAAATGTCCCCTTTTTTCTGTAAATTACAATCTCTGTAAATTTGCACATTTACAGAGATTTTGTAACCCCATAAAATGTCTGTAAAATTTACCACATTTTCGACCTTACGATGACATAAAATGTGTACAAAATCTCAATGAAATCTATGTAAATTAAAGGAAATTTTTACAGAGATTTTATGCGATAAGTACAAAATGTCTGTAAAATCTCTTTACTTTCTCTGTAAAATTTACACGAGAAAAAATCTCTGTAAATCAATCCATATAAAATCTCAGTGTTAGCTCTGTAAAAAGTGAGTGAGAAGAATGCATGAAATGTCTATAAAATGTCTACAAAAACCCTCAAAAAACTGGAGGAGAAAATGTGTGAAATGTTTTTAAAATGTTGGTGTTTTAGTGCACAAAATCTCAGCAAATTGTTCACAATATCTCTGCAAATTAAGTATTTAAAACCTGACAGAAGGCAGGAAATGTCAATAAAATGTCTGTAAAACTGGGGTGGTAAAGTATGTGAGATGTTTTTAAAATGTTGGTGTCTTAGTGCACAAAATCTCAGCAAAATGTTTGCAATATCTCTGTAAAAAATAGCATTAAAAACCTGACGTAAGCCAGGAAATGTTAATAAAAAGTGAAATGGATGAAAGGTTACTCGATTTTACGTAAAAAAAAAAGGACAAGCTCTAGAGTTTGTGAATGCATAATTTTTTTGTCAAATCTAAAAAATTAATAATCATTTGTTTATATTACTTTCAATAGAATCTAAGTGTACATTTAAATTCTTGCAATAAGTTCAATAAAGTAATTCAATTAATAACATCAGTTACCATGGCAACTGCCAAAATGGTGTCCAGCTTTGAAAAAACCCACGCCCTACGAACGTGATTTGTCACCCATGATTTATAGCTGATGAAATGGTACAATGTATACTCGTGAAATTAGGGAATAATTCCACTTGTGTTTTGTCCTAAATCAAATCATTTTTCTGGCCTTAAGATGGCTCTAAATAGTACTTTTCAAAGGTTTGGATATTACAACAGCATCAATAATTTTTCCATTGGCAAATGTTTATCACATAGCACTCGGTAGAAGGTCAAAAATAAAAACCTACAGCCTTAGACTACATGTGGAAGATTCTTTCAGAACCTAAATGTCGTTGCTATGGCGACTACTGATAAAAATACTTCGCTTGTTTTTGTAACCTACCTGAGTTCTAGACGGTGTTTCTAGGTTTCTACTTGGTGAATTTTCTTTGTTTTTGGGGTAACTGAGTGAACTTCCAAGGAGTCTCAACTGACAAAACTACAAGAAAATCTGTACGTAATTTTTGGAGGAATTCGCAATTTTCGTTTTTGAGGCGTATTACATTAATGTATGCTAAACAAATAGATGATTTTTTCCTAACACATCCTCGGACACCCAGGGACAGATCGCGGAGGCAGGGGGAAGTCTAAATGGGCAAAAGAAAATGGCGACAAAGAAAAGCATAGTAGGGCGAGAAGAGCCTCTGGGGACACGCTCTTACCAGACCAGTTCCAAACAGCAGGGGTAGTTCTCAATTCTGATTGGTGCTAGAAATTCTTTGTGTTTTTCTGCCCAATCAGAGATCAGCAGGCCGTGAAGTCGTTTCGTGTCTTCTTACACGGAAATCACTTGATCTCCATACTCGCCTCGTTCATTTGGCAAGGTTTTGCTCGAGGAGAAAGTCTCAATCACATCACAAAATGTACAGGAAATCGTTCGGATTATCGGCAGAGAAATACGCTGGACCTTTCGCAGGTAACGTTACAGTCGCGTATTTCCAAGTGTGCGAGGTTTTTGTAAAGATGTCCTCCCCGTTTCACCTAAGATAGCAGTGATTAATTTTGATCTAACAATTGAATTATTTTGATTCTGGCCCCTTTTCCTAGTCGAGGAATTTCTAGATTTCTTACATGAATTGCTGTGGCAGAAACTTTGCTAATATCGAGAAAGTCTTGATCGCACGGGCCACACTGGTATGTCGAGCAAACAGCATGTAGCACGACTTTATTTTAATGCTCGCCAAATTCAATGCTATCGAGCTCGTGTCTTCACGATATTGTTCACGATGAGCCACCCGAAAGAAACAGTTGACGACTGTTGTCGAGTGCGTTCTTATTTTTTTAAAAACAAAAAGAGAAACCGAAACCTTATGGGGAATTTTTGAGAATACTTGAAGAAGTTTTCGATCAAAATTAAAAGTCCAGGCACATGATCGATGGTCTTTCTCGTGGAAAGGGTGGAAAGTGTAAACTCAATCTGGAAAAAAAAAAGGTCATATTTGCTATTTCAGCGAACCACTTGTTGAATAGGAGACACCCCCTTTCTCCTTTGACATCGAGCCAAGGGGATGCAAAAACTTCTTGTCACTTTGACAAGAAAAAATGTTATACAATTTCCTTTGAAAATGCACCAATTAAGCAAATTCCACCATCCTCGGTGGTGTCTTGTCCTGGTGAGTTAACAAATCACCATGAAGAAAGCACCCAAACACCAAAATCAGGCTGCCACTGCTTTCCCAAATCAAGCAAAGAAACATCCGTCAAGGTATGCACATTTCCGATAATTATGTATACATACACACACTGCATGTATGTCGATGTAGAAACACATGTTTTATTATACTGACAGTGTACTAGAAAATAAAATTTGCCATCGTTGTAATGGCATATCCTTAAGTTTCAAGTTTATTGTGAATTACTTAGTTTAACTTATTACACAAGATGCCACATCCTTATTCTTTAGGAGGCTTAGAACAGGTGTTCAACAGAGCTGCCACACATGCCACCTGAGCCACTCTGAAGGATAATGAATCAAGATTGTACAACCGGAACTAGAGTTTGTTAGATTTGGTCAGGTTTATCTCAAACGTTCGTCCAGTGTCCTTCCCTGATTTGTTTGGAAACCAGTGAGAAGCGTTCTTTTGCATTCTTAAAGGGAATTTTGAAAAATTATGCACTGAAGTTTTTCCATCTTT
Source organism: Montipora foliosa (assembly GCF_036669935.1). Classification (NCBI taxonomy): domain Eukaryota; kingdom Metazoa; phylum Cnidaria; class Anthozoa; order Scleractinia; family Acroporidae; genus Montipora; species Montipora foliosa. Next base: position 33,098,499 of record NC_090872.1, read on the forward strand.
CAGCTTTTTTCATAAATATTTTGAACTCTACTTCAGTTTAGTTCTTTCTAACATGATGTACTGGGTCAGGGAATTGTGATATGATTTCGAAATCTAAAAAAACAAAATACTGCTCACTGAATTGGTTTTTGAGATACTTTTCAAAAACCAAGTTTAAGAAGGGTCTTTGAGTAGCACTGTACCATTACCATACCAACAGTTGGGACCCAGCAAACACCCTTTAAAACATTGCCTCACAATAGTACTACACAGGTATGAAACTGTTGCAGTTGCCCTTTTATAGGGATTGGAGTAATCTTTTTCCATTAAACACACGACTATTAAAAGTGGAAAATCCTTTCAAGCTTCCTTAAACTGAGAAAATAATTTATCTTTTTATCTGTGACCACATTTCTGTCATCCGGTAGAGTGTGCTTTTACCTCTTCAAAGATTTGTCTATCTAGATTATGTAGCAGTGACATTTTGCATTTTGCCTGAGTATGATATTTATGCTGATTTCAAAACCCAAGCCGCTAGACACAGTTGAACAACAACAATAACAATAATAATAATAATTATTATTATTATTACGAACTTGTACTACAGAAAGAGTATGCTGTTTCCTTCTTTTTGTGGGAAATATCAAACAGCATATCAAATCAGTTAATAATGGTTCATTTTTTTGTAGTTCTATTTTGTTTCCCTAAACTTAAAAATTGTGCTACTCATTCTGATGTGTCCAATATAGCTGATAAACTAATAAAAAATACTGAAAGAGTGTGAATTCATTATTAAAAGTCGTCACATTTTTAGGATCTTCGCTGTAAAGTGAAATGTCAAGGTTAAGATGTTATATTTGCAGAGGTACAACTCAGAATACTATGTACTACCTGGATCCAAACTCATTTTACTATTGGAGAAGATTTCTTTAAGCATTGTTTTAGAAACCTCAGGACTCTGTTGTTGTTATTACTGACTAACACACAGCACACTTTTGTATGAAATATGAAATAGCAAACAAGGCTTTCCTTATAATTAGAGCAAAATTAATGTTGCTTTAAAACATTAATGACAACCGAACTTACGGTGCTCATAAAATATTCACAGTCTCTTTCCTATGTTCTTTGCAACTGTCTTTAATTCAGATTATTGTCCATTATCCAAGTAAAATTATCTCAAAGGAATTGCCAGCACATTTGCACAGCCTGGGTATTGCCCTTTGCAAGGCTATTTAAAAAGAACACATCAGCTGTTACTTTGGCAACATTCAGAAGCAAACGTTTGCTCTCGAGATTAACAAAGTTTCAGCCACAGCAATTGATGCAAGAAATCTAGAAATACCTCGACTAGGAAAAGGGGCAAGAATAAAAATAATTTAATTGTTAGATCAAAATTAATCACTGCTATCTTAGGTGAAACGGGGAGGACATCTTTACAAAAACCTCGCACACTTGGAAATACGCAACTGTAACGATACCCGTGAAAGGTCCAGCGTATTTCTCTGCCGATAATCCGAACGATTTCCTGTACATTTTGTACTGTGATTGAGACTTTCTCCTCGAGCAAAACCTTGCCAAACGAACGAGGCGAGTATGGCGATCAAGTGATTTCCGTGTAAGAAGACACGAAACGACTTCACGGCCTGCTGATCTCTGATTGGGCAGAAAAACACAAAGAATTTCTAGCACCAATTAGAATTGAGAACTGCCCCTGCTATTTGAAACTGGTCTGGTAAGAGCGTGTCCCCAGGGGCTCTTCTCGCCCTACTATGCTTTTCTTTGCCGCCATTTTCTTTTGCCAGTTTAGACTTCGCTTTGCCTCCGCGATCTGCCCCTGGGTCTCCGAGGACGTTCCTAACAGCGAGAGAAAGAAAAAGCCTATCCATGTGCCAAATTTCAAAAAGATTCACCGCCTGCAACGCGCCCCAGATGCGTTTTTAGATCACTCAAAACCCTTGTTTTAGTGACGTGATCACAAATAGAAATTCTTCAAGTAACGGCTTTGTGCATCCTCTCGTTTCGCTTTCTTTGCACTCTTCGCACGTGCTAGTTGAAAATTAGTCGAGAAGTAGAAGCTTATTTTTCCTCACTTCGGGGAAAAGTATACCTAAGTGTTGCAATACTTATGGAAATGCGTTTTAACTTGTGGCTTCCTCCGCTGCTTTGAAGTGTTCAAAGATCTTGGCTAAAAAACGGGGCATTGCTAGTTGTTGAAGATGGGGGCAGAGACAATACGCCAACACGCCCTTTTGCTCCAAACTTCTCGAAAACATTCTTAAGATCTCGATATGAAATGCCACTTCCGGCTATTTTTTCAGCAATCTGTTGCTTGATGGGAAATTCCGGGTTTGTTGGAATGATAAAGAGTTCCTCGGAACGTCTGCAAGAGTTCCAGCGACGATCAAGGTATTTCATGTCGTTTTCTGCGTACTGTGTTGTTGACATGTTTTCTGTCAACATGTCCTCTGAAATGTTCAAACGCGAGTCAAAGACTATTCTTCTTGAAACTCTAACATCCTCCATTGCATCGTGTGCGGGAAATGGTTCATGGAAAAGTGTCTGAACCATCCGATAAGACCAGAGAGGGATGTTTATGTTTCACCAAGTTCTTCATCACTGGGAGAGTATCAGAAAAGAACATGTTAAGACAGGAAAGTTTTTCACAAAGTTGATGTCCACCTTGACGAAGAAGGGTTGGCATATCGAAAACTTGAGAGTTGTGCCCGATTAAAACTGTATGAATATTATTATCGCTTTTAACACGCCTGACAGTTTTCTCTAAGTAGGTTAGAAAATTTTCCAATGACTGTCCAAGTGACACAGTTTCGACTGGTTGATTGTCTTTGAACAGGGTCCTGACGCCTCTGACTGTTCGAACACTTCAACCATTTACCCTTGTAGCATAAATATCTACATCCCTCAAAGGCAATATATAGTCGTTGAAACAGTGCAAACCTGATTGATCAACTGCTGAGAGTTGACAAATTTCTGCAGTTTTTCCAGACATGTTTTGTTTCAATATCGTAAATGACGAAATTGTAAGCGTTGTTTCTGTCATAGGGAAATTTCTCCGCCACTGGTCAGGTCGTTAATTTAGGAATGCATGTTTCAAAGTTTTTCAGCTGCTCACTTGAAATTTTCAAATCGATGATGTCAAATTCTTGGATCAGTTTGGTAGAATTGTTTGGATCCAGGTAAAGTCCTATTCCACTTTAAAATGTGTTCCCTTCCTTAGCTTGTTTTTGACCATCAAGATTTAACTTCTGCTTACGTAGTTGAGCTCTTTGGCGTTTGAAATTAATGCTGTTTTTTCTTAGTTTGTCTTGGGTAGACTTGTGATCCATCCTTTCAATGTAGCTGATACAGTGTATACCAGGTTCAATATTGAGGCTCTCAAGTGTTTGGCTAATGTACTGATATCCAAGGTTTACTTGCGAGATGCCACAGGCCACTCGGAAGTCATTACTTTCACTTGCACCATAGTATCTAATTTTGGGGTTTTTTGAGCCTATAACACTGTTTAGGGCCTCACGTCTCTGCGACTTTGCCCCAGGTGATAACTTTGCAACTACTATGTCAGTACAATATTCATCAAAAGTTCTCTCCAGATCTTTCCTTAAGTCATCGCCATAGAGATCTTTGCCATAGGGTAAGTCAAAGTGTTTATAGTTAGTAGTTTTTGGCACCACACCAGGATTCATTGCAATTTTTGTTGTTTCCAAACGAATGTGGTAGAATACTTTGTAAGGATTTTTGAATGGCTGATAGATTTCCCTTATTTTGAGACACGCTATAAGTAAAACATTTGATCAAGTAGTTGATAACTTTCTGTTGGCTTAGGTTATACAACCTTGTAGTCAGTGATTTTTTGGCATGCACAATGTCTGTCTACTTTTCTACAGAATAAGGGACCTTCTCTTTATATGTGCAGCTGTTGTGGAGTCTCCATCCCTGACATAAACAGATAGTTTGATATGAGAATTTAGGCTTTCAGTAAACAAATGGACTGCTGCCATAGGCTCCATTGCTTTTGATGCTGCTGTATGATTGAGTCAACAATTGTGTTGCTTGGCTTCTTTTCCAGTTTTTTAGCATTTGTGCAAACCCTGGAGAATTTTGTTCTTGTAGTATAATCCTTTACCTTCCCATAGGTTAAACCCATGATTGCAGCATGACCGGTTGACGAGTTATACCCCTTTCCCCGTTTTTGCCAGCCCATGTCATATGAGCAGGGGATATTAATGCAGCTTTGGTCATCTGCTTTTACACCCTTTTGGATGGCAGCATTTCTTTCGTCTGACATTGCAGTTTTGCAAGTTTTCTTTGTTACTTGCTCTACTGCACGCCCAATCTTATTTTCTCTACTTTTGAAACTTACTGGATTCATTGAGGGAATATTTAATGTACACAGTAAATTAGTTAGGTGGGTTTCACCGATTCCTGTATGACGACACCCAAGAACAACTCTTGAATTAACATCGTGACTGGGAGGACCTCTTTGACCACTCTTGTGTTCACTGGAGGTCTTGACAACATTCTCTGTACCACACACTGCAAAGATAACTGAAAACACTGAGGCTAACCCATATTTTTTTCTGCTTTTATGTTCCACAACGACAAGTTGGCTGAAAATGAAGTGACAATATTGATACTCAGGGAAATCTGATACTTTGTTCTGGCAGTGTGTCTTCTTCTTTAATTTGGAACGAATAAGCACAAGTAAATTTTCGCAAAAACTAACAAAATTTCGCAAATGCAGTGAATGCAATTTGTGGTCTGCGGACAATTTGAAACTGCTTGTTGGTTCCAAATTTACCAAAAACATTTCTGGTGCTAACAATAGACTTACAATTGTGGGACACTTAGTTTAGGGTAAGGGTGAGGTTTTCAGAACTTCCCTAGAAATTTAACAACCAATCCCTGCCTATTTATGGCTAATTGCACATGATAAGTCTTGTAATGTTTAGAAGATTTATTTTATGAGGCTTATCAACCTCATAATTGTTTCTTGGAAACCTGTTAATTTTATAGTCTCAACGTTGTGTGTACTTGCCATAAAACTTAGAAACTTAGAATTCATTTTCACTTTTCTTTAGTGTTGATTTTCTTTGAGCAGAAAATGTTTCTTCTCACCTGCCTTACAGTGCTGACAACATTTCCATTAACTTCTCAAAACATCCAAGTCCATGATTCTACTTCCATGAGGAATGCGATTTTCCTTCTTGCTTGTTTCTGATAAAGATCCAAAACTTGTATGTTTTAATGGCAATTATATTATATCAGATTGTAACTGTAACAAATCATTTGTTGGAATTTTAAAATTAAATGTCAAAATGTTCAGGTATAATCATGTTGACGAGATATTAGCTATGAACTACCTGTGGTATAATACAAAAGTTCAAATTGAGAACTATTTCAGAGCAAAGAAAGACTTGATGAAGCACTAGTGTCCAGCCAGAGCAGCCAATTCCTACCTTTTGTTCACTTTTCGGATAAATTTCATCAGAATCTAGAAAAGAACTACCAATTTGAAGGTTTGAATGTAATGAAATGACCTGTCTGGCCCATCATTTCCTACTGTGGCAAGCACCCATAGATTTAATCAAGAATTGTATATAT
>NC_090872.1:33109096-33129096 GCF_036669935.1 Montipora foliosa
TTGTCAAAAAACTTGCAGTATCTGAACAGAGAAGTCACTGATTGTTGCACTGAATATCTCTCCCTTGTATTCACCCAGTTCAATGTGAGGGCACTCGACTCTTCCACAATTACCTGATGTCTGGAACAAATTCACTTGACCCAGTTAAAACAGTTTGACCTAATAATGTTCACAAGGTGTATCCAGAATGGCAATGAAACCTCTACCCTCCCAAGTTTTGACACAAAGACATGAATAATTATTCACAATTGCATCACAATTTGCAATCAGCACTGTCTGTTTCTTGCATCTCAGGAAATTCTCTCAACATAAATTTCAATGCTCAATTTCCTTCAGCACTGCATCTTTCGGTTGAGGTACATGTAGGCCCTGGAAAAGATTCACACGAGTCAATCAATCCATTTATATAATTTCATAATATTATTTTCGAAGAATGATGTAACAAATCACTTTGCCATTCATAAGCAATGTTTCTGTGTAAGTGAAACTGTATTTTGTACATGTAATAAAATCAATAATAATTATTTATTGTTGAATTTTTCATAATTCCTTATTGATAATGTCTGAATTAGTGTTTGAAGGGTACAAATCAAAACAACTTTTGCATTTCACTCATAAATTTGCTCTTTTTTTGAGGGTGCCTGGGCATAAAGCACTAGTTTGTGAAATTTCCCATATCCAATTAAAACAGTGGGCCCAGGTGGATGTAAGATGGGTGTTAACATGAAAATCTTAGTAGGATCTTGTTTAAGATCTTTGATCTTAATAAGATCTTATTACATTTGCTCATCAAATTTTCTTCCAAAATTTAATGTTGTTGAAATTTTAAGATCTTGTAAGATCTTAACAAAATCTTACAAGATCTTAGGACCATCTTACAAGATCTTACTGTAGTCAAGATCCTAGAAGATCTTACTTAAGATCTTACAAAAGATCTTAGTAAACATTTTACAAGATACATGTATTAGTCAAGATCTTAAAAATCTTACAAGATGTAGTAAGGATCTTAAATAAGATCTTAGGAATGATCGATCTTGCAAGTCTAAGTAACGATTTCACATACAGGTACATGTAAGATCTTAGTGAAGATCTTACAAGATCTTAGTACACACCATACAATATTGTGCATGATCTTTGTCAAGATGTTGCAAGAATTTATCTTAGTTTATAACCTTTTTCTCTCACAACAATTTTATTCTTTGAAGATGAACAAGCCAAGGATTTTTTTTTTTTTTAACAGTACTTGGTTAAGGAGTGTGTGGACGGTTTCAAAAACAAAAACATGAAAGAAAAGACAAACATAAACAATTACTGGAAAATCCTACTGAAACAGCTTGATTTTCATAATAATGTGTGACCAACAGAGTCTATACTTCAAATTTACGCTATTACTATTTTTGGGATTTCTTGGCATTTCCCCAAGTTGGAAGTATTGGAATTTCAGGTAGCCAAAGGGTTGACCAGCGGGGGCTCACGGTGGACTTAAAATTCTGAGGAACTTAGCCTCTTATTTCAGGAAGTCAATTCGTTCAACGAAGAGACTATTTTGGCCTTCAATAAAAGGTTTAAAAAAGCGAGTCCGCCATAAATCTTGTTCAATTTCCGTTCGTGAGTGCAAGAAATCGAGTCAAGTTGGCCATGTTGGATAGCAGATGAGAGACTGAGAACGAGTGAGCAACCTTATCCTCTAGACAGCAGTCACAAGAAAAAAGAAGAAATTCGGCGGTTGATCAAGCGATGATTCAAGCTTTTATTTCGGTTGTTTTACGCGTGAAAAGCGCTGAGCCAAAACAAGGAAATGTTGATATCAACTCCTTTACAAGAGGTAAGCTGTAACTTTGAGAGGATACTGTTAATTTTTGATTCTGGACTGTCTCTAAAATTTACGATTTAGTATTCAAATATTTTTCACACATCCAATTTACGCATGTATTAATCACCCAGTAGATAAATTAAAAAACTTAAACAAGAATTTCCGTAGCTTGATAATACAAAAGGTTAAGCAAATGACTAAGTGATTGGAGAACGTTTCCACAGCACATATGATTTAAGAGCTCTCCCAAAGCGTCGTTTTTGATTAATGCTGCTTATTACTATGGCACTCAGTGCATCAACATGTACATGTACTACGTGTAAGTTTATGTGTGAGATAATTTATTGACCTTTTGGGCAAAGATAGGTAGCTGTGCAAAAATCTGCTTTTCACATATTGATCAACTGGATCAACTCTGGACGTGACAATGTAAATCATGCTTTCTTTTAATTTATAACTTTTGCACTTTAGCTTCCAGATCACTAGAATTCAATTAAATTCTACAAGTAAGAAATACGTTTTCTTTACTTTCCATATATTGGTATCTGCTGAAGCCAACTTGAAGACTAATATCCTATACCAAAACCAAAAATTTTAACAATAATTATTGTAAGTCTACAATACAATAACTTAAAAGGGAGGATTGAGTATCAATTAACTTAGTGAATTAAGTATGAAGTAACATAGAAGGCAAAATTGAGTTAAAATACTGGTAGTATTTTTTATTTAGCATTACTTTGTAAATTCGAACACACACAAGGAAAACTTTAAACATCATTCCAATATACCATAAAAATTATACCGTTTTTAGCTTAATGCCTAACCCACATAGTTTCAACATTAAAACTGTTGCCTTAAACCAAACAACGTTTTTGATAGTGGAAAAGCTAAGCAGCACAGTACAGTTGACTAATCATTATTTCCTTATCTTTTTTTATACAGGAGCAATAAAAGATAACATTGGGGAAGTGTAACTTTAGAAAAAATGGAGACAGATAAGGCAATCACTGAATCAGAAGTGTTTAGATTCAAGATGTAAAATATGTCAATAAATCTTAGAAATAGCTTATAAAGCAATTAATTACCTTGGCCTGAAAATACACCTTCTTGTGGTTGAAAATTTACCCAGTTTTGTTCTAAATTCACTCTCCTTTTGCGATCATTAAAAAAACATCAAAGTAGAAAGCAGAACTTATCAACAGGAAATTAGATACGAAAATCCCACTTGATCTTCTATGATCCCTTGTTTCACAAAAGGAGTGTGAATTATAGTAAAAAAAAGGGTTTTTGGAAGAGATAGAATACCTCAGGACCCCTCTTAAGCATGAAAACACCGCAAGCCTCTTTTTGACTAACCTTGAACTCGAATTGAAATATTATGGGTAATTCAGGTCAGACTTTAGTGTGACCCGAATTACCAGTAATATTTCAGCTCAGATTAGTGGAAAAGAGGCTTGTTTTCATGTTTGTTAGGGGTCCTGAAGCACTTAAATGTAGTGAATTCAGTCTATCACTTCCAAGTCTTTTCTTTTTGCAATGTATTAATGTTGTTCTTATGATATTGAAAATTGCTCTATGTTTGAAGAATAAAACAGTACATGTACTCAGTTTTGCTTTTTGCTGTTCAGTAAAAATTAATACACAAAAAAATAATAAATTGTGCAGCATTTCTTTGTAAGGTAGCATTAGAACGGATAATAATTTGTGGAGAGATTGGCAATGACAGATAAAGACCTGAAGGGAAACTAAAGTGATTACATTAATAGTGAACAAGGGTTGAAGTTATTGGAAGTTGACTTTAATTTGCAGATAATGACACCACAAGACAGCATCACTGTTGGATTTGTAAAAATATTGCTAGACGTGCGAATTTACTAATGAGAAGCCTGCAAGATTTGCTTCTTTTTTGCAGTTACTGGAGCACAGATTATGTAAAACAAAACAACTCCAAATAAAGACTAATTCCAAGTGACCAAAAATACAACTTGCTTTCCTGTACCTGCAGAAAGCCCCCAAAATTTATTAGTTTATCGTTGGTAATCTTGCAATATATTGCCAAGGATCCCTGAAGGATCTTGTAAGATCAGGAAAAAGATTCTTGGAAGATCTTAGCCCCAAAACAGCTTACAAGATCTTGTAACAGTCTTAAAAAAGAATCTTGTAAGATCAATGTAACATTCTCAAAAAAAGATTCTTAAAAGATTGGGTAAGAATCTTGTAAGATCTTAGATAGAATCTTACAGGATTCTTACAAGATCTTATCTAAGAACTTGTTTAAGATCTTATAAGATTCTTACAAGATTCTCATAAGATATTGTAAGAATCTTGTTAAGAATCTTACGAGATCTTGTAAGAATCTTGTAAGATCTTGTTAACAAGATCTTGTAAGGTTCTTAATTAAGAAATAAAGTTAGATCTTATTAAGAGACTTATTAACCCTAGTAAGATCTTACTAAGATTTCCACCTGGGGAGCAATCATGCCAAAAATTGTCAACAAACGTTTTGAGATATAAAAATTCCTCAAGATGGCTTTTTGTGTATTGTTATGAATTAGATTAAGTACTCATCAAATAAAATTTGAGGTTTTGGTGGGAGAAATTGCAATATTAACTGCATCACAATATGATTGGTATATTTAGATGGCTAGCTCTACTACATAACAGTACATGTACAGGGTTCTCCCTACATTTAGTTTTCAGCGCAACAGGTATGGCACCTGTTCAAACCGGTAAAGCAATTCTGAGCATTTGCAGGCGGTAATAAGTGCTCTTACAAGCGGGAAAATTTACTGGTAGCCTTATAATGTTTCATGAAAAACGCTAGTAATGCAAATGCTTTTGAGTAGTCTACTATGGAATACCCCACAAGACAACTGAATTTTTTTTGTTGTTTAGGGTCACATACATGTACATGCAAACAAGCAAGTGACAAGTAACAAGTGAGACAGCTTGTATACCATGTCATAGGAAATAGTTACATATCACCCTGCACAAGCAATGTGGAATACAGCCGACTATATGCTGTGCAGTTATTGACTTATTGGTTAAATATTTTTATGACTTGGTATAAAGGGCTTCACATTACTGAACATGTGACATTGTTTGGACATGAGAAACCAGAGAAGGTACATGTAGGTATACAGGTGACAAGGGAGTAACTACAGAATAACCGGCCACTATTGTGCTCTTGTAGTGGCATCGTTTGAAGAACAAGGCATCTGCAAGAGGCGAAGAAGGGGCTGGGTATACAGAGATCCATATACATGTATTAATTCCCTATTCGTTATTATTGTTATTGCCTCAAATGGCCTTAATACAATATAAAGTGAAACTACTAAGGGAGTAGGTCTGCAAAAGTAATGACTGGGCTGAGGCCCTCCTTGGCGTTTTCGGGAACGAGGGAAGATGGCTATTTAGAACTGGGGAACAGAGGAAAAATGACAAAATGTCTCAGGAAACAAGGCAACATAAACAATTCTAGGGAGCAAAAAGCTGGGAACAAGTTTGAAAGTAAATTGGGGAACAAGGAAACAAAATTTAAAAATAATTTTTGGCCATTTCAAGTTAAATCAGGTTTGTATCAGTAAGATGACGACATACCGAAAACTCCTCCGGCAGTCTTTTGCTTTTCGGATCTTTTGAATCTTCCCGCCCATTCGCTAAATGTAGCTGTTCGGCCAGGCCACCCTTTGTTCCAAGCGTTCGTAGAACTCCGTTTACGTTTTGAAGAAGGTCTCTATTTTTGTCATGAAGTCATTACCGATTAACCTTTTCCGAGACTGTCTGAGGTTGAATCATGTCACTGCCGTGTATCTTTGTGGCGAATGCTGATTCCGGTGGACGACGTTCTCACCTGAATTGTCGTTGCCCTTTCTTCCGGATTTCGTCAATGCTTACTGCGTTTATTTGGTGTAATGCGTGCTACTTCACCCGCACAAAATGTTAAGGAATCGCAAAGATCCAATTCTGGTCGTCCAACAAGGGAAGAAGAGAGAAAGAGCACATACATCGATCGCCCGAGCGAGTATGCAACCGATAATTCAAACCGATCTCGTTCCCAGGGTCTTTGCGGCGGGACAATTCATAATGCCGTACAAAGTTTTTGCATCATGTAATTATTGTGAATTGTCCAAAGTCCTTCTCTCTGTGCCAACATCCAATCACAAACCGTTGCAAGCCCAGTGCGATTCCTGGGGCGCTTTTTGGGTGGAAAAACCTGGGAGAATTTTCTGCTTTAAAGGTGCAGAGCAAACTTCCTCAATCAAAATATGGAACGGGGGCAAGTGTGTTCCTTTTGAGATTTCCTTTTTTTTTTTTCTCAAGAGACTGGATACTAATCATTACTGGGTTGCCTATGGCAAACCAGTCGAGGTCTGCGTTGATTTCGTGGTTTTTTTAATTTTTTTCCGTGTCGGTAAAAGTCTTGCCTGTCACTCCCCTGCTAAGTGGTGGCTTTGTGCATAGACCTTCTCCGCGTATTTTCTTAGGATCGAGAGGGTAGTGGGAAATGCCTAGATTTCTCTGATGGACACAGTAGAACGATTAACTTAACCGGCAATGGCGTCGAAAGTCATGTAACGCGAATGGCGTTTTAGTGGATCTTTGAACAAAATATACCCTTATGAAGCTCATGAATGGCAAGTCAATTGGATATACAGGTGACACGATTGAGTTTCTTGCCTTCACGCACGCAATGAAATAGGAAGAGGTTCTCGCCTTTAAGAGCAAATATGTTGTTTGTTTCAATAAATTTTTCGCTGGAAAAGGATTCTGTGGTATTGTCTGCCTTTGTGAATTATAATATCATGTTGTGTATTGAATTTCCGAGCTTAAGGTTGAAATGTGATATGGGAGAAGTTTTTTAGTATTGCGCTGTAAGTAGGAAGGGTTCACAGGCCTGTTGGAAGCTTGCTTGAGTTTCAACAAAATGAGCCCCAAAATCAGTGAAAAATTGTGACGCAGATGAATAATAAAGTAGCTGCCATTTCCAAAATGATGAAATTACCTGGTGATAACTAACGTCGAACGTGTCTTGGAGAGTAAATTTTGACTTTGCATAAACAAGAGTTGTGCGATTGTGATCTTTGTTTTGACTTCGCTCATTTCATTGCCAAACTTTATAACACTTGACAGAAAAAGAAACTTACAAAAACCCGGTATCTTGCCATCAATTTGACACAGATGCTTCACTGTTTGACGAGTAAACATGCCGCGGTAACTTACTCACGGCGCCCGCTGAATTCCGGCCATGTTACTTTCGATTTGGCGATTTATTTGAACGTAGCAAAAATCTCCCAAAATGTTTGTCGCTGATCGTAACTTTTTATATTCTATATTCACGGTTCAAAATTAATGTTGTTTTCATGTCGTAAATATGTTATTCTCAATCGACCGTCCTGGAGACTTCCTTATGCTCTTTCTAAAAACTGTGTATCAATAGTTATTTACTTTTGCATCAATATTTGTTTTTGCATAAAGCAAGCTAACAAGATCTGTACCTTGCTGAGTTCGCATTTGTTAGTTCAAAATTAATGTTGTTTTCATGTCGTAAATATGTTATTCTCGATCGACCGTCCTGGTGACTTCCTTCTGCTCTTTCTAAAAACTGTGTATCAATAGTTATTTACTTTTGCATCAATATTTGTTTTTGCATAAGGCAAGCTAACAAGATCTGTACCTTGCTGAGTTCGCATTTGTTAGCGTTAATAGTATTTTCGGTCCGATGCTTCTGTTTTATGAGGGGTATATTATTTTGGTCTCCCATCCAAACACTAACCCCGCCCAACAGGGCTTGACTTCAGTGAACTACCGTCAGATGCTCAGCGGGCACGCTTAAACTTGTGGTGAAAAGAAGTTTATCAACATGTCAGCCCAGAAGCCAATGTTTCTCACTTCCCATTTATTTTCTTCAATCTTTCTGTGTTTAGTACTTTGCTAGTAACCACATGTCTTCTCAGACTATTTACCCAAGACTTCTACCATGGCACTACAATGATAGACAATACCAAAACAATATCGTGCACTGTTAGAGCTACATATTACGCAAGGACAGATCTGTTTCGTCGTACGAACGTGTGAGGACCTGTGAGCCAAAGGGCCTCTTCTGGTATGACTTCTTAATGACCTTGAAAAAAATTGTTTGGAATGGTGCACGTACCACAGGTAACCCAGTGTACCCTCACGGACGGTCTAGTTTACAATAACAAATATGGCAGCCGAATTTTCGATCCTTACTTCAAAAGTAGTAATTCTCACCTGCAGCTACGGGCTATGAAATCATCCACGTTAATTGACTGAAACCCGCACGATTCATTTGGGCAGCTAAACACCAAGGCCTTTTTTTTCTTTTTTCAAGGAGCATGGTAAAGGTAAAGTCTGCTTACTAACCTACATTACTTTCTCAATCTCATTCTGTGCTGGGCATGACTCCTATATGGAATTCACATGTTATTTACATGTTAATTACAAAGGCCTTTATTTACATGTTATTTGCATGATTCATCCCAGCAATTTACATGAAATTTACACACAAAAACACTGTAAATGTCTTTAACATATTTCCATGTTATTTACATGTTTTCTTCAATTGTAACTTTACCAAAGGATCCTGTAAATTCCAATTTCCAATGAAGTTACATAATCAAAAAAAGGTGTAAATATCATGTAAATTTTATTTACGAAACAACAACATGTAAAATATATTTTACAAAACATGTAAATTGTAATTTGGAAGTTGTAAATTGAGATTTACATATGCCTGTAAATTTTCAACTTTTCCAGTTAGTTACAGGGACTTTTCTTGTTTTGTTTGTTTGCTTCAGAGGGAGAGGAGCAAAGCCTTCAGTGTCTCTCCCCCATTTGTGCTCGTTAGCTTACCCACAATTCATTTCTTCAACTCACATCTTATAATGGCCCATTTGTGTCAACTTGTATAGATTTTATCATATGACCTGGTTGTGTCAATTTACAGAGATTTTATCATATGACCCGGTTGTGTCAATTTACAGAAATTTTATGGCCTTTTTAATTGTTGTCAACAATTAAAACGTTCTAATCTTGTGAGGCCCTAAGGACCCTTTTATATGGAGAAAAATTGTCCCGGGAAGAGGGTTCACTCGCTTACCCGAGATACCCTGGACCAGCCAACTATTCCTACATTTCCCCATAAAATGCAGTTTAACCGCGTAACATAGTAAACCGCTTACATGAGGAAAAAAATGGCTCGGCTAGAAGGGAACCCACCTAGTCGGGTCACCCTTTGTCAACGGTAGGATCACCCTCCTGGCCAGCCCAACTTTATTCCATGTAAACACTTTGGCTCGCCCAGTGGAGTCAACTTGGTCGAGCCAAGATGATGAGAGAATGCACGAGTGCTATCTCCCCAGTCTCCTGATGATCGAAACTGAGCCGGGCAACTGTTCACTCAGGGAAAAAGGTCAGTTCTTTTCTCACATAAACGCTACCCCGGCTAGACCCGGCTGGGAGGGTGACCATCTTACCAGGGACAAGTTTTCTCCATGTCAACAGGGCCTAAGACTTGATCCAAGTTGTACTATTAAAACACATACTGATAGGCATTTTATAGGTTGCAACCAGCCAACTTTCGATAAACCGAACTCAGTGCAACATGCAGGGCTAATTCAACAGTTTCCCACATAATGTAGTTAGGTAATTAATATTCGACACTCAAAATCAGTCGTGAAAAGGGCATAATTAATCTGACAATTCTACTTTGTCATCAGTCTACGTCACTACGGAGTCACATGAGACTTCAAAGTCCTGCATTACGAACAATTCATAGCAGTATATGTTTAGTTTATTCCAACTCGAGAAAGGAATGCTACAGTAAAACAGATCAGAGTGTGTCTGGATTCAGCAGCATAGAACCAAAATTAGCTGAGGGGGTGTCAACAGGCTTGTCATAAAACTTTGCAAATGTACAAGAATTAGACCATCCTGCACTCTGCATAATTACTGCTCGGCTTCAGTAGACCTTTGGTTTGTCCTTACAGCTGGATGTTGATGCGGCTCTGCTGCTATGAGCAGAGTATTTGTTGATGTCGATCCCTGCTGGCTCTAACACTTGCTTAACCCATCTAGAAATGGTATCTTTGGATACAGCTTTAAATGGTTTAACATAACTTATCAGCAACTGTGAGTGTTCATCTGGCAACTTTTTCGTGCGATGCAAGTATTCCTTAAGATGTTCTACCATACAAAGTTTCTTGTCAGTTTGGAAAGAGAGTAATTCATTGGGTGCTAGATGTCGCCCAAGCTTACTCTGTTTCCGTTTCTCACAAATAGTTATTCCGTATCGGTCACACACTTCTTGGATGTAGTTAACATCAAACTTAAGTATAATGTGTCTACGCTGTCCCGTAGTGGGACAGAGTAGCATGGTCAAATTTAGGGTAAGCTGCTTAAGAGATAAGGACCTCAAAGGTGCAGCAGCTCTTAAATAACCTAACACAATGTTAACGTCCCAAATTTCAGTATATTTGGGCAAAGCTGGTTTTAACTCAAAAATCCCTTTCATGCAACGAGCTACTAAAGAGTACTCTCCAAACTTTACTCCGTCTTCCAAAACAGGTGTTGAAGAGAGCGCAGAACGCGCTGTGTTTATAGGGCTGTATCCTAAGCCTGATTTGTAAAGAGAAACGAGAAATTCAATGCCGTTTATTACCCCAGGCTGAAAAACATCAATGTTTTTGTCCCGACAGTACTGATTCCATTTGTTAAGGTACGTGTGGTATTGCTTAGGGGTACCATCCCTCCATGATGCCATGAGCACATCTTTAATTTGCTGCAGGTGATAAAGCATACTTGTTTAGTCCCTCCCTGATAAGTGACATACGAGGAGGTTTAACCTGTGCAAGATCAAATGTTTTTCCTTGAGATGGTTTGGTCTTTCCTGGATTTTAGATACACTAGGTTTTGTTTGAGTAGTTGGAGAGCTGTGGGGTACCATGATTGTGTAGGCCAATCCGGGAGCACGCAAATCCTCTGTGCACCCTCGGTCGTCAGCTTCTTTAACGTTGTTCGAATAACACTAAACGGAGGAAAAGCATACAATTTAAGGTTGGACCAATTCAGGCTAAATGCATCGGTAGCAATAGCCTCTGGGTCTGGTCTGTCAGGCACATAATGTGGGAACTGGTGGTTTATACGAGAGGCAAACAAATCTATATCAGGTTTGAACTCTAGCACCTCAAGAGCACAAAATAAATGATACCTTGTCAAGCCTCCACTCAGATGCTCTTTGGTTTTTGCAAGATTCAAAATCTGCAATAACATTTTGTTTTCCAGGAATATGTGCAGCACTAAGCCAGATCTTACGATCTATACACCATTCCCAGATCTCCTTAGCCACAGATTGCAACAATCTGAGTGGCTTGTTCTCATGTGATTAATCACATTCACTGCTGTAGTGTTGTTACACATTATTCTGATATGTCTGTTGCTCTTATCTTTAGCAAAAGTTTGGAGCCCCAAAAAAATAGGCAACATTTCCAGATAGTTGATGTGTTGTTTAGATTCTGAATGGGACCAAATTCCTCCTGAGGACAACCCCTGAAAATTCTGTCCCCCAGCCCATAAGGGAAGCATCTTTTGTTATTTGGTGCTGGGGTTGTGGGTGGTTGATTACATTGTACACATTTCCCACATATTGAATCCACCAATGTAATTCAGATTTCGCATGAGAGGAAAAAAACATGAAGTCATCAAAATTACCCTTTGATCTCAAAAGGGCTTGGGAATTATCTTTTTCCAGGTGTCGGTAGTAAAGAGCGCCATGCATTACCTCAGGGAAGCTAGAAACTATTTTCCCAATAACACTAGCCACTTCCCTAATAGAAGGTGAAGGGTTTACTAGTAACTCAGTACAGACATTTTGTCAACTGGTAGCTTCCTCCCTGGTCAGTTGCATTGTCATTGCCACCGAATTTTTTTCAAATCCCAGGATAGTAAGCACTTGTGTGGGTATTAGAGGGGACTTTTCTGTATGCACAACCAAACCTAATTTATCAAGCAGGACAGTAGTATTTATAACATTTAGGACACATTTCTCATGTATTGGTTCTCGTAGGTAAAGGTCATCAAGATGTGCCACAGTATTTGTCCTCGTTTGTGCAGCGTAGACAGAGGAGGCTTAAGAATATTAGTAAATATACGAGGAGAACACGGCAACCCATTAGGAAGGCAGGTAACTTCATATAACTCTCGCTCCCAGATAAAGTGTAAAAAATTTCGATCCGGCGTCCTTCATGTCAAAAGACGCCATATAACAATTTTGGGTAACTAGTTTGGTTATGGTAGAAAGCGCATCCATTTTAAAATGATAATGACTCACTGACTCATTAAACCTCTTGAGATTTAGTATAAGTCGCTGGGTCCTATCCTTCTTAGGACGAAGGAATTTGACAAAATTTGCCCAGATATAGGTGACACCTTTGTGACGACACATTTCTCAAGTAACTTATGCACTTCTTGACGAACAATGGGATATTCATGTTCCGAGAAGATTTGACTAGGCAATTGTTGTTAAACAGGGGTGGCAGCACACTCAATATCTGCTCCCAAAACATCAGATAACATGATTTTGTCACTGGTGAGAGTCCTCCAAGCTGCAAAATGAGCAGCCACATGCCCAGCCTTACATGTATGGCATAACAGTTGTAAGTTGCTACTTGCTTGTGAAGAAACATAATTTTGTGGTCTTCTCTTTTATTCGGATGTCTACATTTGGGTCGACGAGACATCTACGAAGCTTACGTTTAAGCTTCTTAACAAGCTGCGTTGTTAGGTCGCCGACGAATGCGACGGTAAGCCAGATAGTTGAATAGTGGTTGTTGTGGGAGGTGTCGTTGGTAATATGATCTGAAGCCCTGTTCTGTGCATTCGTAGTAAAGCGATCAATTAATAAGTTCGCAACACGTTTAGGAAAAGCGTTCCACGATAAGGAAAGAAACTTCATTTAAGTCTCTAATCTTCTAGCGCCGTAGAGCACCAATCGGGGACACTGTAAATTGAAATTAACAAGTTAACGCAAATCAAATCAAATTTTGGTGTTTGAGGAGAGGGGAAACCGGAGTACCCGGAGAAAACCTCTCGGTGCAGAGTACAGAACCAACACACTCAACCCACATATGACGCCGAGTCTGGGAATCGAACCCGGGCCACATTGGTGGGAGGCAAGTGCTCTCACCACTGCGCCATCCCTGCACCCCAAAACCTCCTTATTAGCTTGAGCTCGGTTTTAATTTTTTTAGGAGTGCAAATTCGGTGTACGCGGTCAATCAGTGCTTTTGACCCAAGAAATCTTGTGTCTCCAAGGTACAAAACTCTCAAAGTTACTGTACTGCCCAGTGAAAATTCGGTTTTGTGTAGTGACCCAAAGAGGATTGGTAACATTTTGAAAAATCATTTTGCAAACATTGGAGATAAATTGGCATCCGAAATCCCTAATGCTGTGAGCACTATTCTGATACCTTGGACCTTGAGATCAATATTGACTTATCCTGATAAAAAAGTCGTCCGACGTGGAGTTCCTCAAGGCTTTGTCCTTGGCCCCTCTTATTCCTTCTCTATATCAATAGCAAATTCTCCTTTTATCTGTTTGCCGATGATACAACCCTAATGTATGCTGATGAAAACCTACGTGTTCTTGAAATAACTATTAACTTGGAACTTGCAAAGGTCCGAGAATGCCTTAAAGCCAATAAGTTGACTCTCAATATTAAAATGTCAAACTTTGTTACTTTCCGGCTTCGCCAGAAGATAATGGCTTTTGTTACTCAGTTAAATTTTATCTCTGCAACCAATACTTTAACTAATCTTGAAATGAAAAACTATGTTAAATACCTTGTCATGGAAATATCATACCTTGTCCTGACTTGACATGGAAATAACATATTGACCACATTTGTCATAAAGTTAACAAATTAATTGGAGTTGTTGCAAAACTGAGACATTATGGACCAAGATGTTTACTGCTCAATGTCTAGCACACTCTAATTACTTCCTATCTAAATTTCGGCATTTGCGCCTGGGGCAACTGTGCAAAAATTCATCAAAAGCGTACTCTTCCTTTCTTCCGTTTTCTCTTCCTTTTCCTTGCCCATGGACTACAAGTACTTGAATGTCTGGAATTTTGTCCTGCCAGGTGATGTGTAGGATCTTGTGAAGGCACTTGAAGGCAGTTAGCAGGTGGAAGCGATTATTGTCTATGGCCAATATGGCTGCCGTGTGAATTAGGCTCATGGTGGATATGTTAGCCGAGCAGATGGCACCTAAAATGTTTCAACTAAGAAATTCTGATTTAAACCCAGTTGCTTGCACCTCTTTGTTTAGAAACCAATTTGCTTTCACAGGGGCGTCTATTTGAAACACACTGCCAGGTCACTAAAAAGTATAAATTACTTTTCGTGAATGTTCTGAAGACAAAAATCAAAACATTTAAGTTTGCACTGACAACAAGTCATTTAGTGCGTACTGCAATTCAATTTTATATTAAACTTACATTCGACTGTCACACTGCTTTTAAGAAGAAAAGGTTTCTTGTGTAAATATGATGAAATTACCGTTTATAAATAAAGTTTATTAACCTGTCTTATCATGATCCTATCCTATCCTAACCTGGGTTTCAGCCGCCTTCTCCGCTCGCTAAGTCACAAGGGGGAGATAGGCTTCTGAATGCAGCAGGCGTTAATGCTGTCCAGTGACGTCACGAATCAAATGTCATAATTTATTTATTTATTTATTTATTTTTTTTATTAAAACACGCGTGGTCGTGGCCTCGCTAATATTGAAAATTCCAAAAGATCAAGTGTCAGACTTGCATGAAATTGATTTCGGAGACCACGGATCGCTATACGATATAGGGAAAAACCAATAAAATACCGAGGACTTACAAGAATTCAAGTAAGCAGACGACATAGACTCCGCCATCTTAAACGCACGAACTCTGGCAATTAAATTCAATGGCTCGCCAGTCACATGAATAAGTTAGCACGGTAACCAATCAGAGCCACCACACGGTTGTTTAATAGTGACGTCATGGGGCAGCATTGACACCTGCTGCTCTCTGTCGCCTATCTCCACGAGTAACTTAGGGAGCAGAAGAGATTGCTGAAATTCGGGATAGTCTTTCCTTTGTGTCTAATAGGTTTGTAAACCAATATCCTGGTAGTGAACAATTATTGCGCTTGTAGGCATTTGCAGGAATCCATGCGCTTGTAGGAATTTTCACGCATCCTCATGGGGCTGCAAGAATCCTATAATAATAAGACAAATAAATATTGTAGCTTTATTTTTTTGTAATTACTTAGACGTTTTTACATGTAAATTAACGCAGACGTGTCCAGAAGTGCAGTTAATTAGGTCCACGGCTATTTTGATAAACGTCACAAAGTATCCCCTTGCTCTTCTCCCTAACTTCAACATCACTCTAGTCCGGGAATACGGTACCCTGCGAGCAGAGTCTCTTTCGATCTTCCTAGATAAGTCGGGAAGAGGAAAGTAGACTCTGCTCGCCGCCTGCACATTTTGTATTGAGCATGCGTTAAAAATTTTACTGTATTCGGTGTCAGTCACGCGTGACCAGTAGCCACAAAATCACAAAACGAAAACAAACAGTCGGGATATTTTCCAACAACTCTGGCAAACACACGACAATCAAGGAATCATTTCATTTCATACTCATGATAGGCCATACTCTTAAAATGCAATTTCATTTTTTTTCCTGAAACATTCATGGGTTTATGTCAGACTAGGAAAAACTCATGGGAATTCTAACAGCTAAAATTGCCACGCTGTTGAAAATTTCAAAATATTGATGACGCGTGTCGATTGATCATGCGCAAAAATTAAAAAAAAAAAACAGGTTTGACAAGTCGAAGCTGGACTGACTCATCCAATTCTTTGGATGAGCGGCAAGTCAAAGAATGTGGAGGCGGCGAGCAGAGTCTACTTTCCCCTTCCCGACTTATCTAAGAACATGGAAAGAGACTCTGCTCGCAGGGTAGGAATACGGACAATTAACGTGACAAAGTCTTCCCTAGCTAAAACCCAAGTCCTAACGTAAATATAAATAGCTGCATTTAGCCTCACAAGAAAATAACCTTAAACCTTACACTTATCTTATTGCTAAAACGGGTAGAAAATACTTAGACTGAAGGCGGGTGGCCCTTAACAACAGAAAGACAATGGTTGCCAAGGAAGCTTTTGGTCAAAGAGCCCTACAAAAAGGTTGCATGGATAGTTCTATGAAGTAACTTTTTCAATGGAAATATGACATCACTTCAATCAGAACGCGCGTGCGAAACTAGTCCCAGTCCTCTGCGGTGCTTTTCAGTGAAAAACATGTAAAAACTGTCCAGAAATGAAAGGAAGAAGCCGTTTTTTTCACCGAATAAGAACCGTCCCATCATTTTTCGTAGACTGTAGCATGGAATTTCTATTTGAACAACAAATGGAACCAATATTTTCAAAAGTGTATCAAACAAGGGCCTCATGGCGTCATAATGTTTTTGGGAAATTACTTTATTTTCAAACCCATGCTACAGATGTAGTTGCGTTAAATTTTTTGGAATAATATAGTTAACTTGCTGGGTTTTTAGGCATTTTCCCTTTTATTCACGTGATTACTAAATATGGTTGTGAGTTGAAACCAGACAAAGAAATGTTAAATACAACACGCTTGACAGAAAATGGTAATTGCAGAATTAAATGGTTTCGAGGAATGATTATTTGAAGAGGTCCATAGCAATATTTTGGTAGTTAAGAGCCACCGCCCTTAAAAGAACACTTGCACCTTATCTCCTGCATTTCTGGACAAAAATGTTGCTGGACAGTTCCAATTACGTTTGTTCAGTTTAAAGGAATACTGGGATCCTTGCTTAATTTTGTGGTTTTCGTCGCCCTTTTCTTTTTTCGTGGACGGGTCGTTATGCCTAACATCTGCAAAAACGCCCTTTTCATTTTGGAGCTTAAGCAAATATACAACCACGGATTGATAGCGCTGTTTGCGTTGCCCAACCAGATGACGAGATACAGAACAATGTTTGGTACAGGCACTGGAACACTGAGTACGGTTACTGCATAGAAAATATTCAGCAACTGCGCGGGGAGCCAGCAAAGACAGAACACAACAACGATTATAACAAGCATGCGAACTACATTTTTCTTGTTAATTGTGTCTCGTTTTTGTTGAACTGCAGTTAGTATTTCAGTAGGAGGTCTTCTAAACCATATTTTATAAGAAGTTATGCCATAAAGGATTGATATTGCAACCAGAGGGAGAAAAAAAGTAATCAGGAAAAGATAAAGGAAAACGCCCCGAAAAGTGACACTTGCATCTCCCAAATGCGTCACCACGCACTCAGATTTTTCAGCATGAAAATAATAGATGACTGGCATGATGAACATCAAGCCCATTGAGAGAATCCATATTAAGGGAGAGATGTATTTGGATTTTCTAAACCAGGCAGTACGACTTTCCAAGGGGAAGTTCACCAGGTAGAACCGATCAATGGCCATGACGGTCAGGCTTAAAATTGAGGCCAGTATTGTTACTTTGGCAATATATTGAATTGCCCTGCATGTGATATCACCAAATGTGCCATGTATCGCCCAGTTGAACTCATTTTTCATTTCATTGACGTTGACAGGCATCATTAACACCGTGACCAGTAGATCAGCAACCGCCATATTCACAAACATGAAGCTCGTCAGTGAGTGCGTCCCGGGTTCCTTCCAGACGATGTAGATGAGGAAAGAGTTTCCCAGGAGCGACATAAGCATCGTCATAGCGTATAATACTGTTACTATGGCAACTCCAGTGTTACTTGATTC
The DNA here is from genome assembly GCF_036669935.1 of Montipora foliosa. Classification (NCBI taxonomy): domain Eukaryota; kingdom Metazoa; phylum Cnidaria; class Anthozoa; order Scleractinia; family Acroporidae; genus Montipora; species Montipora foliosa. Next base: position 33,126,762 of record NC_090872.1, read on the forward strand.
GGACATGATCAGTTTGATTTATACCTGTAAAATGTTATTTGTTATTAAATTGATCAGTTTTTGCTAGTTATCTCTTTAATAGCATAGTGTCTTGGATCCTATTCCTGTTCTGATGTTTCCTAAAGGGGCCAAGAATGTTTTCCCAGAGTGAGAAATCAGGTGAGGTATTTCTTCTTTCTCATACTTCGTCAGGCACTGCCTGATTTCTTTAGGGAAATGAAGCACTTTAAATTGATTCCTTAGTATTGCACTGCGCATCCTGTACTGCGTAAATGGTGAGTAAATATTTATAAATTGGTCCAATTTGCAACCTTGTAAATATGGCGTAAGTCGATCATACACACTAAAACAGTTCTCAAAACATGTGATAGAAGTTGTGAATGACCCAAAACTCTTTGCGAATAAGCGCGCTTTCCGAGAACACGGCCAATTTTGTTGTTTCGATCTACGATAATCGAGATAGATAGGTGCGGTGGTGTTTTACTCCTAAACGAGCACAGTGACCTGTATTTTTTATTGCATTATATTGGTGTAAAAAATTATCCCTTTTAAATAATTTATGTAATATATATAAAAATCTTGAGTATAGTCTATCCTTGCGGAAGAGTGCTTGATACGTTTAGCAGAGCGTAGTATAACTGAAAGTTGAACTAATCAATAAGTCAAAGTCTGTCTGGTGATTGCTTAAGCGTGAGACTCAGCGCCACAGAAAAAGTGATATCTTATTGATTAGTTCAACCTTGAGATATATAGCTCTTTGGCATTACAAAGCTTATAAGCTTTTGCTTTCATGTCCAAATTGAGCACTCTACCAGGATGAGTCATTGCCGCTAGCAATTGCGCATGCTCACTAGCTCGCTAGTTTCAGCACTCTGGCATGGCTTAGATGTATCACATGTGTGGGATATTTGGGGTGGATTTTTAAGCTTAACCACTATCCTAGACGTCAGCACTACATTGATGAGGCCTTGAAGGTCGAAACAGCACTGTCTGCAGTTAGTTATATACAAATATATATATTTTTAATGGAAATCCAACGATGTAGTCGCAAGCTAGTAGGATCCGAAGGATACACAACGCTTTGCTATTCAAATGTTAGGTGGTGAGTGTACAAATAGCGACAGAAAACTACTAACTGATCCATTTTGAATGAAAAACATGTTATACCGTGAGTGGGAATCGAACCCGCGTCCCCCTGGTTACTAGTCGGGTGTGCTAACCACTGCACCATCACAACACCCCTGCTGGCAAGAGTGTCATCAGTGAAGTTACTGGTTAGCCACGGGGCTCCCCGGTGTTTAAAAATCAGGAACAGGACGTACATCGGATCATCCGATCTAACTAATAACTTCACTAATGGCCCTGTTGCCAGCAGGGTTGTCGTGATGATGCAGTGGTTAGTACTCCCGACTAGTAACCAGGGGGACGCGGGTTCTATTCCCACTCGCAGCGTTTTATTACACACTAATATTTATAAGTATAACTTCACACTACTTTAAATGAATCCAAAACATACTTCACTCTAAAAGCTTTGTGCCGCGCAGTACCATTCGTTACGCAAAATTAATTTTAAAGATACGGCAATTAAAGAATTATCACAAATCGCTTTTCCACGCGGCAAAGGTACTTTATTTAACGCGTCGTTTTTTTTTTTTTTTTTTCTTTTTTCTGTTTTTTTTTAACAGGGGTTTATTCAATAACAGTTATCTGCTCTCTTTTTGGACATTTGTTTTGTTTTGCTCTAAAATGCCAGCGAATGTGTTTTTTTACTCCGTTTGCTCAACTGTTTTTCGATGTGTTATCGACAATGAGACGAAAATTTTGCCCTTGTGTTATAAACACGTAATCGCAATGAGTTTTCGTCAATTTAAGGATAAATCACTAGCTTGTGTTTTTAGAAGTTTGTTTGAAGCAGGTACAGGTAAGTTAATTCTGAGTTTCTTATAGTTGCTGTATTTTGCCGATTCTTGTTCCAAGCCAAGCTAGCGTGTTTCAATGAAATACATCAAAATGTAAATGTTCTCGTTCTCAGAGATAAAGTGGAATAAAGTACATTAATAAAACTCCTTTTGGACCTTGAACTGACAATGTCTCCGAACGACCTGTCAAATCACGAGCTAATACGTCTTTGATTTCTAATTTTAGCGTGATTCGTATTCGCTGGCTTTTCCAGCTTTTGACATTTTTCCTATCTCGTCATCTTGCTGATAACTTGCTTTTTTTCTTTTAAAACTCATGCGATTGAAGAAAAATTCATTGCCTAACTGGTGAATTGCACAGTAAATTTCACTTAAGTTGATTCCCTGGTTTTGCATTGCGCAACCCTGCTGCGCAT